>NC_069137.1:37007749-37334416 GCF_026914265.1 Mya arenaria | reverse complement strand
CGCGATAGTACGATGATGAAAACGCGATAGTACGATGGTGAAAACGCGATAGTACGATGATGAAAACGCGATAGTACAATGATGAAAACGCGATAGTACGATGATGAAAACGCGATAGTACGATGATGAAAACGCGATAGTACGATGATGAAAACGCGATAGTACGATGATGAAAACGCGATAGTACGATGATAAAAACGCGATAGTACAATGATGAAAACGCGATAGTACGATGATGAAAACGCGATAGTACGATGATGAAAACGCGATAGTACGATGATGAAAACGCGATAGTACGATGATGAAAACGCTATATTACGATGATGAAAACGCTATAGTACGATGATGAAAACGCGATAGTACGATGATGAAAACGCGATAGTACGATGATGAAAACGTGGCAGTACGATGATGAAAACGCGATAGTACGATGATGAAAACGCGATAGTACAATGATGAAAACGCGATAGTACGATGATGAAAACGTGGCAGTACGATGATGAAAACGCGATAGTACGATGATGAAAACGCGATAGTACAATGATGAAAACACTATAGTACGATGATGAAAACGCGATAGTACGATGATGAAAACGCGATAGTACGATGATGAAAACGTGGCAGTACGATGATGAAAACGCTATAGTACGATGATGAAAACGCGATAGTACAATGATGAAAACGCGATAGTACGATGATGAAAACGCGATAGTACAATGATGAAACGATGATGAAAACGTGGCAGTACGATGATGAAAACGCGATAGTACGATGATGAAAACGTGGTAGTACGATGATGAAAACGCGATAGTACGATGATGAAAACGTGGCAGTACGATGATGAAAACGCGATAGTACGATGTTGAAAACGCTATTGTACGATGATGAAAACGCTATAGAACGATGATGAAAACGCGATAGTACGATGATGAAAACGCGATAGTACGATGATGAAAACGCGGTAGTACGATGATGAAAACGCGATAGTACAATGATGAAAACGCGATAGTACGATGATGAAAACGCGATAGTACGATGATGAAAACGCGATAGTACAATGATGAAAACGCGATAGTACAATGATGAAAACGCCATATTACGCTGATGAAAACGCGATAGTACGATGATGAAAACGCGATAGTACGATGATGAAAACGCGATAGTACGATGATGAAAACGCGATAGTACAATGATGAAAACGCGATAGTACAATGATGAAAACGCGATAGTACGATGATGAAAACGCGATAGTACGATGATGAAAACGCTATAGTACAATGATGAAAACGCGATAGTACGATGATGAAAACGCGATAGTACGATGATGAAAACGCTATAGTACGATGATGAAAACGCGATAGTACGATGATGAAAACGTGGCAGTACGATGATGAAAACGCGATAGTACGATGATGAAAACGCGATAGTACAAGGTTGAAAACGCGATAGTACGATGATGAAAACGCGATAGTACGATGATGAAAACGCTATAGTACGATGATGAAAACGCTATAGTACGATGATGAAAACGCGATAGTACGATGATGAAAACGCGATAGTACGATGATGAAAACGCGATAGTACAATGATGAAAACGCGATAGTACGATGATGAAAACGCGATAGTACAATGATGAAAACGCGATAGTACGATGATGAAAACGCTATAGTACGATGATGAAAACGCGATAGTACGATGATGAAAACGTGGCAGTACGATGATGAAAACGCGATAGTACGATGATGAAAACGCGATAGTACGATGATGAAAACGCGATAGTACAAGGTTGAAAACGCGATAGTACGATGATGAAAACGCGATAGTACGATGATGAAAACGCTATAGTACAATGATGAAAACGCGATAGTACGATGATGAAAACGCGATAGTACGATGATGAAAACGCTATAGTACGATGATGAAAACGCGATAGTACGATGATGAAAACGTGGCAGTACGATGATGAAAACGCGATAGTACGATGATGAAAACGCGATAGTACAAGGTTGAAAACGCGATAGTACGATGATGAAAACGCGATAGTACGATGATGAAAACGCTATAGTACGATGATGAAAACGCTATAGTACGATGATGAAAAAGCGATAGTACGATGATGAAAACGCGATAGTACGATGATGAAAACGCGATAGTACAATGATGAAAACGCGATAGTACGATGATGAAAACGCGATAGTACAATGATGAAAACGCGATAGTACGATGATGAAAACGCGATAGTACGATGATGAAAACGCGATAGTACGATGATGAAAACGTGGCAGTACGATGATGAAAACGCGATAGTACGATGATGAAAACGCGATAGTACGATGATGAAAACGCGATAGTACAATGATGAAAACGCGATAGTACGATGATGAAAATTTGGCAGTACGATGATGAAAACGCTATAGTACGATGATGAAAACGCGATAGTACGATGATGAAAACGCGATAGTACGATGATGAAAACGCGATAGTACGATGATGAAAACGCTATTGTACGATGATGAAAACGCTATAGTACGATGATGAAAACGCGATAGTACGATGATGAAAACGCGATAGTACGATGATGAAAACGTGGCAGTACGATGATGAAAACGCGATAGTACGATGATGAAAACGCGATAGTACAATGATGAAAACGCGATAGTACGATGATGAAAACGTGGCAGTACGATGATGAAAACGCGATAGTACGATGATGAAAACGCGATAGTACGATGATGAAAACGCGATAGTACGATGATGAAAACGTGGCAGTACAATGATGAAAACGCGATAGTACGATGATGAAAACGCGATAGTACGATGATGAAAACGCGATAGTACGATGGTGAAAACGCGATAGTACGATGATGAAAACGCGATAGTACAATGATGAAAACGCGATAGTACAATGATGAAAACGCGATAGTACGATGACGAAAACGCGATAGTACGATGATGAAAACGCGATAGTACGATGATGAAAACGCGATAGTACGATGATAAAAACGCGATAGTACAATGATGAAAACGCGATAGTACGATGATGAAAACGCGATAGTACGATGATGAAAACGCGATAGTACGATGATGAAAACGCGATAGTACGATGATGAAAACGCGATAGTACGATGATGAAAACGCTATAGTACGATGATGAAAACGCTATAGTACGATGATGAAAACGCGATAGTACGATGATGAAAACGCGATAGTACGATGATGAAAACGTGGCAGTACGATGATGAAAACGCGATAGTACGATGATGAAAACGCGATAGTACGATGATGAAAACGCGATAGTACGATGATGAAAACGTGGCAGTACAATGATGAAAACGCGATAGTACGATGATGAAAACGCGATAGTACGATGATGAAAACGCGATAGTACGATG
This sequence comes from Mya arenaria, assembly GCF_026914265.1. Classification (NCBI taxonomy): domain Eukaryota; kingdom Metazoa; phylum Mollusca; class Bivalvia; order Myida; family Myidae; genus Mya; species Mya arenaria. The sequence goes on along the minus strand of NC_069137.1, from coordinate 37,331,024 downwards.
GTGAAAACGCGATAGTACGATGATGAAAACGCGATAGTACAATGATGAAAACGCGATAGTACAATGATGAAAACGCGATAGTACGATGACGAAAACGCGATAGTACGATGATGAAAACGCGATAGTACGATGATGAAAACGCGATAGTACGATGATGAAAACGCGATAGTACGATGATGAAAACGCTATAGTACGATGATGAAAACGCTATAGTACGATGATGAAAACGCGATAGTACGATGATGAAAACGCGATAGTACGATGATGAAAACGTGGCAGTACGATGATGAAAACGCGATAGTACGATGATGAAAACGCGATAGTACAATGATGAAAACGCGATAGTACGATGATGAAAACGTGGCAGTACGATGATGAAAACGCGATAGTACGATGATGAAAACGCGATAGTACGATGATGAAAACGCGATAGTACAATGATGAAAACGCGATAGTACGATGATGAAAACGCGATAGTACGATGATGAAAACGCGATAGTACGATGATGAAAACGTGGCAGTACGATGATGAAAACGCTATAGTACGATGATGAAAACGCGATAGTACAATGATGAAAACGCGATAGTACGATGATGAAAACGCGATAGTACAATGATGAAAACGCGATAGTACGATGATGAAAACGCGATAGTACGATGATGAAAACGCGATAGTACGATGATGAAAACGCGATAGTACAATGATGAAAACGCGATAGTACGATGATGAAAACGCGATAGTACGATGATGAAAACGCGATAGTACAATGATGAAAACGCGATAGTACGATGATGAAAACGCGATAGTACGATGATGAAAACGCGATAGTACAATGATGAAAACGCGATAGTACAATGATGAAAACGCGATAGTACGATGATGAAAACGCGATAGTACGATGATGAAAACGCGATAGTACGATGATGAAAACGCGATAGTACAATGATGAAACGATGATGAAAACGTGGCAGTACGATGATGAAAACGCGATAGTACGATGATGAAAACGTGGCAGTACGATGATGAAAACGCGATAGTACGATGATGAAAACGTGGCAGTACGATGATGAAAACGCGATAGTACGATGATGAAAACGTGGCAGTACGATGATGAAAACGCGATAGTACAATGATGAAAACGCGATAGTACGATGATGAAAACGCGATAGTACGATGATGAAAACGCGATAGTACGATGATGAAAACGCGATAGTACAATGATGAAAACGCGATAGTACAATGATGAAAACGCGATAGTACGATGATGAAAACGCGATAGTACGATGATGAAAACGCTATAGTACAATGATGAAAACGCGATAGTACGATGATGAAAACGCTATCGTACAATGATGAAAACGCGATAGTACGATGATGAAAACGCGATAGTACGATGATGAAAACGCGATAGTACGATGATGAAAACGCGATAGTACAATGATGAAAACGCGATAGTACGATGATGAAAACGCGATAGTACGATGATGAAAACGCGATAGTACGATGATGAAAACGCGATAGTACGATGATGAAAACGCGATAGTACGATGATGAAAACGTGGCAGTACGATGATGAAAACGCTATAGTACGATGATGAAAACGCGATAGTACAATGATGAAAACGCGATAGTACGATGATGAAAACGCGATAGTACGATGATGAAAACGCGATAGTACAATGATGAAAACGCGATAGTACGATGATGAAAACGCGATAGTACGATGATGAAAACGTGGCAGTACGATGATGAAAACGCGATAGTACAATGGTGAAAACGCGATAGTACGATGATGAAAACGCGATAGTACGATGATGAAAACGCGATAGTACGATGATGAAAACGCTATAGTACGATGATGAAAACGCGATAGTACGATGATGAAAACGCGATAGTACAATGATGAAAACGCGATAGTACGATGATGAAAACGCGATAGTCTAATGATGAAAACGCGATAGTACGATGATGAAAACGTGGCAGTACGATGATGAAAACGCGATAGTACGATGATGAAAACGCGATAGTACAAGGTTGAAAACGCGATAGTACGATGATGAAAACGCGATAGTACGATGATGAAAACGCTATAGTACGATGATGAAAACGCTATAGTACGATGATGAAAAAGCGATAGTACGATGATGAAAACGCGATAGTACGATGATGAAAACGCGATAGTACGATGATGAAAACGCGATAGTACGATGATGAAAACGCGATAGTACAATGATGAAAACGCGATAGTACGATGATGAAAACGCGATAGTACGATGATGAAAACGCGATAGTACGATGATGAAAACGTGGCAGTACGATGATGAAAACGCGATAGTACGATGATGAAAACGCGATAGTACGATGATGAAAACGCAATAGTACGATGATGAAAACGCGATAGTACGATGATGAAAATTTGGCAGTACGATGATGAAAACGCTATAGTACGATGATGAAAACGCGATAGTACGATGATGAAAACGCGATAGTACGATGATGAAAACGCGATAGTACGATGATGAAAACGCGATAGTACGATGATGAAAACGCTATAGTACGATGATGAAAACGCGATAGTACGATGATGAAAACGCGATAGTACGATGATGAAAACGTGGCAGTACGATGATGAAAACGCGATAGTACGATGATGAAAACGCGATAGTACAATGATGAAAACGCGATAGTACGATGATGAAAACGTGGCAGTACGATGATGAAAACGCGATAGTACGATGATGAAAACGCGATAGTACGATGATGAAAACGCGATAGTACAATGATGAAAACGCTGTAGTACGATGATGAAAACGCGATAGTACGATGATGAAAACGCGATAGTACGATGATGAAAACGTGGCAGTACGATGATGAAAACGCTATAGTACGATGATGAAAACGCGATAGTACAATGATGAAAACGCGATAGTACGATGATGAAAACGCGATAGTACGATGATGAAAACGCGATAGTACAATGATGAAAACGCGATAGTACGATGATGAAAATTTGGCAGTACGATGATGAAAATGCTATAGTACGATGATGAAAACGCGATAGTACGATGATGAAAACGCGATAGTACGATGATGAAAACGCGATAGTACGATGATGAAAACGCTTTAGTACGATGATGAAAACGCGATAGTACGATGATGAAAACGTGGCAGTACGATGATGAAAACGCGATAGTACAATGATGAAAAAGTGGCAGTACGATGATGAAAACGCTATAGTACGATGATGAAAACGTGACAGTACGATGATGAAAACGCAATAGTACGATGATGAAAACGCAATAGTACGATGATGAAAACGCGATAGTACGATGATGAAAACACGACAGTACGATGATGAAAACACGACAGTACGATGATGAAAACGCGATAGTACAATGATGAAAACGCGATAGTACAATGATGAAAACGCTTTAGTACGATGATGAAAACGCAATAGTACGATGATGAAATCGCGATAGTACGATGATGAAAACGCAATAGTACGATGATGAAAACGCAATACAGTGATGAAAACGCGATAGTACGATGATGAAAACGCGATGATGAAAACGCGATAGTACGATGATGAAAACACGACAGTACGATGATGAAAACGTGATAGTACGATGATGAAAATGCAATAGTACAATGATGAAAACGCGATAGTACGATGATGAAAACGCGATAGTACGATGATGAAAACGCGATAGTACGATGATGAAAACACGACAGTACGATGATGAAAACACGATGATGAAAACGCGATAGTACGATAATGAAAACGCGATAGTACAGATGATGAAAACACGACAGTACGATGATGAAAACGCGATAGTACAATGATGAAAACGCGACAGTACCATCGTTATATCCGGAGTTAATTTGAATTTTAAGTTAATAGCGATTTTAAATTAGTCGCACACGCTTTTTTGTGAAATATACAAAATTGAATTTTCTACGTCAACTTTTCCCCATATTGATAATTTGAAATGTACAAGAAAGATTTTAACGGAAAGCCTCGTTACCTACGGAATGCCGTTAAGGTCATCGCATGTGAATGTGATGATCTGAAACGCGATACTCGATAGTACGATGATGAAAACGCGACCATAGCCTTCCGGTGCGCATGCGCATAAAATAATTTGCCCTCCATGTGACAAAATATCGGATGCAGGGTCGCGTTTTAGGTAGATTTTATGATCTGCCATTATCATAAATATATGATTATAATGTTAAAGAATCGTCTTTTAAACTCTCAAGTCGTTTGGAAAAATTAACGATAGCGCAGCATTTAACCGAATTACAATCTGAAGTAAAATGACGTTATTAACCTGATATGCGCACCTGTCTTTTATATGAATGATACTTCTACTACTACTGCTACTGTTACTTCTACTCCTACCACCACCACCAGAACCACTCCTATCACTACCACTCCCTACCACTACTCTTCTGCTACTGCTACTGCTGCTGCTGCTGCTGCTGCTGCTGCTGTTGCTGCTGCTGCTGGTGGTGTTTGTTCTAAGAACACGACATAATAGTGAGTGCTTGCTAGTGACTACTTAAACCAATGATGATATAGAAGTTTCTGCCTGGAAATCCGACCCTCCCTGGAAAATTTTGGTGTGAAAACGATGATTATTGGATAACAACAACATCGAAATGTTTTAGGCTAGTTGAGTTATTTTACCTTCAAATTGTCCATAATAACAACTATTATAGTACTGGTAAATACTCTGTAAAGTAAGTGCAAACGTGCAGCATTATGATGATGATGGAGATGATTATGAGGATAATGAGGATTTTGAGGATGGTGATGATGATAGTTACGATGATATAACAGCAACGACAATGTAGATAATAATTTACAAATCATAATTCAACGACGACGAGTAAGGAGAAAATAATGATATGATGATGCGACACGACGACAATGATAATAAAACTACTAATAATAATGTAACGACCACGACTAAAATGAAGATAATTAAAATAACAATAATGCAACGACGGCAATGATACTAATTATGATGCGACCAATAATGATAACGATATTATGATGCGTAGTTGATGATGATGATGATGATGATGATGATGATGATGATGATGATGATGATGATGATGATGATGATGATGATGATGTGAAATTCATTTGGATAAATGTTTGAAGATACTGTTTTTACCGGTAGGTTTCATTGTAGGTTACACACCACCATTGTCATTTCCTCTATAATTCAATGTGAAATGATTATTTTTAGACAACATTTAAACGCATTTCGAGCGAATGCAGACTATGAGAAACATATATAATCTTAAAGTACAAGCTTTAAATTACCTTTTAAGCCAATAAAAAGGGGGGTCAAGTTATTCCTAAGAAAAAACTCTCCACTTGAAAAACAAACTCTAAAATATGCACAGTCCGCCATGACAGTTCTTCCAAAATGACCTTTCAACTATAGGGCAGCAGTTTATGCTTAAATCTCTATTCTAAATGAAAAATCAAGCAATAATAGATACTCAAGGTATAAAAGTTTCAGGAATAATGATATAAAACTTTTTATTTACAGTGTATTGAGCATGTGAAAACATGTCTATCAGTCATAAAAACATTAAAAACATTATTTTTTATTGAGAATTTTTCACACAAGGGAAGTACATATGACGCAATGGTGACGTCATACCTGTATGAAGACATTCATAATTCAATCTTTATTTTTCTACATGGCACATTGATAACCACTTCCGATTTAAACTAACAAAACGATCTCGCTTTTTTCGCCGTGTACTCTCCTTGCTGCATTTGCAGCAATTTTGTACTTGTTAAATTATATCTATTTATTTTTTCCTTACATCTTTTAGACGTCACGCGAACCCATTTAATAGAATATCGCGAACAGCGCGGCCACCAATATAATTCGCTAACGGATTATTTTCCCGTAGCAGGATTATTTGCCTTAAGAAAAACGCATGGGCGATTTAACTCGGAGTTAATTTAGCGAATTATTCTCGGCTCAAGTAAACAAACTTGCCATTAGAGTGAGTGCACTTCCTGAATATTGAAACAGGCAGATATGATAATAAGTGATGTTCCGATGATCGATTATAATCGAAAATCGATTGGTTGGGCCTGAAATCGGCGACAATCGATAGTATTTGGTTATGATCGATTATCGAAAAAAATAATATATATATATATATATATATATATATATATATATATATATATATATATATATATATATATATAAGTAAGTGTTCAGATGTTATCTTTAACAAAATGGCTGATGAAAGCCACAGTGAGCAAGAAAATGAACTATTTTTTATACAACAACACTTAATAACTTCAATCATACACCTAAGGTATATGCATATAATGATTAAGTGTTTAATACTGTACATGAATAAAACTACAACTCAGGTACTATCTAGTATTTTAAAAACCGATTGTACTATCGATAATCGGTTACTAAAGTGGAACCGATCATCGATAGTAAAATTGCAACCGATTCCCAACACTAATGATAATACACGGAGGAACCAAAGGCTATGCTTCAACTGCAATCTTAGACATACTGAAAGCGAATATCATTTTCTTCTAGTGTTCCTAAATATCTTGACCGAGGACGAAAATACTTGAGACCATGTATTGTCTTATTATTTTGTATACATTTTTTATAATGATCAACGATTTCTAAAATCCGACTTTTCTCAAATAAAGCAATGTTTACCTTTCCGCTTCATATTGATAGAAACCCCGTCATGTATCTAGATGTACCGGAAATGATACTATTTACCCGTGCAATGTTACGCCTTTACGCTTCAATGATCTGATGAACATAACCCAGTGTAAATCTCGGTATTACAAAAATATCGCAGTGCAAATAATTCCGGATTACAAATTACACTCGAATCATTCGCGAATTTACAAACCTCGGATTTACCCAGAGTTAGTTCGCCGGTAAAAATGGCAATAATTCTAATAAAAGTAGTGCGATTTTTTTTTTAATCTCATCCAAATATTCCTCAAAGTTTAACTCGTGTTTACATAAGCAGTACACTCCTACACACAGGGTACATAAGGTAGAAAATTCAGCTCTCTTTGAGCTTAACGAATAATGCTCACACTGAGCCAATTTCTGACCACTGTGCGCAAGAGTGAGTATGATTTAAGTTTAGCTCAGCCCATGCAGGTCAAGATTGCAACGCCCAATTGTCAGCGTTTGTTGATTCATTATCAACTAAAGATCTAAGTATTGAATATGATTTATAAAGAATTGAATCTGGGCTCGACTTGAGTAGTCAATATAACCAAAATGATACCATTTATATCTTTCTGTTTGTATTTAGTGGTATTGATCCTAGTTTTCCGTATAGAGCTTCTAAGTTTGTTGATTTTTTTTACATTTAATAATTTTCGACAGAATTTAGTGTTTATAAGTTCTATATTTTTACGCTCGTGGAATCCAAATACTTGTATCTCAGTTTAATATTGGGGCCACAAGAAAATTAATGATCTTTATTTTTTGTAGAGGTTGGTAGTTTAGTTTCATTAAATATAATAAACAAGTTGTGAAGAGAGTTCGATGCATGCTATACAATTTGCTTAATATGTGTTCTTGACCACTTGTTGTTTTGTAATAAATGCACGCCAAGATATTTATATGTATTAACGATTTCTATTTCATGAGTATTTATGGAAAAACAAGGGTTGTGGGGCTTCCTTCTCGAAAATCATGACTTTGTACTATTGAGTATTAAGCCGCATACATGGCAATATTGGTGTATTTGCGTTAATTAGTCTTGTAGAGCCTGTATGGAATGTGCGAATACCGCATCGTCTGTTTCACGCCTTTATTTGACCATATATGCTCTAAATAATGTTTGTGTGGTAAGTACATAAAGGATAATTATACAGTCTAATGTTGATTTAATCTTTTGAATTCCAAGTTGATTACTATTATGGTTTTAAATTTCTTAATGCCATTTTCATAGGCTATACTCGAAAGAAGTCTGGAATATATCTTCGCATGAATGTTGACTAATCTTATTCCTCTAAACAGTTTAGCATATCCAGGATGACCGTTTTTAAAATTTGGTACAATAATTCCCTTTACCCCCAGGACTCTGATTATTCAACCCTACTATACATTGTATTTTATATTACAAGTAATGAGTGAGCAATAATTTGTCGTGATGTTTTGTTTTGTTTCGTGATGTGATAGATTGGTCAATTGGTAGTCTTTCAATATTTTGGGATATTTGATTGAATTTATTTGCTTGGTGATTGATCTTTTTTAAATGTTTTTGTATTGTTTTTTATCATTGTCATTTTATCATTCTACAGTGATTTATTTTGGCTTAGGCTCGGAAAACTTCGTTGGTTCGATTATTTCAAATTCTTAAATAAGATATAATCAGTCAAATCATGAAGCATAAAATAAAAGACAGCATTTTTCCCTGTATTACTACAAATGTGCAAGTTTCTATATTGTTATCTTGGCAAAGTCCGCCACTTGTTATTAGTATATCGGTCATCTTGTACAGAATGATCATTTTTCCTTGATCATCAGTTATCTTTTCCACATCTTTTACATACAGGATCAGTATTAAAAAAATCATCATAATTGGAATCTAAAATTCTATCATAATTGATGAAGTCTTTAAATTCTGATGTTCAGCTATTTAAGTCACCAGTTAAAAACGATTCTCTTTTGTTTTGAAGTATTCTATATCTAATTTTAGAATATCAAAAATGATCTGCATCATCATCATCATCATCATCATCATCATCAAATATGTTTTTGGTTATGTTATATAGAACCAACAAATATAAATACTATTATCACAGTCAACAATAGATTTACAAGTTTGCAGTCATACGAATTCTTTTTCATTTAAAATATACTCTAAAATATATACTTATTGCATTATACTTATATATGACGTCCTTTACGTGGCTGTTTTGATTTGTTTTCGAACAGATGATAAGTGTAATATTCATATATATTAAAATTACAAAGTGTTCTTTTTGATAGCCATGTTTCGTTGAAAAATAATTCATACTCGTTTATAAAGTTAAAAAAATCTAGAGATGGCATTATCTGTTCATTGTCAAGTCAATCGACCTGTTGTTATTTGTACCGTTATGTATCGTCATGATCGACCCCAAAATGCAATGTTCAAAAAGAGTTCTTATTTGGTTCACTTATGGAGTAAGAAATGTACTCTTTTTCCTTATATAAATGATTGAAGGTTTAATTCAGTTATTGCAGTTTAATACGAAAGTCAATCCATTTGATTCTGATATTTTCAAATCACCAAGTAAGACATTTCTCTTTTAAGTTCTTTGATCATACTTTTGCTCAACCAAAGTTCATAAAGAGTTCATCAAAAAAAATACAACTGCCTGAAATGATTAAACATATAAATTCCAAAGGTGGTGTGATTGTTCCCATGACAATAGGCGTTACCTTATCGCGTCTTTATAATAGCCATTGTCGGTTTCACAGCTTTACTGTGAATCACAACATGCTAATATTCTTCATTTTGTATAACTTCACACTGTATTTCACCTTGCCTCTGAGCTTTGAGTTCGTGTGTGGTTATTAGTATGTACCTTACTTCTGTAGTGGTTTTAAACAAAATCAAAGATGAATTTGTTTTTCAATTGACAACTGTTGCTCTCTCGTACATGCATGTCTTTGTGTTATGTTTTAGCATTCTGTTACCGTAATTTGCATTTTGGTAATTCCTTGTTTGCTTTACATATTTCATCAGTTTTACATTGACAGGTATTGTCCGGACATCTTAAAAAACTATTTACTTAATATTTAATCATCAAAAATGATGTATATCTATTTTGTGTGCGAAATATAGATTATCCATATAGTTCATTAAAATTGAGAAACGGTGAAATGAACTTCCTAACATAGTGTTAGTGTCGAAGATTCCCATACATACCATTGCAGAGGACAATCTTCTGGATAAATGAACAGTTCGTCACATAGAAAAGAAATCTCATAAAAATTACTTCAAGTACAAGGCACACAGAAGGCGCATAAATAGTACATTAAAATGTTCGCTATATGTAAGCAATGGTAATGCTTCTCTTAGAAAGATTATTTTAAGAAACAAGTTAATAACTGACACCAAAGCGTTCGGGTTGAAACCAATAGACAACTTTATTAAACAATAGGGGAGGGGGTGCACAAGGTTGTTTATAGGTTTTAATCTGCACTTAAAAAACATTTTCAACTAGGCTTCTGATTGAATGCTACAATTAATTATATCGGAAATATTATTTTATAATACAGATATAACAGAGGAAAATACTCTGAGACAGAAACAAACCAGTCTAGGTCAGAGTCAACCTTTTAGGGAAGAAGAACGCGACTTCAGAAACCAAACTTTTCTTTGAAATATTATGGCATTGACTTCAATTACTATTGACATGACAAGATAAAATAATGTTGATATCTTACTGAAATAATCAATCTTTCTTTAATGATTCAAATGAAGGTTTTAGCGTTTATCCCCTTTTAATGTGGATGACCATTGACCTACGCACCCCGTTGAGTGCCTCATATTTTGACCGCATAGCTGAAATATTTAACTGCATGCCGGAAACAAACAGGGCGTAATTACAATACACAGTTATTTGTATCATCTAAGTATATAAACACAGATGTAACAAAATAATATAAACAGTACATACTGATATTTATACAACAAAGTGTTTTTGCAATTGCTCACAAAACTTAAAAAACACATTTGGATTGCGTAAGAATACATATATTAATATTTCATTAGCTTGCTGTGTGAGCTTCTGTAATCGGCCGTGCATGCTGATGCTTTACATAATTGTTGGTTCTTTTTACTGTATGTATTTAAATGTTGTTGTTTTTTATTATTATCGTAACAATCGAAAGTGGCAGCTTCCTTCTTTTGACCTAATTGACCGTATCTGGCGATACTTTAAAGTCGATCGTTGATACACAAGGTCGGGCCCAGCCATTGTTTGTGCCGTCGATATCAGGGTCAGTTTGTGTAAGACTAATGATTCTGTTATCTTTACAGACCACATGAAATATTTCCAGGCGCATCCGTTCAATCTTGTCCTCTACTCCCGGACAGAAATGCAGTGGCGCGATCTTAAGAAGTTCCATTCGACATTCCCGGAACCACAACACGTACAAACAAGTGTCAAGCATACAGTTAATCGAATAAACTATGTCAATCATTATCAGTTGCAACCATGTGGTGTTCACACCAAGGGATATAATAATACTGATAACAATAGACGTTGAGATGATTACAAGTAAATATGCAAACGCAATCGTTGTTGCCTTATAACTGTGTAGAGACTTTGCTGTTCTCCTGAATCGACCGGCCTTTGACGGATTGTGCTCCATTCTCACAATTCTAAATATGTTAATGTAACAAGCTGTTGATAAAACAATGACGCTGAAAAGGACAATAGAGAACATGGTATGGGTAGCCTTGTTACATGATCCGATGACGTCAAGCCACGTGAAATTCGTCGTTATGTAACATGCACCGATACGTACACAGTAATATAAAGCCGACATAAAAAGCAAAATGCAAAATACAATTTTCTTAACATTTGATTTGGTTAATATTCTCATATATGAGTGTGGCCAAGTAAATAATATGAGTCGTTCAAGACACATTATCCCGACCATTAAATAGGCTAGCCAGGCAAATTTGATGCTGACAACTTGAACTATGATGTTGGCGGTGTTGTCATCAATGAATTTCCGAGCTGTAAATCCGATCACAGCTAAAACATCCATGGTTATTAGAACACTGGAGAGGAACCTGTAAAATCAGATTTAAAACATTCATTTCAATTTTGGCATGTAAAATCTTGTGTGTAGCAAATGTAATAATAGTGGAGCAATCTAGGAGCCTTGCCCCGTCTCAATGTAGGATTTGGTCGTATCTTGAAAATATTAAATCAGCAAAAAATAATAGATAATTAAATACAATGGAAGATAACAACAATCGGACGGCGTCTTATAATTAAATGCTTGGTAAAAGGAATGATATATGCATAGTATGATCTGATGTGTGAAAACTATTAATATTTAGCGCGTCTTTTCGAAAACATAAATGCCCGTTGCTGTATGTGCTACTGTATTGAGAAGTTGAGCAACTTTTACGAAATAATATGTTTTACCAGAAAAAAAAATCAACTGTTTTCATTTTTATGGTGAATGTCTTTCTTATATGAAAATATATAATAAAACAATTCTCATTTATTTTCACATAGAGTAGTAATAACACATTATCTTCATCGTTATATAATATAACCTTCTATGCATTTTCTATCAGTATGGTTAAGCTCACACACTCACACGCACACACATACACACACGCAGACACACGCACACACACACACACGCAGACACACGCACACACACACACGTACACGCACACGCACACGCACACACACACGACAGTGATGTCCCCTACACTTAGATATGCATACAAGTAAAAACTACAATAGAGATTTAATATTTGTTAAATAATTCAACAAATACATACATTACGAAAATAAAAAAAATAAAAATAATAATCGTTATGGCTATTTGTGTCTTTTACTGATTATGTTAGTTTCAGTATTTCCCACTTTTTATTGTGGGCTTCGTACTTATCGTTTTTTAAAGCAATTTGCTCTTCTATTTTAATCCTTAATATAAGATACATCATATATGCATGAAAGGATAGATGTCTATTATTGCACTTGGTTGAGTTTATATAAAATTTCATTAAAACAATAAGGAAGTTGCAAACATTACTATATTTGTTTTTTACATACTATTCCCAATAAAGCCTCACGTTTATTGATTACGATGTTAATTGTTGTTGAGGCAATAAAATTATTTAATTTATTCCACAACTGTTGTGTTTCATAGCATAGAAAATATATAACTAATAACACACAGGGCATTGTTGCTTAGGTGTTCCTATATTATCGACAGACTTTCCGAAAAATATGCAAATGCTTGTTGATTCAAAAGGTGATAAAATATTGTTATGTAAAATTTGGTCAGTTCCTTATTAACCCAAAACATGTTGCAAAGGATGTTTGTTTAATCCCGAAAAAATATGTTCATCAAAACAAAATAAAACATAAAGTTTGAAACGTTTTAATTTTAGACATTCCCTACCCCATTGTGAACTTTGAAGGCCCATAAGGCTAAGTTTGATTCGCATGAACATATTTCTATAAAAAAATATCGTCTCATATACTTTCTCTGAAATTCTTGATCCTAGGATTTATCTTGTTCGTCCGTTGATAAAGCAGCCGCATTGAATTGGGTAACATCTTTATACATATTTTGAATAAATACCTGGCGTTTTTCGGTGTTCTCTTGGTCCGGTTGAGAGCGACGAGAGCAAGCAGGCTGAAGGCGATTAGCGGAATGTTGACACACGTGAACATCACCTTAATCCACGAACTGTAGTCATCAAGGCTGGGCGGAGAGGTCATGTGCACTGCCTGCGTTTCATTAGTCCAATACGTCGACATTTTGTTAGTTGTACTTTTATTGAATGGCATGATCGACGCTTCTGTTTAATAAATGAATTAAAGTTTAAACAACCAACTATGCACAACTATCGCGTATATTCTGTTATCCTACAACTAAAAAGCTGATACGGCTCGTAATGAACCTATTTATTGGTTATAAAGGTAGAGCGACTGTTTCAATGGCAATTGGCGTTTTCTTTTATCACTTCTTTATAAAAGCTATTGTCTGTTTCACATATGTTGTGCAAATCACAACACATATTAATCATCAATTATAAAGTTCATACCCTATTTGATAGAGTTTCAGCACTGTCGGTTTCATCTGTGAAAGAACAAGGCACCTAAATAGGCACATCTTTAGCACTCTTTAACAGTCAAGATATGTAAGCAATTGTTAACATAGCACAGACACCTGGCGACAATACAGATCAGGACCAAGCATCAACCTTGTCAAATAACACGGACATGGTGCTTGTGTTGAGGGTCAATTTGTATGTTTAAACTAGGCTCTTGAGAACTGTATATACAATTGTTTTGGTTATATGCTACAAGTGATTATAAAGGAATTATAATTAATAGAATAAATATAACTCAAAGACTTTACATGAAAGAAATGAAATCTTAGACAGAAACATGTCTAGGTCTAGGTTTGGGTTTACACTAGGAAAGACTGGCAATTCTGAAATTAAAAGTTTGTTTGTAACTATATGACATTAAATTCAAATTCATATAAGGCTTGGCTATGACGTCAGTAAAACTATTTATACCCGCGCTATTTCGGATAGTAAACAAAACAGCATTTGCAACGTCAATCAAGACGCAAGCCAATTATCAGGTCAAAAACATCCAAGTGTTTATTTCAAACCCTTTGAAGCATAAAATTTGTATCACACTATGTGCAAATGCATAAATTAATGGCATCGAACATTGAGAGAGTGAGTGAGACCTTCTTTGGAATATAGGAAACTAGAAAGAGGAAACATTATCACCACTGGAAAAACAATTGTCCTCAATAAAACAATACAATGGCAACTACTGGGACAAGCCCAGTAGCTGAAAATCCAATTATAAAACCCTGTTTAGGAGCAAAAGGCAGGGCCAAAACGAAAATGAACTTGGGACACAAAATATTAACATCACATACGCAAATATAAAAACCACAAACATACCACACAAGCCGAGCTATCGGAGATAGTGTCTGTCAGCGGTTTCATTTTACCAATACGTGATTGTGATGTAAACAATTTGAAAGCCTTCAATTTTGATTTTTTTTTATAGAAAATTACGTGTCGTCAGTTTGAAACTTCAAAATTTAATGCCAAATTTAGATGAGATAGAAATCATAGTTTATTGTTTAAATATGGATGTTTCAGGACTATGTAAGAAATGTTTATGTAATGGATTTTGTAATGGAGATGTAATTGATAAGAAACTTATTTATTATGGTTTGACCACTTTCCAGTCAGTTTTTCTCTGGATACTCACAATTCAGTGCCAATTATATATAAGGCTTGTCGACAATTTGAGAGCTTAGATGTACAAGTTTTTCAGACATAATTAAAACATTAAGATTATAGAAACTCTACCGAAACCATGATTTTAACAAAGCCTTGAACTTTCTTACAAGTACGGTACATACTATTATTTTAAAGACCGCCCCCTATGAAAATCTTACGTGTAGAATCTATCAATATACCAGGGTGGTTCTTTCGGGAAAATCATAACTGCAATAGGGTTTCGTGATGACCTAGAGAAAAATTTCAATAAATTTAGTAAATAAAAAAAAATCACAAAATATTATGAAACAGTATGAATGCCCTAACTAAAACACAAAATATCTTACTTTGCGTACACTGATATAACGTTATAATTACACATTCATCGTAGAAACTGTCGTCATAAAACTTGCTCTCGATTTCAACTTCACTAACATTTCAAATACATGTTTTGTTAAAAAAATATTTAATATGCCGCCAGTAAATTAACAACACTGAAGAGTGTTTCTGACATTATATTTTCAATATCGACTTTACTTTTAATTCTAAAGTTTGTAAGCATAGATAACTAAGAAGATTCTAATGCCTCTGGACTTGATCAAATAGGACAAAAGATTTTCAAATAGTGTGGATATGTTATTTTAGACCGATATATAACCCAATAAACAGCAACGTTTCGAGTGATCAACTAAAAGTTGAGAAAACTGTATTAAGACTCAGTCAAAGAGATCTCAACAATTTGAAGCTACAGACGAAACTCGTTGGCTCGATATTCTAGGGACCGGCCACAATACTCCGAGCCTCGAGAATATCGAGCCAAGCGGGATTGCTTACAGAATGTGATTTTTCCTTTGATATGTTACAAAAACTCTTGTTTACCACGTTTGGTATTTGCTTCGCTATCTTTGCAAGAGAAGATTATTTATTGTAAATAATTACCGCACACACGCCGTACAGTTCGCACTATTACTTATACGATACTAAGAAAATATTTTTTTTATTTTTTTTTATTTAATTACGCAATAATATTTAAAAAAATATTACATTTATGCGAAAACAACAAAAAGGCAAATCTTATACAGTTAGTAACATATAAACATAGCTCATACGAGTTGAACACAGCACTGGAAATATAGGTATCACATGAATTAAACATTAAGCACATCTCACTGTTGAACCATTTTAGCACTAAAATAAAATGCATGTTACATGTTAAAAAATTATAAAAAAATGAGGTGATGGGGGAAGTTTCGAATGTCGCCTTTTCAAAATTTATACATTGAAAACAATTGAAGTGATGGAATGTTTGCTCAAACTGTTAAACCATTTAGATTGTATAACAATTATGCAATTGTAATCGATTAGCGCCTGGTGCTAAATGAAGCCAAGCAAACAAATCAAGATGTCAATTTTTTACCTGAACCCGCCAAAATGATATCGCCCCAAGCAAACAAACCAAAGTGTGATTTTCTTTCTTGGGACCGCGAAAATGAGCGTGGAGAAATATCGACCCTCAAGATATCGAGCCATCCGATCGA
This sequence comes from Mya arenaria, assembly GCF_026914265.1. NCBI lineage: Eukaryota > Metazoa > Mollusca > Bivalvia > Myida > Myidae > Mya > Mya arenaria. Next base: position 37,314,434 of record NC_069137.1, on the reverse strand, counting down.
TTTTTTTATGAAAAAGAGCAAAAAAATCGGTCCATTTAATTTGGTTCGAGGATATCGAGCCAACGAGTTTCGACTGTATCTTCATAAAATTTCCAAAGTGTAAAATGTCCAAAGTGTTTGACAAACACGTTGCAAATCAATTTACATTTCTTCTAGGTAACAATCATTTACTTTACAATATTCTATTTGGTTTTCGATAATACCATTAATGTCATTCCACACTTATATATTATGTGATTCCTAGTTAAGAGGCCGACTCTTGGTTAAACTGCTGGAACCGTTTTCATAGATCTTTGAAAAGCTTTTGATCTCCTTCTATATTCAGTATTATCGTCATCGTCGTCCACGTCGTCATAACAGGAGGAGAAGGGGGGAGGATAGCAGGGGAAAGAACTGTGATAAGATGATAGCGGACAGAGAAAGATAGAATGAAGAGGGAGAGGGAGAGGGGATAAGTGAAGATAGAAAAAAGAGCGAATGGGGGATAAGAAGGAGGGAATGGGAAATTGAAGCGGAGGGACTGGGGGATTGAAGAGGAGAAGAATGGGGGATAAGAAGTAGGGAATGGGGAATTGAAGAGGAGAAGAATGGGGGATAGGAAGGAGAGAATGGGCAATTCAAGAGGAGAATAATTGGGGATATAGAGAGATTATAGACGAGTGGAAATCTGAAGGAATTATGTGAGACGATAGATGGAAAAAGAAGGAGATACAGATATAGCTGAGTTCAGAGGGAATGGAAGCAAAGAAAAGGAGATGAGAGGAAAGGGTGGCGAGAAAATGGAGGCTGAAAGGGAAGGAGAAGAGGAAACAAGTATTATAGAACAGTGGTTTGATTTCGTAACATGCGCGACCACATACACATGTACGATGGTGACTCTGGGAGTCAATGGAAAGACAGAAGAGAAGACAGATCTCGTACCATGCACGACCACACGTACGAGTGGAGGCTCTGAGAGCCAGGCTCGGAAACCAGCACCGCTGGATCCCGTACAAATTCGTCCAAGACTGGACACACTGGGAGATTGTGTCATAATATAAAATTTGGAGGTTTAAATGGCAGATTTATATATCTCTTTCCGTGATAATGTTATTTGTATAAATGTTAACAGTGGTGCACTGAAAACCTACATGTTAAAATATCATATTTTTAAAACCTTATTCTGTAGTGATACTTTTTCAAAGTTGAGGTGTTTGTCCTATTTCAGCGATTTAGTAAAATAATGATGCCTTCTGGTTTTGTTTTTTTCAGCTGGTTTATATTATAAATAAATTTGATAAATATTCTATAAATAACTATATTAACAATGCTTTACTGTAGCGTGTTCGGCCATTACAATAAAAGGTGCGAAAAATGGCTTTGAATGTAAAATTGCTTGAAACTTAGGTTGCTTAGTTTAGTTTTTATTTACTCTCATCCCATAATACAAATATGTGTTTTGGGGTCATCAACATGAAAAATACAAAATGTTGTATATAAATATGTAAAAAAAAACAATAATATATATTGACCAGGCTGTATGGTTAGTAATGTAGTACTAAGTAGGTTCAAACAAAAGTTTGAGTACATAAACAGATAGAACTATTTATAAGGACAGTGGATGCTAAAATTAGACAAATAAAGTAATGTTGGTTAAGGGTTGCCAGGTGGGGTTTTAAAAGCTTGACATATAATTTTGACAAATTTGCTTAGGTTATTCAGCTTCAAAAGATCATTTTCACTCTTATTTTTGAAACAGCCTCATTTATTTTTACCTTATCAAATATAGTATTGCTACTAACAAGAACATTTTTAAATATCGTTTATTTTCTGCACATCTAGGTTTGTTACAAATTCTTCACACTTGTCATTTTGCCAGTGACGTATTCTTTCTGAGTTATTATGTAAATCAGAATCTTCGACATGTCTGAAAGCAATGGACAAAAGTCAGCAAATTCAAAGTGACTAAACAGTTTAAGACATTCTTTAGAGGCAATAATATAATCTACCACAGAAGCATTCTTACAAGTAAAACTACCAACATTTTTATCAGAAAATGCTCTTCCATTCATTATTAAAAGATCGTTGCTTTTACAGAACTCTATAAGGTTGGAACCTAATCTGTTTACAACTGTATCTTTAGAAGAGCGGTTTACAGCCATAATAGAAGAGGTTAACAATTGTGCAATGCTTTCGTCAAATACTTCATTTGGATTGATATTAACTTGCTCAAAAATAAAGTTGTCAACAATTGTTATATCAGACAGTGAGCCGGTTCTTGCATTAAAATCCCCTAATAAAATCACATTTTTATGTGATGTGCTATATATATCAATTTCTTGGTAAAAGGCTTCATAGAATTCTCTGGAAAAATATTTGGAATTGTCTGGAGGGACATAAGTTATTCCAAAGTAAACATCTTCATCAGTATTAACCAGAGTGTTAGCAATTTTAAACCATTGAATGTATTCACAGTTGTTATCTATAGTTTTGAAATGTGGTAAAATATCATCTTTAATAAAAACTCCTATTCCTCCAGATTTTTTGGTATCTCTTTGCATTCTATTTTTTGGTACAAATGTATAGTTTTCTACTTAAACTTTATCATAGTCATCAAGTTTTGTTTCAGTACATGCACAAATATCAAATTGCGATAAAAAAAACTACAAAAATCAGGTATATCTAGTTTCGGCTTAAGCCCACAAACATTTAAACAAGAAAATGATAAATTTTGTCGGTGTGATGGGTCTCCACCATGGCAGTCCTACAGTCGAGAGCTGAGTGGTTCCTGTCGGGAGGTCTCTGAGGGGCAGCTGATCAGGTCGGACTGGTGCTCCATTGACGAATAGTTTGTCTTTGAGGAGCGTAGCCTTCTGGTTGTTCCTCTTTAGCTGGCGTAGGACTGAGTAGAGCTGTCTCCTCTTCTTCTCAACTTCTCCTGGGAACTGCTCCCTAATACCATATTTAGCTTAAATGATGACTTCCGTACTAGTTCACGTTCTTTGAAGAGATTAAATTTGGCGATAATTGGTCTAGGGCCGTTTTGTCCTCTTTGGGGGGGGGGGGGGGGGGTGCCAGCCTGTTTACACGTTCAAACTGTATGTTTCTTATTTGTAATATGTCAGAGAGGAAGCAGTTTAGTTCATGTTCTGTATTTTCAAAAGTTCGTCCACCAGTGTTTTGTACTTTTTCAGGAATATTTGTGAATATGAGGTTGTCACGCATACTTCTGCATTTAAGGTCAATCAGGTCTTCTTTTAGAAATATATTTAGCTGGTTCATGTCAGTTAATGTTTGGCGAAGTTCATCATTGTTTGTCTTAATGCGCTGCAGTTCTTTTTCACAAATAGATATTCTGGCAGAGTCTGTGTTGCTGTTTTGGATCACTTGATCATATTTATCATTTAGGAATGCGTATCGGTAGTACATGTAAAACTGATGTTTTTACTTCAAATGTAAGTATAAGTGTTGAAACATGAAGAGTGCTTGCTGTGCGTCACAAAATTTGTATTCAACTCTATGACATGATTTTGTTTGGTGCGTTTTTGTGTGTAAAAATCTGATATATGTCTATACTGTTTACATTAGCATGTTGTTGTTTTTCATATTTGATAATATTTTGAGATGGTCACTTAAAACTGTTTATTAGACAGTCATGTGAGATTTTAGTTAAATTGGGTTTCATTTTAAATGCGTTTAATATCAAGATGTAGGTTTATAAATGATAGACTATTCGGCGCGAGGAAATGTGAAAATCTATGAAGAAAATATCTATGAAGAAAATAATGTAAAAAAACTCTAAAAAATGGCTGAGAAACAGTACTGTATGATTTTCTTCGATCCGGACAGCGGATAAATAGACACTATATTATAAGCGAACCTTTAATTTTACCGCATAAAATAATTAAAGCAAAATTATACACATGGATGTCCACATTAAATAGGTACAAAAACATGAAAATTGTAGTGATAAGTTTGTCTCAATCATTGGTACTCAAAGTACTCGGCGGGGGGGGGGGGGCGTAAGACGACTGCGGCCGTTGCGCTGCGGACAACCCGATGGAGCGCAGGCGAAGTTGCGGTGAGTGTGTAAGTTTATTTATACTCGAACTCGGGCAAGGACCATTCGGCGTTTTCTTCTTAATATTAGATTGTTAGTCATGTAAGATTTTTGAAACATAGTGCACAGACAGAATGTACCCTTGTTATATCTACACTGGTCCTTAAACGTGCACCAGTGCATAGCACTGTTGCACATTGGTTCCCCATTTAACGTCCCTCCCGGAAGACGGTTAGTTCTGCGGGGTCGTACCTGCTACCCCTGGATGGACAGTCATGTGTTTTACCACTAGACCACGGATCCGCAAGGGTGGTTGCGGTGGTGGCAGATCCCACGCAGTGCGGCTTTTCGGACATGCGCACTGCTGACTGTCTCCTGGTGGACGATATACTTGGGAGCATATACTTCCAGGAGCAGGAGCTACGGGCATGGAAACTTTGGAAGTTTGAGCAGGTGGCGACATTGTCAGAGTGTCAACTCCGGGGACATGTTGTTGTCAGAACAGTTACAGTTTCTTTAACGTGTTCGGTGTAAAGCTCCAATACACGGGATACAAGTTTCATGGATTGAACCAGTACGGACTACGCCATTTTCTCGGTACTATCCTTTTAATGCCGAGCGCTAGGCAAGAAAGCTACTGCATGGTACCATATTTTAACGTCTTTCGGTTTGACGCGACCGATGTTTGAACTCCCGACCCTCCGCACCCGAACCGATCGCTTAACCACCGAGTTATCGGGGCAGTAAGCTACTATCGGGGCAGTAAGCTACATCTTACATCTCTACAGACAAAAAGTACTTGTTGTTTGGTATATTAACGAGTTTGCATCCTGCATAATTCAACCAACTAATTTTAAGATCATTCAACCAACTAATTTTAAGATCATTAAACCAACTAATTCTAAGATCATTCAACCAACTAACTTTAAGATCATTCAACCAACTAACTTTAAGATCATTCAACAAACTAACTTTAAGATCATTCAACCAACTAACTTTAAGATCATTCAACCAACTAACTTTAAGATCATTCAACAAACTAATTTTAAGATCATTTAACCAACTAACTTTAAGATCATTCAACCAACTAACTTTAAGATCATTCAACCAACTAACTTTAAGATCATTCAACAAACTAATTTTAAGATCATTCAACCAACTAACTTTAAGATCATTCAACCAACTAACTTTAAGATCATTCAACAAACTAATTTTAAGATCATTCAGCTAACTAATTTTAAGATGATGCAACTCATCCAGAATATTTTAAGAATGTTAGTCCGTAATTATATTGAAATTACATGTATACTTGGACGATTTTAGGCGAGAGGGCGGGGGGGGGCGGGATCGACGGGTGCCCCCCTTGGCCCGCTAGCCTTTGTATTTTTCATAACTAAAATGTTTTAAAGAATTTGAATTGTTACTAATTATCAATAGTATTTCGTGTTAACATTCTAATAAAAAAATCAAACTCATTAAAAGTTTTGATGTCAATCATTTAAAAGTATAGTATTATGTTCAAATAGCTGTAAAACTGTGATTTTGTGTTTCTTCATAATATGAACAATAGAAAAAAATATTTTGAATTTTCTTGAAAACGGCTGCTAGGTGGAACGTTTAAATTTTGTTTTGTTTGTAAATAAAACCATTGAAGTATTCCTTTATGTTATTATTTTGAGTGTATTACCGTAGTTAGAATATTAATGAAATGTATTTAAAAGTTGTACATGCCTATTTTGATGTAATTTACATGACCGTGAAAACTCTTGTAAGTCTGTGTGCCGGTAAGGGGTGCAACTCTTTCGGTCATGTTTGATTTTCGCGGGGAAACGTTTCAATCATAATCAGTGTCGCGAGAGGCATGCCAAAATCACTGGGGCGTGTAAAAGATGCTATACACAAAAGAAATGTGATAAAAATTAGGAAGTTAGACTTCACATGATTATAATCAGAGTTAACACAAGTTTTCTTTGTGCGAAGAGAATTTAAATAAGGTAAGTTTTCAAACTGTCTTTGTGTCTTATTGAAATTTGATTGCGATAGTTTGGTCAAGTTACAGAAGTTTTTAATTGATAATGATCAGGGTGAACAGACGCTTATAAAGCATATTGAGATTTATTTTAGTCGTCATTATCTTTTCTTTTTCATCTAGTTTAACTGTTCGTCAAGTGAATTTTCTTAAATAAATTGTAGAAATTCTGAACAAAATACCATGGTGACTACATTTGTTTGAAAATGATGCCATGATCTGTTAATGATGGTGGCATATGGAACAAATTATTTTTGACGTATACATTGATCATTGATTATTTTTTGTACTTGTATGTATTAAAATTACTTGTATATCATGAATTGGATTACAACAATAACGCAGTATATCGCAATGAGCAAATATCTATTTATAATATACACAACAAACAAACAAAATTCTGCAGTTCTGAGACGAGTCACCCGATTTTCAAGATGATGAAAACAGGAAACATGTGTCTGTATTACTCATAAGCATTTAGGCTGGCTATGCAGAAATATTTATTTTAATTAATATTTGAACTTTTTTTTTATTATTGCAGTAGTGGAGTATCCTGTCCAAATTGTTCATTCATGTAAATTCTAGATATTTAGAAACAAATGAGTTTTTCATACAACAGTATAAAAATTATGTACATTGTTTTACAAATCTCTATCATTTTTTTTTTTAAATGAGGCATAACAAAGAAATGTTTGGTTCTGATTTTAAGACATAACTTTTTTTTTTAACCCAAAGTTATTTTTTTATTTCCAGCAGTCACTTTTTTCTGACTATTCTTTTTATCAAATTATCTCCTTAGAGATATTACTATACATGTAAATAAAGAAATATCCGCACCTATTCTGACCCTATATTTTTTTGGCAGTGAAATCAGTAAACAATTTCACATTGCATAAACTGGTCAACTAAGATAAATTACAGTAAAAATAGATATTCTTACTACTAAAAAATATTAATTTGAAAAATTGTACCAAACAGCAGGGTTCTCAATTTAGAAGGTCTGTAAACAGCCCAGTTGGGTTATAGAGCACTCGCCTTGTCAAGGGAAGAACACAGGTTTGAGCCCTGGTCTGGCTGCACATTTTTCTCATCCAATGACAATATGACATACATATGTATTGCTAAGTTAGCTTCATTGATCCTTATGCAAATTACCAATGCATAAAAAAAGGTTTTTTTCTGGTTATATGCCCCCAAAATGTGTTGTTAGGTATCTGTGTTTTTAATAAGGCATGTTAATTTACAGTCAAAGGGCATTTTTTGTTGACATATGGAACTTAGACTGACTACTGCAACATTTAACGCTGAACTGAAGTCTAGTTTCTCCAAAAAAAAATTGGTTACCACATTTTTTTTGCAAAATGTTGATAGTTTACTATTTTTCAATATTTAATTTTGGAGTCATTGGAAAAAAATAGGGTTCCCTCTGGTTACCAGGAACATACCTATTCTTGTTGGACCCAAACATTTGAAGCAAGCCTACATGTATTTCCAAAACAGCCGTAAATTTCTCAAAGCTTAAAACAGATTGTGTCAAACTTTTCAAGGTTTGTTTACACTCAATTTCCCTGACATGATTGCTTGGAGTTAAATATCGGTGCTGCAGCTCAGATTCGTGAGCTATTGGGAGATATATTCACACAGAATTTTGTAATAGCAATTTAAATATCACATGGATGCTTTGTTGTGTTAAAATTTCAGGGAAATACTAGTCTATTTAGGATAAATAATTAACTGTCTCCTGTAGAGAAGGTAAATAGTCTGACAGTTTTTTAAATGTCATGATTGTTTGCTTGTAAGTATAAAAAAATAAAATACAGGGTTTCCTCTGGGTTTTGAAAAGTTATGGCAATTTTTTTTGGCAGGGTGTTGAGGGGGCCATAGCAGGCCCCATTGCTGGTCAAAGGTGCTGTCTGTGTGGGATTTTAAGCATTTTAAGTTTAAGCAGTTTAAAGCATAATAAAAAAAAAATGGCTTGGTTAGGTTTACATGCTTTTCACAATCAGGTAGTGTAGGTAGGCTTATTTATATGATATATTTGTATTAGGCTTTATATAAGAACTTTATATTCAGAACTGGAGAATGGTTTTCAAGTAATCTTCTGAATAAAGCATTTAAGGTGTTAAACTACATATAAAACGTTTATTTTTTTATTTTATTTTTTACCAACTGACTTAGAAAATCGTAGTGTTGGTGCCTATTTCGTTGGTAGTGTCGGGTAACCTGAACCAAATGTATTTTATTAGGCCTAAGTTTGTATCTAAACATACCTAAACATATTGATGCAAGACCGAAAAGTGAAGGCGGTTAATAACCTGGCAGCTAAAGGGCTTTAAACATTTCTTATATATATAGATAGGTAAGTTTTTTTGGCAAGTGATTTTTTTTGCAATAAGTTTTTTGTTTAGACCTAACTATTTGGTACATGTGATTAAATCAACTATTTTACAATATATTAAATGGGTTTGATATATATACAAATAATTAACTTATTAACTCATCATTCTTTCTCAAAACTGTCAATCAAACAAAGTACCCAAGTTCAGTATTTACTCGAAGAGTAATTAAAAGAAGTTATGCATTAGTTATAATAAATTTGGTAAGAAAGCGGAAAATAAAGTTAATGGAGAAAAGTGTCTAGTATATATTCTAACGCATTCCAATGATGACAAATTATCCCGCATGATATTATGAGTACATTAATTACTTTACACAAGCAGCGCACAAAACTCCAATCCTCCAATAATACTACTCCAAATGGACGTTTTAGATTTAACCAAAATGCACCATTTATGACCGAGTTTTTTTTTCAGTCCTATTTTGGGCTAAAAATTGACCCGATTACCCTTCTTGAAAGTTTTTTGGAGCGTTGTCGTTCAAGACCCTAGTCTATGCTGCACAAATTTAATGTTTTGTTGTACCAATTGTGCTGTAAAATATTTGAGCAAATATTTTTTGTCAATTTCGCTTCAAAGCACTACTGAGCGAGGAAAGGGTGTATAACCATTATGGAATATGAGTGATATAAAAACAGAATTTTCCATTACGCTGAGCAAGCGAAGGGCGTAACCATTTATTCCGCCCCTGCATTATGAAATATCATTGTTTTTCTCTCATTTTTTCAGGAGCAAGGCAATCATACACCACCATCACCATGCCACATACATCCGTGAACCTGTTGGGGAGGATTTCGTTACATTGATGAGTGAGTTGGATGTATGAATGAGCCTGAGTTCACATATGTTAGTACTTAGTGTACAAGAACTCATGACACTCGTATGGTAAGAGTGGAAACTACCTGATTCATGGCAGAAATGTTTTAATGGGTGATATATGAAGATACCGGGAGATAAGTGGAAGTTCTTTGTTCATTCATTTACTTGTACTGATACTGGAAAGTGTACATGTTTCGGTCGGGATTTTTAATGTATACATGTGAAAAGTGTTCGAAAACTTGAATTGACCAATATTCATCTGGAGATTGTACATGAGTTGATGGGGATTTTTGAAGTATACATGTTAATAGTTTTTGAAACTTTTCATTGACCAAATTTTGTCATGAAACTCATTAATTTTGGAATTGCGTCAGGAATGTTTTATTCCCGATGCATGACAATTTCGTAGATACATGCAGTGAATAGTGGAAGCTCTTTGTTCATTTTTACGTGATATCTATAAATTGTACTTGAAAGAGAGAGTTTAAACACTGCTAATTATGTGGTAAGGGTATAAGGTTTTGAATTTGATTACCAGCTAGTAAGTCGGATAATGTTTTCTGACAATACAAGATACTGAAGTGTTTGGTTCCTTAATAGGAAAACGCGAGTGTTCAGTAATGCTTTAGGTGAAGGGGAGTTGAAAAAATAATGTCAAAATGTTTGTCTGGAGATATAAGTGTCAAGTCTTCATAAATTAAACATGGCCAATTCTATTTATAGCCATTTACAAGTTTTGCTGGGCTATGATGTACATGTTGATGCTAATTTACATGTAGTCGTGAATATACAGTGAGTTTTTGACAAATCGTTTCGGAGTTTGACAGAACATTTTACAAAATGAATTACCATGGCAACCATAGAGGTATCACATAAAACAACGACAACAACAAACAAAAACAACAGCGTATTTCCATCTCATTCTCAATATTCCAATCAGTTTGAACGAGGACCTTTACCGAACGTGACGTCCCAGAAAGATTCAAACATGTGCGCCGGACGATTGTGGATATTCCTTCTCCTTGGTGTTATTTTGGTCGTACTGGGGATTGTTTCGCTAGGGATATACATGAATATGGAAAGCGTGACGTCTTCGAAGGAGAATATGGAGCTGATGCCACTGTATATACCCTCTGGAAGTGTGAGTAAATTGTATAATTTATTATTTAGTCTACTAAATGTTTGTTTTGATAATATAATAAGAAGGAAGATTGCAGGAGAAATATAGTGAGAGAAAACTGGTAAAGACTCTTAAAGAGACTTTTTCATGGTATGAAAAATGCACTTTTTACAGATTTTTTTATTACAAAATAAAGTGTGGCAAATCGTTAGGAGTGTTCAAACTAAGATACTGAAGACTGGAACACTTCGACAAATGTTGATATTTATGTATGCTCAAATTTTGTCTTTGAAAAACTCAATTAAATAGAAAAACTCACAGTATCCTGATTAGTAAATTGACATTATACAAGATGCTACCAATGTATTCAATAAAGGTTAAAACATCCATCAGCTTATTATGAGTCAATGTGGGCAAATGGAAATGATATCAGTTAGCTAGCTTTTTCAAAAGAACAATGTATATTTTCTTGAAATTGGAAAGCAACCACCATTTCCTAGCATGTTTAGTCAGACCTAAAATCATTTGGTTCTAGGGCAACGTCCTAATAATTTTGCCTATAATTTCTGACCAATGAGATGCCTATAATTTCTGACCAATGAGATGCCTATAATTTCTGACCCGTGAGTTGCCTATAATTTCTGACCAATGAGATGCCTATAATTTCTGACCCATTAGATGCCTATAATTTCTAACCAATGAGATGCCTATATTTTCTGACCTGCGAGATGCCTATAATTTCTGACCTATGAGATACCTATAATTTCTGACACATCAGATGCCTATATCTTCTTGTCAAGAGATGCCTAGTATAATTTCTGACCCAAGAAATGCTTATAATTTCAGACTAATTAAATGCCTACAATTTCTGACCAATAAGATGGGTCAGAAATTATAAGCAACTTATGGGTCAGAAATTATAGGCAACTTATGGGTCAGAAATTGTAGGCAACTTGTGGGTCAGAAATTATAGGCAACTTATGGGTCAGAAATTATAGGCAACTTATGGGTCAGAAATTGTAGGCAACTTATGGGTCAGAAATTGTAGGCAACATATGGGTCAGAAATTATAGGCAACTTATGGGTCAGAAATTATAGGCAACTTAATGGTCAGAAATTGTAGGCAACTTATGGGTCAGAAAATATAGGCAACTTTTGGGTCAGAATTTTTTTGGCAACTTATGGGTCAGAAATTATAGGCAACCAATGGATCAGAAAATATAGGCATCTCATTGGTCAGAAATTATAAGCATCTCATTGGTCAGAAATTCTGACCCATTTTCAATGACCTAATACTAAAGCAGGCATAATTCCAAGTGTTTTTTTTTAATTGCTCCCCAGAAATATCTCCCCAAATGTAATGTTTAAGTGATTAATTTCCCCCATATTTATTTTGTCAGGAATACTTGTTTTTGAAAGGTCTGGTAGTGAAAAATCACAAATAACCACCCCTTGTATTCAATGGTAAGTATTGGAAAGGAGAAAAACTTGACCTTAAAAAATAATGATGAATAAAGAGCAGATAAAGAAAAAAGAAGAGAAAAAAATACATTAAACCACTTGTACATGGTTTACATACAGGACATAAATAACAGCCCTTAAAAAACTTTATATTATGACACAAACTGCCAGGCCTTTAAGGCTTGAGGACCGGAATTGCGACATTCTAGGCTCTGCGCACCCGCACCCGTTCTATTTTGGCAAATGAAAGATCAATTGTGATGGTGGCTAACTAGTGAACAAAAATATTTCTCCAAAAATAAGCCTGCTATGCTTTGAATCCAAGCTAATAATTTAATTACCCAGATATTTTTCCTCAGCCATGGTGGAAGTCAGATTCCCACGGTAGTTGCCAGATATTCTTGTCTGCGAAATATTGGAAGATTTTTCTTAGAATTTTCAATTGGGCGAAAAGTTCTGCTTTCATTTAAAATGATTTTAAGTCAGTTTGATTTATTCGAAAAGCAGTTTACTCTTGTATTTAATTATTTTGTTAATTGGTTCTTGAAGAATTTTTAATGGTAGAATGGTTAATTTATATTGCTTCAAAAGTAGATCTAATTTAGGAAAGTAATTTGATATTTAAATCACGAAAGTTCTTATCAAGGTATTAATTAATATTTCAGACATTAAGAACATGGTATTATCATTAAGTATTGATAAGCCAGAATTTAGTTTAAACTTTAATTATTTTACAACAATTGCGAAGAAAGTTATAATATTAAGTTATAGTTAGATGACATGAAGTAAATTCTTATTCTTAATGATTAAGATTGGGCCGAGTGAGTATAATCAGTATAGCTAACGAGTCCTTCTTTATCATTAAGGAATTACTTCAGGTCGTGTAACTGACTTCAAATACATCCTCATTTGCTGATACATTGACTACACATAATCTGGCATCTAAGGAGTATGTATCTGATGAGTGGCAGTAGGGGGACCTTTAAACACCAGCGAAAGTTGAAATTCTTAATGATTAAGTCTTAATTAATGAATAACCTATCTGCAATTTCATTGGCTTAAGATGTAGGTTGTATTCAGAATTCTAAGTTTCTAACTTAGATTAAGTCACTCTTGCAGGTGGCACTATTGCGCGAGAGTGTTGTCTTGTGCTGTTGGGAAAGCCAGAGAACCCCAAGAAAACCCACTTGTCTGGCTTGGTGACCAGTCCAACCAAACTCACATTCTATAACTATTTAGTGTTAAGGAAATATACTTTTCCCTGCCATAATGAAAATAGTTCCTGCACCCACAACTAGTAGTATTTCAGATTAATTATACATCTGTGAACGCTTCCATGCAAGTGTTTAATTCAGTATTTTTAGGTAGTGATTCAAATTGTTGTTGTTTTACAATATTGTCAAGGACATCGTTAAATAACTAGCGTTTAGGTTTAAATGAATAACATTATGATTTCCCCTCATGCTTGTTATTGAACAGTGCCATTCCAATGTTGAGGTTTAAATGTCAAGTCATGTGAAGAAAGGAAACACTAGACATGGTAAATTCTAGTGATGTTCTGATGATAGATTATCATCGAAAATTGATTGGTTGCGCCTGAAATTGGCGACAATCAATTGTATTTGTTAATCATCGATTCAACTGGCGAGTTGTTTTTCTTCTTTCCTCTCGTTATTTGTGTTTGGTTTTATCTTTTCACCTATTTTCTTCTTTGAGTTTATTTATTCATTTAAAATGGAAGTGTTCAGTGGTTAATGTTAACAATATATGGCCGAAAGCAACAACAACACTAGATACATGTAAATTAAAACATTTATACATGATACTCATAACATTTTAAGCATAATTAAGGAGAATGAGTTATGGTACAAAATTAAAACTACTATTAAGGAATTGTTAAAAACCGATTGTTGAAACTATCGATAATTGGTTACTTGAGAGGAACCGATTATCGATAGTCAAACTGGAATCATTGGCGCGCTTTTCATTCCCACCACTTGTAAATTCAGTAAAAGTATCAAATTTAGATTTTAGCAGCTGAGTGAAAAGCATTTAAAAGAACAACATTTCTTGGTTTTGGAGCTTAACTTAAGCTGATAACTGGCTGAGATTTCCTTGTTATTGAAAAGTGTTTTTTTCTCTTATGACTTTTCTCCTGTGAAAGCACAACACTGCAGTTTCTCAGATATAAAATCTTGAACCTTGACTGGTGAAGTGAAATACAATACTGATTCCTGCAGATTAGGCGTGACACGATTAATGTTGTGGTTCCTGTTACTCTATTGACTCTATTTTTAAAGCTGCACTCTCACAGATTGAACGTTTTTACAACTTCTTTATTTTTTGTCTTGGAACGAGCCAATTATTGCGAAAATCCATGGAAACCGGTTATATAATACTGGTGACAAAAAACAAGATCGCAGGTTTTTATATTTAAGTTCAAAAGTTGATGTTTTATGCATTTTTCTTAAACCGTTAATAAAACATTAATTTTCAAACGGAAATATGAAAATGTACGATCTTTTTTTTTTTGTCAGCAATCTTATACCATTGGTTTGCAGATATTTATGCAAAAATTTGCTCTTTCCAAGACAAAAAATAAAAAAAGTTGTAAAATGGTAAATCTGTGAGAGTGTGCATGTACATGTAGCTAGTTTAAGTCCAGCGACCCTAATCATAATTAAAAGAGAAAAAAAGTGTAACTTTTGTATATGATTTTGTTACATTTTTGGCAGTATTTATTAATGTCAGAATGTGTATAACAGTTTGATGATATTCATACTTTATATGCTATTAAATAATTTTCCAAGATAAAATGTTAATTCCCTATAGATAAAGCTGCGCCTGTTTTCTGTCAGAATGTAATAGAAACCAAATCATTATTTTTGATTAGCCTTTAATATTATGTTTTTTTTATGTGTGCAGCATATGATAAAAAAAAGGTTCAAGTTTTCCGTGAAATGAAAACGTTAACAAGTGTAAGTGCCAACCCTATAATTTCATATTACTTCCGAAATGTAAAACTGCAACGCACTTGTAAGAATAATGAATATTAAGCGAGTTCATACTATAATTGTTATTTGAGCTTGTTTAAAAGTATCGCTGTACTCAAGAATGGTTACAATTTTCAGGCTGGAAACTTAAGAAATGTTTGTATGAATTTAAGATACAATGATATTATTAAACCTTTTTTCATTGGTATGTTACTGCCAGTGGCTATTTCAATTTAAAACCCCATTTTCTCATGATTACAGCTATTGTTGTGAATTTCCCCTTTTTCTTTATCCCAATATTTTATTGTTAAAGTCTGGGTTTAAAATCACTGGCCATTTATTTTCTCCTCAAAATGTCTCATCGGGATTTCAGCTTCTTTTTTCAATTTTCGGAAGACTTCCAAAGTATGTTTAGTACTGAATTATGTCATTTAATTGACTTCAACAGTTCTTTTTTGTCTCCTCAACTTGAACTCAGAATTTGAATTACAATTGATTTTAGAAGCTGTATTCGGAGCATTGTCAAAATGAACTATCAAAATGGCTGGTAGGAGTTACTTAGTGTCTTTTAGCATGGAACGAAAGGATCATTAAAGATAATCATGGCCATCTGAAATTGAAATTGTAATGATTGTACCTGTCATTCTAGTGGTTTAGTGGTTTTGTTTATGTCATATCAAAGTAAAAAGGATGACTTTGTGAATCTCACATGTTACAAGGGCATACAAGTTTTAAGACATTATCTTGTCCATTGGAAATTGCGATTGTAATAATCATACCTGTCATGCTTGCTGTTCAGTGGTTTTGTTTATGTTGTGTTGAAGTAAACAGTATATATGACTTTGTTAATCTCCCATGTAACAGGGGGAGGGGGGGGGGGTACAAGGTTTAAAGAAATTATCATGTGTAATGATCCTATCTGTCATGCTTGCCGTTTTATAAAAGTGGTTTTGTTTATGTTTTGTGGAATTAACAAAGATGGCTTTTTAGTGTTTTTTTCACCATTAACGTGGATCTACTGGCTCCTGTGACCCCCCCCCCCCCTCAAAAAAATGAATAAATAAATATTTCTTTGCTTCTTATTTGAAGTCAAGAGAGCCATCAAAAGAGCCTCTATAGAAACCTACATCACCTACAAACAGTATAAACAGTGAAGACCGAAAGCCCATTGAGAGGAAAGGGCGAAATCCTTTATGAGACATATTGAATTAAGATGTCTTACACGTGAAAGTGTTAATGTCCCAAAAGTATTTTTCCCGTCTTTGGTAAGGAAGACTCATAAAGCT
Source organism: Mya arenaria (assembly GCF_026914265.1). NCBI lineage: Eukaryota > Metazoa > Mollusca > Bivalvia > Myida > Myidae > Mya > Mya arenaria. The sequence continues at coordinate 37,298,291 of NC_069137.1, read as the reverse complement.
CACTTAAGACTTTGCAGACCCCCCCCCACCCCCAATTTTTCAATCCCAAGTGTAATACCACTAGACCACTGTTTGATGTACTGGAGTCTGTTTCATGGGATTGAACTTGCGGGTGGGGATGGATTGGGAATTAGGCAGGGTTGGAAGTGGGGTGTAAGTGGTAGGGGTTAGGAGTGGAGGGGGAATGGATGGGGTTTGGGGGCGGAGGGGGCTTCGAGTGGAGCTGGTTGGCATTTTATCAAGATTTCTTTAAGAGAATTTCACCATTTTGAAAATTTCACCTACATGTACAGTCTTTGCCTTAAAAATATTTCAGAACTTGTGCTTTCGGGCAAGTCATTGAAGAAAAACACTTGCCTCAAAACAGTTTTACTTGCCCAAAACAACCAATTCATGCGTAAATGTAATAAACTCAATTTTAATTATAATGTTAACGTTTAATCAAGATTTATGAATTGTTGCTGAAGAAATTATGAAAACAGAGGGATCTAAATTTTGGATAAATGCACTTGCCCATTCGGGCATCCACCTGGGAACTTTGACTTGCCCTAAACAGTATTTAATTGTCCCGGGATTCGGAAAACCCTGAGTTACGATGAACTTAATGCATGTAGGAACGAAAAAGCTCATATTGATTCTTCATGAAAATGGCCCTTGCATTTACATCCCCACCAGGTATAGGTACTACTAATTATTCTAGGTCTACATGTTAAAGACATAGGACAATCACCTCAGAACCGTCTGCCCCTTTATCTGTGTCACAAGCATTAAAGCCCTCAGAGTCACTGCCAAATTTCTAGATGTATGTTCAAAGTAGCTAAAACTGCCGAAATTATCATTCTGCTTTTAAAATCTCAAAATAATAAAACAAAAACATATCAGATTTAGTCCAAAATATTACATTTCTCGATATCATTGATTCATGAACTGGATTTGATTACCAGATTTGAGTCAATTAACACACAAGTAGTTTGAGCTATTTATTATAAACAATACGGTATTTAAATGATTAACATCTTGGCTCATTATTTGAAATGGGTGGGTTTACTATGAAATCTTTGATAAGATTAAAACTTTAGATTATTTCATTGTCTCACGGTAATTTAATTTATTTTGAGTTAATTATTTAAACATGTTTTAAAGATTTGTTTTTGCAACTAAAATTTTTTGTACATAAAATTTTAACAAATCTGAAAATGAGCCCAAAAGTTGAGACTGTATGATTATAATAGCCGGCAAAGTACAATACTTTAATATAGCTAGGTGCACATTAAAAATGAATGGACAATTCAAACAGATCACTGTTGAAATATTATTATTGGTTATTATTATTATTTTACTATTCATCAAAAAATATTATGGGAAAATTAAATAATTTAGTTATATTAATTCTATTAAAAAAATCTGTATCTGAAAAAAAAAGAATTAATAGAATATCTGACTAAAGACGCCAGAAAATCTTGTCGAAATTTTATTATTTATTTACAATATTCAAAAGCCTATTCAGACATAATTTTTTTTTTAAATCATAATGAGTCCCATAAAAACTGAAAACCACTACAAAAAGTGGTTTGTGCTCAAAAGAGCTATTTAAATGTTCAATGCTTTTAGGACAAGTTTTTACAATGAAATATGACCACTTCTAAAGGAATTTTAATACTTGTAGCTTTTCTATTTTATTCTCATATCAATGTGTTTCGCACAACCAGTGTGATCATTAAGTGCAACCATTCAGTAAATGCACCTGCTCAATTGTATGGTCATGTGACTGTCATGTGATTGTGTTATTTACATGTAGGTTATATCGTACCTGGTTTGACAGGTTGCAATGTACTATTAAATTTAACAAGGTCTGATGGACTGTTGAATGTTTTAAATAAATTGATTATGTTTTTGTCTATGATGGTAGTGAAACAAATATCTTTTATTTAATACCTTCAAAGACCAATTTAGTACTATATTATGTGGAAATAATTGTATAATGAATTTTTAATACCAGTAGTTTTTTTAATAAATGGGGTTAAATGTCCACATACATTGTCTTTTTACATCTTAAACAAATCTATCACATTAAATGAATCTCATGTATTGATGTAGTTTTCAATTTCGTTATATACAATAATATATGATGGTATTTTAAACAGTATTTTGCGATAAACATTCATTTTGCTGTTGTTAAAACAATAAAATAGTCGATAAAAACTAAATTATTTGTTTGTATAAATACAAAAAGTGTGTCATTCTACAACTGCTTCGATATTTTGTGTTATTCAATAATTTTTCATGAAATGTTTTTAAGGTAAAGCACAAAAATGTTCTTTGATGATTTTGAACCTGATATAGATGTGTAATTGGTCGGAAAAAAGGGAGAGATGTTTTTCACTGATAAAGTGATTTATCTTTAATGGTTGGGCAGAGAGGAGTTGAAGACGGCCCTTTATGTTTTAAAATAGCGAAAGGTGATTTGAAGTAAATGGAAACTTTAAAATTGTTCAGACCATTATAAGCCCCCCCCCCCAAAAAAAAGTTCCATTTACAACTAAAAAAAATAGGGTAGGCCTCACCTTTTTGCTTTTTTTTGAGGACTGGGATTCTATACTAATAATTATTAAGTATAATTATAAATTTGTTTTATCCGTCAATACACATCAATCCATTGATCTGTCCATCCATTGATCCGTCCATCCATTGATCCTTCCATCCATCGATAAATCCATCCATCGATAAATTCATCCATTGATCCATCCATCCATTGATCCGTCCATCCATTGAGCCATCCATCCATTGATCCGTCCATCCATTGATCCATCCATCCATTGATCCATCCATCCATCCATCTATTGATCTGTCCATCCATTGATCTGTCTATCCATTGATCGGTCCATCCATTGATCTGTCCATCCATTGTTCATTGATCCATCCATCCATTGATCCATCCATCCATTGATCCGTCCATCCATTGATCTGTCCATCCATTGATCTGTCCATCCATTGATCCATCCATACATTGATCCTTCCATCCATTGATCCATCCATCCATTGATCTGTCCATCCATTGATCTGTCCATCCATTGATCTGTACATCCACATCCATCCACATCAACATCCATCCATCCATCCATCCATCCATCCATCCATCCATCCATCCATCCATCCATCCATCCATCCATCCATCCATCCATCCATCCATCCATCCATCCATCCATCCATCCATCCATCCATCCATCCATCCATCCATCCATCCATCCATCCATCCATCCATCCCATCCCATCCCATCCCATCCCATCCCATCCCATCCCATCCCATCCCATCCCATCCAATCCCATCCCATCCCATCCCATCCCATTCATCCCATCCAATCCTATCCCATCCCATCCAATCCCATCCCATCCATCCATCCCATCCCATCCCATCCCATCCCATCCCATCCCATCCCATCCCATCCCATCCCATCCCATCCATCCATCCATCCATCCATCCATCCATCCAATCCCATCCCATCCCATCCCATCCATCCAATCCAATCCAATCCCATCCCATCCCCATCCATCCATCCATCCATCCATCCATCCATCCATCCATCCATCCATCCATCCATCCATCCATCCATCCATCCATCCATCCATCCATCCATCCATCCATCCATCCATCCATCCATCCCATCCCATCCCATCCCATCCATTCATCCCATCCAATCCTATCCCATCCAATCCTATCCCATCCCATCCCATCCCATCCCATCCCATCCCATCCCATCCCATCCCATCCCATCCCATCCAATACTATCCCATCCAATCCTATCCTATCCTATACCATCCCATCCCATCCCATCCCATCCCATCCCATCCCATCCCATCCCATCCCATCCCATCCCATCCCATCCAATCCCATCCAATCCCATCCATTCATCCATCCCATCCTATCCCATCCATTCATCCAGATATTTTGCAGTTGAGACCTATCAATACTACAATTTAAGAAGTATTCCTACTTGTTTGTTAAATTTACTTTGTTTACTAAATTTACTAAATTCTTCACTGCCATAAATAATATGCCCTTTTCTCCCTAAGCACCCAGTGTCTTCCATCTACAGTACCATTTCCTTTTAAAAACCTGGTTACATATTATATCTTTAATTAAATATTAAAAACTATTTACATCAACCGGAACCCTTTTCATTAGATATTTAGAAGGAAATCCCTTCTCAGGGGTGTATGATTTCCCTTTAAAAACAAATTCATTAATTTATCAAAGTAAATTTAAACTTCAAATATGCCGTATCATTTTGTTGACGATAAATAACATCTATCGTTATTAACCACGTAACCAGAACATGCATAAATACTGACATTACGCCAGGCACACTTTCATCGCATGCCAAACCATGAGCGCGTATCAGATATCGTGGCAAGCTTGTGTCAGGTTTTAATGCGATCTTTCAAGCGTGAAACCGAGCTTAATTTTATCAACCTGTTACCACAGTTTTGGTTAAGGTATTTCATCCATCATCAGACCAAAACAAAATGCTAACGGTAATGGAAGTTTTATTTTAAGTAAACAGACTGTTACTTGTCATTATTACTTGTCATTATTTTTGAAAGTTTTCACCGAGAGGTTTTTTTACATTTATATATAAATATATATAATATTATATATGTAATAGTTAGATGACATGAATAAAAATCTTAATGATTAAGAATAGGCAGAGTGAGCAAAGCAAACGAGCCCTTCTTTATCATTACCATTTTAATTCAGGTCATCGAACTGACTTGAATACAACCTCATTGGCTGACACATTGTTAACACAAACTCTGACGCAGGGAGTGTGTATCGCATGAGTGGCAGTGGGTCAACCTTTAAACATCCACGAATGTATTCTTTAAATGATTAAGCCTAGTACTTGATACCTATCTACAATTTCATATGCACATAAATGAATAAATCTAAATGTATCTAAATGAATATTATGCTAGGCCTAAAAAAAAATACATTTGGTTCGGGTTACCCGACCTTACCTACGGAATAGGCGCCGACCCTAACGTTTTTATAGTCAGTTTGAAAAAAAAATGGAAAACTAAAAAAAATAATAATTTTTTTTTTTTCTTTTTTTTTTTGCTTTTCAATATGTAGTTTAAAACCTTAATTGCTTATATAGAAGATAACTTTAACACCATTCTCCAATGATGAAAATGACATTCTTATATAAAGCCTAATAAAAAAAAAAAAAAAAAAAAAAGCCTACCTACCCTACCTATTTTTGAAAAGGATGTAACCCTAACCAAACAATATTTTTTTAGGCCCTATTAAAGAAACAAATTAATAAAATTGCTATTTATATATCATAGTAATTTTTCTGTTTCATTACCTCCCTTTAATATACACTATCATGATGGTGGTGTCGTTATGGTGTTATTCAAAGATATAGTCCATGCAAAAATTATAATGGTTAATCAATATAAACTAAACATAATAATAATCTTGATGTTAATATCTAAAATATACTAAAGCCTTACAAAAAAATGTCAGAAAAAAATTACCAGGTAGGGATTTTTTTTTTCATTTTTTTTAATATTCTTTATGTCAAGATCATTTTCTTGAAAAAGCGCTTTTTCCTTAAGAAGTCACTCATATATTCTGCACTGTAATGGAGCTATATATTCTGCACTGTAATGGAGCTATATATTCTGCACTGTAATGGAGCTATATATTCTGCACTGTAATGGAGCTATATATTCTGCACTGTAATGGAGCTATATATTCTGCACTGTAATGGAGCTATATATTCTGCACTGTAATGGAGCTTAATGATTCATTAAAAATTAATGATGGTTCATTTTTAAAGAAAACTTGGGTTTATATATAGTGGGAAGACCATTTTTTTTTCTTTTTGAAATCAATTAATATTAAGGTTGGTGGCATTCATTAGGTAGGATCTGGTTACTGAAAGTTAACATTTTGTATTGTTAGCCCTAACACATCTTTGCATCTTTTGATGGCTGGCTTACCTTAAATATAAGTTTACATTTCCTTAAGATCGTATCTTCAAAATTGACTTAATACATGATAATTACATTACTAAAATGCTAAAATTCTTTATGCTTACAAAACATAAATAGTCTAGCCACCTGTATTTCATAAATAAATACAGCTCCAATTTTTTTTAAAAATATCCAACTTTTAGAATTTCAACAATGAAAAAAAAAAAATTATTACTATTTTTTTATGGTTTATTTTAGGAGTATGTATTCGTTTTTGGATATTTATCAATGCACATCAACATTTATAATAGTTTATGTAGATATATCGCTAAGCTTATAAATATATCATTTTTGACTCCTTTATTGTATTTTGATAACATAACTACTGGCCTTCAAAATGATGGTACAAACCCTGCTAAATTTTTAGATGTACATGTATGTAAATTCAAATTTTGGACAAGATTATTAGTGAAGTGGTTTTTTTCACTTTCAAAGGCATGGTGGTGGGGTCCTTCGATAGGGGAAAATAGGGTCATTTTGGCAACAAGGTGAAAAAGACTGATTTATATATTTTTATGTTCAACTTGTTTGCTAAATCTTAAGGGGTCTATGCACTTCCAAAAAAAGGGCGGGGGGAAGGGGGGGGGGAATAGGGCTGAAAAAAACACACTGCAGTGCATGGCTTGCAGGCTTGTGCTAATTTCGACCACTGCCTAAATTGCCTGAATTGAATTCTTCTTATCAAACATAAGAAAAATAAGACTTAATATCTCTAGAACATAAAATATATAACTTGATCTGTGTCTCCCCTTCTTTCTACAGTACCAACGCCGTTATTCATTTACTTATTAATGTGACTGCATTTGATACTTTGAAGAACAGGTGAAAAGAAAAAAAATGCTTGGGGGAATAAATCATCCCGGGAAGGAGGGAAGAGGGGGTAGTACATTGACAGCTGAATGGGATTTAGATGCTAAACATTTATGAAATACAAGTATTCAATTTTAGGGTATGATGAATTAACACAAAACACTTCTTATCATATTGCAGGTTCAGATTCTGTACTTCATCGAGGTTAAATTTCTCTTGTGTAATAATCAGGGATGTGATTTGTCCAATCCGCGGATTTCCGCGGATCTTATGGATACAAAATTAAATGTTTGCTGTTATAATCGGGGTTGTGATTTGTGTAATCCGTTAATTTCCGCGGATCTAATAGATACCAAATTAAAAGTTTGTTGTTTAATAATCGGGGTTGTGATTTGTGTAATCCGTGGATTTCCACAGATCAATCATTGCTCCAGGGACCAAAAAATAAAAAATATATGTTTAACTTATTATGAAATGTGAAGTGGTTGCTTTTGGTTGTTACATATATTTAACCCTTTGCATGCTGGGTAAATTGTCGTCTGCTCAAAAAAGTCGTCTGGTTTATTCTAAATTTCTTTTAATTTACTTAAAACTTTGGGGATATATTGACTGAGTGGCAAACAGCTTGGAACCTGACCAGGCGCCGAGTTACTCGGCGTCTGGTCTGGTTCCAAGCTGTTTGCAAAGCCCTTAAAATCGCCATCAGCAGCCTAAGGGTTAATAATATTATTTATTAATATTTAAAATTCTACTTTCTATGTGTTTTCAGGTGCTGTTGGCTGGTCTGTGTGTGAGTGGTCTGTTTTGGAAGCGATACAGAGGACTGGTAAGAATCTGATCTTGTATTGTGGTATTCAGTGAATCTAGAAAGCCCTGTAACTGGTTCCAGATATTTATGCAAGACCTGAAGTGATTTCCGGGATTTGCTCAAATTCTCTGCAGAAGACAAAATTTTATGCTTTCAGGTCTTGCTCGAATTCCCTGCACTGGTAAAATACTTTCCGGGCTTGCTCGAATTCCCTGCACTGGTAAAATGCTTTCAGGGCTTGCTCGAATTCCCTGCACTGGTAAAATGCTTTCAGGGCTTGCTCCAATTCCCTGCACTGGTATAATGCTTTAAGGTCTTGCTAGAATTCCTTGTACTGGTAAAATGCTTTCAGGTCTTGCTCGAATTCCTTGTACTGGTAAAATGCTTTCAGGGCTTGCTCGAATTCCCTGTACTGGTAAAATGCTTTAAGGTCTTGCTCGAATTCCTTGTACTGGTAAAATGCTTTCAGGTCTTGCTCGAATTCCTTGTACTGGTAAAATGCTTTAAGGTCTTGCTCGAATTCCTTGTACTGGTAAAATGCTTTCCGGGCTTGCTCGAATTCCTTATACTGGTAAAATGCTTTCCAGGCTTGCTCGAATTCCTTGTACTGGTAAAATGCTTCCAGGGCTTGCTCGAATTCCCTGCACTGGTAAAATGCTTTACGGTCTTGCTCGAATTCCTTGTACTGGTAAAATGCTTTTAGGGCTTGCTCGAATTCCCTGCACTGGTAAAATGCTTTCCGGGCTTGCTCGAATTCCCTGCACTGGTAAAATGCTTCCAGGGCTTGCTCGAATTCCCTGCACTAGTAAAATGCTTCCAGGGCTTGCTGGAATTCGAATTCCCTGCAATGGTAAAATGTGTTCAGGGCTTGCTCCAATTCCCTGCAACGGTAAAATGCGTTCAGGGCTTGCTCCAATTCCCTGCATCGGTAAAATGCGTTCAGAGCTTGCTCCAATTCCCTGCAATGGTAAAATGCGTTCAGGGCTTGCTCGAATTCCCTGTACTAGTAAAATTGGGGTGAGTGTTGGCATATAGATTTGCCCTTGGCTGTCCCTGGCAGAATGATATTTAGGTGACGGAGGTGCACACCTGGTGTTTTATTCCTGCTGCACTTAGTGTAACCAGAGTTTTGACCCTTGAATGAGCAAAAAATTGAAATGGGGACTTTTTCAACTTGTGCATATGTAGCTCATAATTTCAAAATTATAAGTCATACACTCATGAGATATTCCAGGAAGGTATTTGATGTTATTAATTTGTACATTTATTGAGAATGAACAAAATAATGGCAGATATCGATATGCTTTGTGACAAACACGTCATGTTGGGTTTTCCATGTCCACATTTCCAGTTGTTCTTCACATGTTTCACCTAGTCTGTTTTCAGTGTGTGTATACCACGTGATAAATTAATTGCGTCATAAATGCTACGTCGGAAGGCAATATTTTGCTTCGAATAAAGACTTTAAACAAAGATAACTTCATTATTTTTTTCATCATTTTAATTCAAACATAGCGCAGTCTACGTCGCTTACGGATTCCCACCTTTCAGGTCTTTCACCAGAGGTAAATTGAGAGTTTTGTTTCTTAAAACACTTCGACAAACCTTTTCACAATACAGCTGTCTGACGGAGCACTATCAAAACATTTTGGAAAAAGGTTTGTCCAAGTGTTTGAGGAAACTAATCACCTTATCAAACTTCGGTAATATAACAAAGGCGGGGCCGGCTCCTTAAGCGGCATAGACTGCCCTTTGTTTATTTAAAATGGTGTAGTAAAAGAAATGCTATCTTTGATTTAGTCTTTATTTTAGGCAAAATGTTGCCTTCCGATGCAGTATATATGACGTAATTATCACGTGCTATACATACACTGGTTCTATATTGTCTAAAATAATAGTTTGAAAAACGCAACACTCAGCCTTGAAAAACATCCTTTTCAGGAGAAGTTTTATCTGAATTGGGGACATGATATTCTTCGTTCTGTGGAGATTTAACTACCCAAATGTCTAAGCTTTATTTTGTCCTCCCCCTTGACCAGAGGGCTTTAATTTCAAATGATTTGCGGGTGTAATTGTGTAAAAATGCAAATTGCAGAAATTTTCTATTCAGATATAATAGTTGCTATGGTAACTTAAATTACTAGGGGCTGTGTTCACACGACCCTAGATTGACCTTTTTATTGTATTCTGTTTGTACTTAAAAGGGTTGTTTATGCTAGAATATTTAGTTTTCACGTTTCAAATTAACATATATATATATCCGCTTTAAGGGATTTCATGTTGATTTTAGAAACAATTTTTAAAGCTGCACTCTCACAGATAGACAGTTTTGATGTGTTGAAAAGACTAAGAATTTTTCCTAAAGTGTTAGTAATGCTTTTAGCATTAAAACATTATGTATATGAAAAACTGGGATCTGATATTTTGTCAACTGTCTAATATATTTGGTTTCCACGCAAAAATTTGCTCCTTCCAATTTTATTTGTTTGTGTCAAAACAGTTGATCTGTGAGAGTGCAGCTTTAAGATGCATCTTGAGTTTAGAAACTTCTGTCAAATCTAGGAAAAAAATGTTTTTGGTAAATGTTCGGCCACCCATGTCTTGTCTATAGATGTACAATCAATTGTACTTCAAGGTATTATTCATGTAAAAAACAACTTCCATGTTTATATAAATCTACTCCTAATATCAACAAAACCTCAAGGCTGGTGCAGGCTATTACGCCCACATGCTGCACGTTTACATTGTGTCGGCATCTATCATTTTTAAAACTGTTTCTATGTTTGTATACATTTCAGCCAAATATTTTAAATGATTCATACAGGTTCTAGAGCTATATGGGAATCAACATAAGTTGCAAAAAACCACATTGATGCATAGAAATGATCTATAATACAACCGCTGAAAACGTTGACGATGTGTCATATTCTTCGGCCATATGTTTTATCACATTTTCAGGTTCAAGCTTCTATGGGAATTAACTCTGCTCTATCTTTCTTATGTAAACTTAAAGTATTAGCTAAAGTCATGGCCCAGATTTCTCGAAACTTCTTAAGTCCCTTAATTAATACAGGATTAAGCTAAGCTCACTATTTTTGGTTTACAATAAATTGCGTAATATTACTTTCTTTAAGAGTTTTTATACTTTAGATAGGAATTATCATTATAATAATCACAATAAACCATTTTTCATTTATCAAAATTCAATTTAAGTATGTATTTTGTCTAATTGAAATAAGCTACTTAAGCCTGTTAAGCTTAAGAAGTTTCGAGAAATTGGGGCCAGGGCTTTTTCCATAGTACTCACGTGTCTGACTATTGGACCCATTCCCAAAGCAAAATATGAGATATTTTTCCCAGTCTTCAGAAAAAAATCACAAAAAAGAAGAAGTATTTTTAGTTGTACTGGTTTATTTTAAATTTTAATTTAATTGAACTCGGAAATCATTTATTTTCATCACATTCAGAGATCAGTATGAAATATTATCTGTCATGATTTATTGCAATAGATATTTATACACCCCAAGGAATGCTATTTTAGCCATTTTGGGTCTTTTAAAGGGAAAATAAACTAATATTAAATCATTTCCTAATTGGCTGGAGACTTGACAGCTTTTTCTTTTAACTGTAAAATTTCCCAATTTCGGCATTTTTCATGACGCAAAATTTCCAAGAATGTCTAGGGTCTTTTTCCCAAAATGGACAGAAAAAGCCCTGAAGTCAGTTATGGAAGGGTGTTGCACTCTGTTCTTTTTCTGTAGCACCTTCATTGCCATATGGAGACCAGCGCGGCATCAAGTTCTGCCTTCATAGCATTATAAATACATAAAAAACTTAAAGCATGTCTGACTAAATTACTTCAAGTAAACACAATTTCAAACATTATTTCCAAATTCATAATGTTCAAGTTCTTCATAGCCCGATTTAATGTCCCCTTTTTATCCAATCACTAGAATCCTATCCTTTTCTGCAGCACCCTGCCCTTCTTAAATCCTGGCTATCCCTAGTATACTTGTATCATTGTACTTTCCTATTGGAGCTTGCAGCCCTTTTTCCCCAAATTTTGGGAGTATGGCGGGGCCTTTTGACAGGGGAAATTTAACTTGTATATTGCAAAAATCATGTTACCATCATGCAAGCTAGATTATCGATTGTTTGAAACTTAACATGGTGCCCACCTGATCTTTACCAGTTTTCACAGTTTGACAATGAAAATATGACTTCTACAGATAGTAGTAAAATAAAATTTCCACAATGGGGGAATTTTTGACACAACCTGGGGAAAAATATATACTTTACTCCATGGGGAATGGGGCCCAATATCGGCCCCAAATTTGCCATAAAAAAAGGGCTGGCTTGATATGTCTTATACTTTCTCATGATGTTAAATCATTTATGTTTTTTTCAGGTTTTTACTCTTGTCGGTATCATCATAGCCTCTCTGTATCCTAGTTTGAATTAAATAACGTTGATGCCATGAAACAATCTTTTCATATGTTGATGATACGAATGTGTCAAATACTTTGTTATTATTTTAAAAATTTATTATATTTTCAGGTTCTAGCTACTTTTGTATCAACTTAGCCTCAGCATCTCTTTGTATCCTAGTTTGAGTTATAACATTGACGCCATGTTACAACCTCTGCAAATGTTGCCGATACAATGTGTCAAATACCTCGTAATGCTTAATGTATTATCAGGTCCAGTAGCTTCTGTCAGTATCAGCGTAGCTTCAGCATTTCTTTGTATCCTAGTCAGAGGAATAATGTTGCATGTTACAGTCTCTTTGAATGTAGATGATGTGATGTGTCAAATACTTCGTTATTATTTTAAAAATTTATTATATTTTCAGGTCCTAGCTAACTGTTGGTATCAACGTAGCCTCAGCATTCCTCTGTTTGCTTGTTGGGGTAATCACGTTGACCCACATGTTACAACCTCTGCGAACGTTGACGATGTGATGCGTCAAATATCTTGGCATTATGTTTAATATTTTACTATGTTTTCAGGTCCTAGCTACTGTCGGTATCAACGTAGCCTCCGCATTCCTCTGTCTGCTTGTTGGGGTAATCACGTTGACCCACATGTTACAACCTCTGCGAACGTTGACGATGTGATGCGTCAAATATCTTGGCATTATGTTTAATATTTTACTATGTTTTCAGGTCCTAGCTACTGTCGGTATCAACGTAGCCTCCGCATTCCTCTGTCTGCTTGTTGGGGTAATCACGTTGACCCACATGTTACAACCTCTGCGAACGTTGACGATGTGATGCGTCAAATATCTTGGCATTATGTTTAATATTTTACTATGTTTTCAGGTCCTAGCTACTGTCGGTATCAACGTAGCCTCCGCATTCCTCTGTCTGCTTGTTGGGGTAATCACGTTGACCCACATGTTACAACCTCTGCGAACGTTGACGATGTGCCGCTTCTACAAGAGTCAACAACTCTGTCAGTGCTTCTCCGCGTATAGTCGGGACGTCTTCTCGCTGAAGTTTGATGATGAAGGTATTATGCCGTTGGAATGGTTAACTATGGTTAAGAAGAATTATAATGTTATTAATTAGGTGTTTCCATATTAGCCTAGTTATTTGTCCAAGGTTAGTTTATTTCCCTGAGCCCGAAAGGACAAATAACTCCGTCAATATGAAATCACCTGATTAATAATGGTTTTATTAATTAACTGTTACATATGGTTCGATATTTTGGTTAAAAAAAACAACATTCTAATAAGTTACCTCAAATTTATTTTTAAAGCCTGTTAATCGTCTGTTCTTCTCGGCTTAGGGAAGGGACATCTTTCATTGCAGTAATTGACAATGAAGCTATAATACTGTTAAATCTGTTAACTCAGCCTTTTCATGGTTACTAGCCAGCCACTCTATTGTGGGTGCATTTTGCGTCTGCTCTGAAACCTTGTAGCATTACCATAGCGAAAAAAACATTGTCCCAAAACATTGTCCCGGTAGGGTAGCATTTGGGTCACAATTTTGTTGTGACTGGGGCTTTTGGCAGTTTTAGGCTGAACAAGAACCCTTCATAAAATGTCTCCAGGCTGGGCATTAAACCAGGGTCCTATATATGTCTCACTATATTAAACACCCCTGACTTTGGTCCTATTATATTCAGTAATTTTGCACATCGAATATAGAAAGCTTACACCTTTGAAATGTCGAGTTACTTGTTTCAACACTTTCAAGAAATATTGCTTGCTAAATAAGTTTAATTTTTGTTCCGTCGTTGTAAAATATCTTAAGATCATAGACTTCAAGTTATATCATCTGGCGACAATTTTTCTCGAATCTTCCCTTATAACAGGATTTTAAATAGGAATTATCTTTGTTATTATCACTATAAACAATTTTTCATTTATTGAAATCAAATTTATGCATGTATTTTGGCTAAATGAAATATGCTATTTTTAAAAGCCTGTTTATAAAGTTTCGAAAAATTGGGGCCATCATCTTCTTGCTTCATAGGTAATTGGGTTTTAAATTGATAAAGAGTGTAAAATGGTGGAGCCAGATTTTCTTCCATGTTGTTTCCCCACAAAGCAAGGATAATTGATTTTCATGGGGTATTTAGTTAATTAATTATTAAAATGCAGTTTCGTGGGGAACAGATGGCTTAAAGGCACAGTATGAATTAAGGCAAGAACATCTGGGCTTTATAATATTCTAATTATTGATATGCCTGATTTTATTAAGTCTACTGGCCAATGAATTTTAAATTACAGGCCAATCAAAACACTCAGATTATAATCTTAAATTTAATTTTAATCTGAGTTGGTTTAATTGAAAAGTTCCATCAGTTCCATTAAGAATTAATCATAGGAGCATTTTCTTACTATTTAGGCTTCAAAAAAACATTAATATGTACGGGTTACCCAACGTTAATGTACAAAATAGTTGCCGACTCTATTCTTTTAAACAAACAAAAAATTCTGTATGCACGTGTTATGATAAAAAGTAAAGAGTTGTTTATTATAGTGTCACCCCTCTTAGTTAAGGGTAGCCCTTCTGGTTATGAGACACCAACATTCAAGAACATCTTTACCCTGATTCTTATCCCATATGCCAGGCACCTGGCGGGCAATCGGTACCCCTCGATTTTACTAGCTGCTCGGTCGGCAACCGGCCATGTCAGAACAAACCTGTGTGAGACTCAAAACCTTCGACCCTCCTTTCCGTAGGCAGACGCCTTAACCACTAGGCCACGAAAACAGTCATATATGTTGTTTAAAACCTTTGATTAAAGATTTATAAAGATGATTAATTTTACACAATTCTCCAATGATGACAATATATTACAAAAAAGCCTAATAAAAAAATAAGCATACTTTAACCTTACCTGTTTCTGAAAAGGCTGTAATTTTTTGGCCTAATAAATTTTTTCAACAATAGTAGTGAAGGCATTTTTAAAAAGAATTCTAGTAGCAATTTTGTACTTTATAAAGCGATGTTTCCAGGAGAAGTGTTCTGCACTGTTTTAAGTCCTTTACATATTTCCTCCTAAGTATAGATTTTTGATGACACGACCCCCTGCAATGTTGAACTGTCCCTTTGGTGTCATAAATCACGCATAGAATTCTTCTTGAACTGACCCCCTGCAGGCCCTAACTTCTCGAAACTTCTTAAGTCCTTTATATCAGGATTAAGCTAAGCTCGCTTATTTTGATTACTATAATTTGAGTAATATTTACTTCTTTAAGAGTTTTAAGAAATTAAATAAACATGATCTGTATTAAAATCACAATTAACCAGATTTTCATTGATCAACATTAATTTTAAGTATGTATTTTGGCTAATGCCTGTTATGCTTAAGAAATTTCGAGAAATTGGGGCCAGGTTATAATCTAAGAGTAAATCTTAACATTGTAAGCCTAAGACAATACTCTTTTTTTCTCATTTATTTTTCACATAGATATATATATCAGTACAGTTTTAAATTCTCAACATAAACAACATATCTATGTATTTTGATAGGATATACATATATTCAGAAACAATAATGCTCTCACACATGCACACGTACAAACACTCGCTCCCACACGCGCACACATGCACGCACACATACACATTGCATACACACCCGATCGTATGATGTTTATACGATCGGTGTCCCTTGTATTAGATTCCATTAATGTTTTTGTTTTTTATTTTTGAAGTCTAAGATTTCTTTGTATGGCTAATTGTGTCTTTTATTATTAAATTATATTGTATGTTTAAGTGCTTCCCATTTTTTTGTTGTGGGTTTCAAGTTCGTCATTGTTCAAAGCAATTTGTTCTTCTATTTTAATCCTAAGACAAGACTTGGTGTCCCTTTAAAAAGCTGTGTCTGGACAATTGATTGTTATTCATTCTTTCTCACGGATTTTCGAAAATCCTTTTAGGCTGTGTTAAATAATTAGGGGTTTTCTAGTTGAGTCATTATAGCAGTTTTATGTATTAGAAGTACATGTATGTGTCCCCTACATGAATAGAATCCCTGTACCAGTACTCTTTGTATTAAAACTAAATGATAATGACTAGGCTTTGTACAGGAAATATACTTTCAAGAAAAGCTGTAAAAATGTCTCCTGCAATTCAAAAATGCATTTATTTAGATCTGCCACTTTTCTTTTTGCGTTTACTTAGATTTAATCTATATGTTGTGCTTAAAATGTTATGCCTTTCTCCAAATCCAAAAAATATCTTAGAATCCATTATTCAAACCACTTATCTTAATAATTTTGATTTTTGCAGCTCACTATAAGGCAATTTTAGGTGTAATTAAGTATATTATATCTTTGGCCTAAGTGTTAAATAATTAATATGTGTCTTATTGACTTCTGCTTAGTTACTGCTAGAAAGCTAAGAGAAATATTTGGTTTCTAGCTAACTGGAAACCAGTTATCAATATCACTTTGAATCTGAAATTTTAGTTCAAGATATTAAACACATTATTGTCTGAGAGTCAGAAATAAGCTGGAAATATAACAGTTTTTTTTATGGATTATACGCTAATCTTAAAAATGTGGAATATGTAAGAACCTTTCTTTTATTGTTGCAGGATGATGAGTCTTGGATGATTCATGTTTCTATATCAGGGTTTTAATGTTGCTTGAATGTCTTATAAATATATAAATATCTTGTTAATGGTTGTTAAGTAGTTATAATAAAACTATTATTAAACTTACTCACTTGTATGTCTGCTCTTTTTCAAGATTATGAAATATTTTGATTTTTCATGATAATAAATGACGGCTTTTCCCAAAACTTAATTTTATTGAAAAATATTTTCGGAACTACCAACTATTTTTGGGGCTTGAATGTATTTTAAAGAAAAAAGGTCCAAATTAAAAATCTTGGTCATGATTAAAAAGAACATATTAGGATATTGATATGGAACTTTTTATTTACGCATGTAAGGAAGTATGCATCCTTGGCACCCCAGGGTATTCATAACATATACACCCTGGGCAAATGGGCTGTATCTCGTACTTATGGATGAGGTGAAATCCAGCCTTTTGGTTGGTCGCATAAGACACGCCTCATTCTGTATGGAAATGACCGAGAAGATAAGGATGAATTTTAGTTCTGAATGATCCAATGAGATTTCGGCTTTCAAATCATTTTAGGCAGGAAATAAAATATTTTTTTCAAATTTGCTTATAGCTCTTCAAAAAGGAGATTCTACCTTCAATCAGCTTTTGCATTGGTCAGAAAATGCTTATAAAAATTCAAGCTTTAGGAAGTTTCGCTAGCCAATTTGCCAAGGGAAACATAAATGTTATGAATACACTGGAGTATCGAGGAAGGCAAGTATTTAGCAAGACCCGTAACTCTGGCAACAATATTTGTCAAATCATGCCCCTTGTAAGAAAAAAAACCCAACCCAATATATCAGCATCAGCTTGTATTTCTCTTATTCTATTAATATTGTGTAGAAATAACAAAAAAGTACCTTTTATTTTCAGATCTCACGAAGTACGACTTTGAAGGTGCCGCCAACTGCGAAGACGTACAAACGTTCCTACCGCAACTTCTCTACACAGTTTCCATCATATACTGTCTGGTGTTTGTCGTGGCGATTGGAGCGGCTGTGTTAGCCCTTTTGATTTTGAGGGCGGAGAGCGTTAAACGAGGCTTCCTCTCGGTAAGTTTAATACATTTCCTACATAGTGATCTCTTTTGACGAGCAACTATCTCTGCCTTCATATAAGGAAAGCAAATGCATTTTAGCGTAATTTTCAGCATTATAGCGAATGTTCTTATCAAAGTATTTCTCGAGGTCCAAACGACTTTGAGATAGCGAGTTTTGACTATACGAAAAATTATGAGCTCCTTGGTATCTTCTGTCTTTTCAGGCCGATTCTTATGAAGAAGTGTATACAGTGAGTGGCTCTTCTCAGGACCAATCCGATAGTGAATCAGACGACATTCCTGATGTCGTGACCTCTGGGCAGTGTCAAACACCTGTTACTATAAATAGCCAAACAGTACTGCCTAAAAATAGCACCAGTCAGACACCTTTGCCTAAAAATAGCACCAGTAATTCATTGAACCAGAACAGCACAAGAGAAAGTACACCAATCAGTCATTCTATAAATAAGGTTAATACTGTAGGTCGAAGAGCTGTCACTCCTCAGTTGACCAATCAGGAGCCAGTGTCAAGGACACAAGTTCAAAGGTCAAAGACACCAGGACTGAATGACCTTGAACTTGGGAAGGAGAGTTTAGCAAATAGATATAAAATCAACAAAACACCCGACCGAGAAATTAATGTCAGACAAAGATTATCGAAAACCCCGGATAGAGAGATAGGCTCTCACAGGAGAAATAGCTTTACAGTGTCAAAGAGGTTAAGCAAATCGTGTGACTCTCTGGATTCATCAGGAAATGAAGCTAGGGAGAGAGCTAAAAGTTTCGGTACTGACGGGAAAAAGAAGGGAAAGTTAAAAGACCATCGGAGAAAAGGAAAAAGGGCCGCAACTGTGCATACCTTGGACACAGATCAGTTATTGTTGATCTTGAATCTGCAGATGAGATATTTGCAGGAATCTAAGGAGCAGAAGACAACTACTGACATTTATGGTGGTGGGAGTGGGGTTCAAGGGAATCGAAGGGCCGTAACTCCGCAGCCAGTATCTCAGAAACAAATAATACCTCAGAAAATACGGTCGCATACTCCTCAGCCTAGAAGGGCTAACAGTAGATTTCGGGACCAACGTGCGTATGATTCTTATGCTCAAAATTTACCTCATAATAATGGTGGTCTAAATCAGGCATACAGACAGCCATTACAAAGTGATGGGAAAAGTTATGTGAGCGACAGTGCTGCAAGTTCTAGAAGGACTTCTCAGTCGAGCGAAAAATCCAACGACTTGTTAGTGAGTAACGGAAATAATGACTTTGTGTATTATCAGGGTAATCGAGGCAATAAAACGTTTGGTGCAGACAGTTATTTACACTCTCAGCAAATAAGACAATCGATTCAGACGGCTCCGAATATCAAAAACGGGTACAATCCATATATCCATTCAGCGCAAGTTACACAATCGGTCGATAGTGTCAATTACGTGACATACTCTGACAGTATGTTAAACAATCCTTCAAACGCTCCGATTTCCCGATCGGGACCAGCGATTAATTTAAAAGCGGGACCAAAATCACGACAATCGGTTCAGAACTACTTTCTCCCATCGCAACCGGTTCAAAGAGGGAAGCATCAAAATTTGCCACCGACTCCAATTTCCCGCCAAAAAGTAACTGATCGACAACTTCCTCCACAGCCCGTTCATCGGGGACAATCAGCTTTTCACATTGTCGATAGGAAATCGAAATCGAGATCTTCGTCAGTTTCAAGTGATCCGAGTGGACAAATGAATATGGAGATACCAAAAAGGTTGAGGTCCAAAAACAACAGTCCACATGATCCAATCAGGGATAACTTCAGCATGCAGCCCCAGATGAGAGACGGGGGAAGAGACAGCAGGAGAGAAGGGGAAAATGAGAATAGCAACTTTATTCTCAGAGACCCTCAAGGGAGCTCTGGGCAGGATGAGGTAATAGATATAAATAGCTTTCTTCTTACTTTCTAGACACTAGATGATACAAATCCAAGAAAGAAAAAAAAATTGTCAAAAACTTAACACAAAATTGACATTGCTGTGTACAATACATTGAAACTTACTGATTGATCACATCAATTATAACTCATGATCTTTCGCAGTTTTTGAGCATTTTCCAATTCAATAATGTAAAATGATGTATTATTGGCCTCCTCATAGCTTTCATTGACAAATCTAGGCCTGTTTTGAGGAAATACTGTATTTTCCGATTCTTGGACCATCTGGTGTCTAGTCCCTTTATTATGAAAATTTTATTAGAGATATAAAAAAAATATAAAAGCTTGTCTGTATTTCATAGAAAAAAGTTGGCATTGTGATTGCCCAAGTTTCCTAGACAGCTATATATATATATATTTCTCCCACCTCAGATAAGTTGATCCAATAATTTAATCATGCTAGAAATTCTCATCATGCCCACGGGTGAAGATAAAATGCCCGTATGGAACTCCTTTTTAATTATTGCCACATTGTAATTACCTCCCTTGTTGAAGACAGTCGTCTGTAGCATCATGGAAACCTTGTCTAGTAGCAATATTTAGAATGCTAATTAACTATTTCTAGCTTCAAATGTCACCATAAAAAAGTTTTTACGCATATTTCAAGAAATAATGCTCCACTCTCCTCCAAACTATTTAAACACCGATTTGACTAGTAACATAACCTGAATCACTGCGAGCATATCCATGACAACCACGAATTATCAGATATCCATACGCATTTATTTTCACTACGCACAAAAGAGTTCCAGCAAAACAAATACATTTTTACACAATTTTGTTTAACTCTTACTGAGGTGGGAGAAAAAGCATCTACCATAGCCGCTCGTGTAAGATGGTTCATCCCGACCCTCGCGCAGGGTGTTTTACAGAAACTCGGTAAACCTCGTTTCCGCAAAACACCCTGCGCTCGGGTCGGGATTAACCGATCTTACACTCTCAGCCATGGAAGATACTTACCAAAGTACCAGCCTAAATATTCCAATAAAAGTAAGTACTCATGTTGCAAGAGCCAATATGCACATGTATAGGAATGGCTTTAATAAACCTTCAGTAATACTCCTTTTTCGCTGAAAAAACAACAGATGGGGTTTGCCATCTACTTTCGTCACTCAAATTAAGCACTTAAAGCAGACTTGAATTGCATATATGGAGAACTATTTAAAAAATCTAAGAGTACTGATTTTGAGATACTGAATTTAGAATGATACCTCCATGATATATATTTTATTGGACTCATTTTAATAGTCTTACAAAATATCATTACTGTAATATATATTTTCTAATGATGAAACTAAACATAGTTTGCTGATTTTACATCTGATTTATTTTTTAGCCCCTGCCGCCTTACTCCGGACCACCATCGTACAAGGAATATGTCTCATCATGTAACACATCAGTTAATTCTTCACTTTCTTCAAACCCTGATGATATTTATAGCTTCCCAAAACGCAGAGGTCAAAGGTTAAATGGAAATACAAGTGGTTACCATGGTAATGGTAAAAATGATAAGTTTGGCGGAAACATGAGTGGAATGGATGATAAAAATGTTAGCGGAAAAATGTTTAAGTTTACTGGTGCTGCTACTACTGATATGAACCATATAAACAGAGGTCATTCAAATGGTATGGAAAATTACCAAGGTGAAGGTCAAATTCAGGGAAGTGAAGAGAATTCTGGGAAAAAATATAAATGGACCAATCAGAATTCAGGAAATAATGTAGTTCAGGGTCAGAGGTCATGTGCTGAAGGTCAGGAATCTATAAATAGCAAAGTAAAGGTTAAACCGATAATTGTTCCGGAGGATTATTATTCAAGTGTAATTAAAGAGCAGAAAAATGACTCCACTTACGCAAACAATGATAGGAATAAGATGCCTGATCAGAGTATAAATGACCAAGGCAAAATTCGGGAACCAGAGTATGGCAATACTAATGCACCAAAACTTGCCGGTTACCAGTATAACTTTGATGATATTGATGGCGGTCAGATTGGACCGGACGAACATTATCATGAGTATGAGGATGTTTATGATACTCCCGCGAATGTTAAAAAAAGCGGAAAAGCAAAGGATGGAAACAGGTACTCTGTTAAGAACCATGGTTTACCAAACTCTGGGTCACATATGCCAAAGAGTGTGAAATCCAATGTCATGAGTCCCAAAGTGGAGAGAAAATTTGATATTAATGACAAAATGGTGGAAAATGTGCATAGTTCAGAAATTAAACACGGTAGGTATGGAATTGACTCTGAGTTTGCGAAAGCTAGCAGTAAAGTTGGAGCTAGTGTTGAAAATGTTCATGCTGATGTCGTAAAGAAAATTCCGAGAATTCGATTGAATGATTTGAGTGTGGAAAATGAGAATGTTGATGATGATGATGTTTTTGTTGAGGAGAGTGCTATGGGTAACGGTAAAGTTGGTGATGTTGAGGCACAGATGGGCGGGGTTGCTACAAGGCGTATTCAGAATTATGAAGAAATTGATGAACTTGATTCAGCCAATCAAAATCAAGCATCTGGTCATGTGACTTGTGATTCATCCAACCAGCAGACGGATGAGGGCTACATGAAAATGACATTGCCTTCAAAAGTTTTTAAACTTAATGATAATACTGAAAATTATGGAATTGCAGTGCATTTGACTGGAATTTCTGCCAATCAGAGCTCAGGATATAGTTATTGTGCTGAGCAGATCTCAACCAATCAGAATGCCCTGTCAGGTCATGTGGACAGTCTTTCAGCCAATGAGAGCTCTCGACACATGCCTGATGGAGAAGATAATTCAAGTGATTTGACCAATCAAAGTTATGAAGAGACTGGTGTTTAAAAGACTGAGATAATTGAATAAGAAGTTTTTATAACCTAAAATTAGTATAATTTTAGTGTACTCTTACCTTAAACATTATCTGTAGCTCTGTAAATGTACATGTTTATGTGTTGCTCTTACAAATTTGTACATTGAATGGAATCAAGGCTGTTTTAATTAAGAGATCTCTAATGTTTTCATCTTGTGTATACATAGTGTTTTTGTTTTTGTTTGAGATAATCATTGTCTTATTTCAAATTTGTGTTTGTAATAAAATGAAGGTTGTGTGTAATATATATATATATATATATATATATATATATATATAATTCTTAGTGTCTGAAGTTATAATCTTTCTTGCAGTAACAAATTCAATTATTTGTTACAAAAATAGTAATGAGCATTATTTTGAGATTATGACAATATATTGACTTGCCATTTGATTATCAGTACTTGCCATTATATGTAATAATGTGTTCAACATGCAATTGATATTATAAGAAGAGTGATGTATGATATTATAAGAAGGGTGATGTAATAAAGGATTGATTCGGATATCAGGATAAGGAGCTTTCAAATTCAGATTGTCATATATTAAATTTTGTTAAGATTTTTGCAGGACATAAGCATTGAGGTTTTTTTTAAATAGCTTGGAATAGATATACATGTAATTGGCTCTGGGCCAGTATTCAATATTGATCTTATCCTGATCCTAAGACATGCTTCAGTGATTCCATTCAGCCTATTGGTCAGCTAAATATACCGGCCAATCAGAATTCTTAGCTTCTAATCTTAATTTTATGTTCAATCGAAGTTGCTTATTGAATCCGACCCCTGAGCATAATTTCAACAGGGTTCTAATAAACTTCTAATCCTGCTTAAAGCTTAAATTCCTCATTTGTATAATCAGACTGTTGTTATCCCTGTGTAAACATATTTAGCTGATTATTCAGAACCTTGTCAAAGTTAATACATTGTTGAGGTCATCGTTGTTAACTTTTAATATTTCATGATGTGCTGATGTATTAAAGTGATGCTCTTATTCAAAATCAATACATACACATGTATAACAAACATCAGTTTTGACTGATAAACCTTTAAATTAACTACTTACTAAATAATGCATTTATTGAAAATATCAATTTAAAACTGATAACAAGATTGTAACCGTGTATTTAATAGCATAAATCTTAGCAAATCGACTCGAGTTAAAAATGACTGAAGAAATTTTATGAATATGCCCTGTAGATAATCTATAGATATCTACTGTAGATATTCACTCTTAAGGTACAAATTTGCTCCAAGAATTTGTCATTAAATTAATAAACCTCAGTTGAATGTTGATGTGGTAAAAGGAATATGTACATAATTGTTGTGGTAAGATATTACAATCTTTTGCAATTTCTGAGTACAATTGTTCACTTGCTTTACGCTGCACTCTCACAGATGGACCGTTTTGACGACTTTTTTATTGTTTGCACTAGAATGAGCTATTTTTTGTGTTAATGTAAGAATCAGATTGCAGTTTTTCACAGTCATGTTCAAAATTGATGTTTTATGCGGAAAAAAACACAGTTTTCTTGAAGCATTAGTTACGCTTTTAGCCACGTAAATATTAAAGACTGTGATCTGATATTTTGCCACCAGTCATTTATCAATGGTTTCCAGATATTTATGCAAATATTGGTTCATTCAAAGACAAAAATAAAGGTGTCAAAACGGACAAGGCATCCAGGGTTCGATTTTTGGCCGTAGCACATGTGAGGTTAATGATGGACAAGTGACGTAATACGTGTCTCACAATGTTTGTAAAATAAAAAAAAGTTCAAACTAATCAATTTGGAATTAATTTTAGATGAAAGACATTTTTAAAAAAAAAAATGTTTATAAATATACTTTGGTTTTTTTTATTGGAATTTCAGAAAACCTGGAAAAAAATGTAGTTTATAATTGTTTTGAAGAAATTATTGTACATGTATCTTAATATGAAGCCATTATATTTTACCCACAATAAATATATGCATTGTTGATTTGTAATCATGTTAATTCTGTATTTTACTCATAAATATATTGTGTATTTTACATGTTTTTCTACAAAATATTATTGAAAGAGTTTTAAATTTTAACGAATTTCACTTAAAATGAACATTATGTATATATACATGTAATTCATTTACAATTATGGTTGATCCTTTTTGAATTTTGTATATTTTTATTCAAGTAAAATTTACAAAATAAATTTATGTGTATTTTATATTTGTTGTCATGGCATTCCACTGTGCTATGTATACATGTGACATGTTATTATAAAAACAACAGTATTATTAAAAGTGACTCGCTCATGTTTTTGGACTTAAAAAAGGTTTTACCAGTAATGCAACTGAAAAAACTTATTTTATCATTATTTTACCCTGTGATTCGAAATTGCGCGAAAAGAATTTAGGTATAAAAAAAAAACTTTGGTTAAAGTTGGGTGCCCACAAAACCGACGCCAGTCAATTCAAGAAAACCCCACTTCTTGACCAAAAAGCCGCAAGGTCTTGTACAACAGAGTTGGATATTTTGACTTTACAACAATACATTAATAACATCACATGATAATGTCAATCAAACAATAGCAAGACAAAATCGTTGAAATCCACTGTAATGCAATTGAAAATTGTGGTCTTCAAAGACGATATTTGAGCAAATATCAACATCTGCTGAAGGGTTCCAGGCTGAGCTGTCAGTATCGTAGTTTTTACACTGCTAATGATTTGCCAAACTTTATTTCGGAATAAAAAAGTGCATTTTTTAACCATGAGTGAGTCCCTTAAAAACAAGAAGTGTCTTGCAAGGGGAAAAACTCAAAAGGTATTTATGCCCTTTCGAAGGTTTGCTAATGTTGGTCAGAAGGTTTGTTGGTCAGAAGGTTTGTTGGTCAGAAGGTTTGTTGGTCAGTAGACCTTTTCAGTCTGCCCTTCAACTTGAGAACGGTTTCGCCCTAGGACCATCAAACTTCAGTAGGTTGTGCTTGACCAGTAGATGACCCCTACTTATTATCCCCCGCCTATGAAATAGGGAGGGGGATATTGAAATGGCGTTGTCCGTCCGTCCGTCTTTCTTTCCTTCCGTCCTTCCTTCCGTCCGTCACCTGCGTTTTCTCAGTAACTAGCCGGTATAATTTCATGAAACTTAAAATACATATGAACCACTATACTGGAATGATGCCCGTCCAAAAAAAAATTTGATTGGTCAATTGTCCTTGGAGTTATTGCCCTTGATTTTTTGAAAAATGCACATTCACAGCCATTTCTCAGTCACTAGCTGGCAGAATTTCATGAAACTTAAAATAAATATGAATTACTATAATGGGATGATGCCTGTTCATTTTTTTTTTGGATTGGTCAATTGTACTTGGAGTTATTGCCCTTGATTTTTTGAAAAACTCTCATTTACAGCCATTTCTCAGTAACTTAATATTGGTAGAAATTCATGAAACTTGAAATAAATATGAACCAACATACTGCGATGATGCCTGTTTATTTATATTTTGGATTGTGTAATTTCTATATGAGTTATTTGCCCTTGATTTATTAAAAGATCCATGTTTGCAGCCTTTTCTATGCAACTAGCTGGTAGAATTTCATGACACTTGGAATAAATAAGAACCAACATACTGTGATGATGCCTGTCTATTTTTCTTTTGGATTGGTCAATTTTCCTTAGAGTTATTGCCCTTGATTTATTAAAAAATCATTGTTTGCAGCCGTTTCTCAGTAAAACCAATGTGCTTATCTTATTCTTTCTGAGATTTTTTTTAACCTTCAAGCACAAACAAGCCATCAAGCACAAACAAGCCATCGTTGGCGGGGATATCTTTTCACTGAAAATGCTTGTTTTAAATAAAAGGGCCAGTAGATCAAGGGTTACAATAGTCTTCTGATTTTTTTGCCTGTTGGAAATGTTTGTCATCACTTTCCTGAAGACATTGTGAAATCATTAATAATCAACATCTTTTTAAAACCCATGTATATACAATCTTCGGCATGTTACATACAAAGTGGCATTCATGGGCAGGCTATATTTACTATAGATGTGTCTATTGCGGTAATATTCTTGTGTACCAAATTACATCAGTACCAGTCTTAAAGTTATGGCCAATTTAAAGATTGTCCATGACAAAATACTACAGCAATAAAATTGGACACTTGTTTTTTTATCAAAAATTGTTGTTTGCACATCGTGGCAATATGTTGAATAGTCATTTGACCTCTTAAGTGTGACATCATCTCAATAATGGTGAACATTTGTGATGAGTTATTCCAAAATCCTTTGAGTTGTTCATGAGATATCAAGCGGACAAAATATGTAGTCATGTAATATGACCTTTGACCTGTAAGTTTGACCTTGGACCTTGGACCAAGCTGATTGAAACATGCGCTCAGCACTTCGTCTCAATATGGTAAACATTTGTGAATAATTATTTCAAAATCCAAATTTATGCTCATCAAATGTATTCAAATGACCTTTGACCTTTGTGACCTTGACCTTAAATCAAGCTGGTTGTAGCATTCACTCTGCACAACTGATCAAAATGCTAAATATTTGTGGGTGGTTATTTCAAAATCAAGCTGTTCAAGAGATATGCAGTGGATACAATTCGGGAGGGATGGACAGACAGACAGACACACTAACATTTCAGGTTTGTGTTGTTTTTTCTCCTTCTTTAAAAAAGCCCATAAAACTTTTCAGTAGAAAACATAACCAAATAGCTCCCAACCCTAATGGACACAGCCCCTTAAACTGCTATGATGGCCTTGACAGACAACTCTTGCAAAAATTAATGTCTTCCCATTTATGACATAATACATTGCCTTTCTTTGAAACACCAACAAAACTAAATTATTTCAGGAAAAGATTAATTTTAAAGTTTTCGCAAATAAGCACATGTACACAACTTCCTGTCACAGATTCACCAATACACAAGAAAACAAATGAAGAAACTTTACACCAATTTATTTATTTTTTCAGTCATAATATTACAAGTATTCTTCAGACACTAAACAAAACAATTTCAATAGCCTTTTAATACAACAGACATGATATTTACAATCAAGCACTCATTGACTCATACATAAATTACTTAACTCTGAAAATATATATAATGCTTTATGGCCCTTTTTAACTGGCCTAGGAAATAAATGCTTCTTTTTATTCCAACTGGATCTCACATGCAAAAAGTTAGTATTTTATACAAATTGACTGAACAGAAAGCAGCGGACCTTTGAAGTGAAGAAAAACAATTGTCAACTTTAAGGGACATGCTCACGTTTTATATTATCAGACATTTTATTTTTCATTTTTTGTTAAATTACTTTTGTGAAGAGTGAAAAAATAGTTTGCTTCAATGATAAATTATCGTAAAAGAATACATCTTAAGCTCAAAGGTTAAAAATATTGTTTAAACAAGAGATGTTTGTCAAACATTATGCCCCCTGAGCGCCAAGTTGCCAGAAATATTTGGACAATTGAATGAAATATGCATGGACTGAAATGACAGCTGATTTGTCATTGGATGCATATGAGGCAGGTCATCTACTGGTCATACCTAATCTTCATGTCAAGTTTGATGACCATAGGTCCGGGAATTGTTGAGTTATCACTCGGACAAGCTTTGGTCTTCCAACAGACCGACCGACATGTGCAAAGCAATTATATAACCCCTCTGCTTCGAAGGGGGGCATAATTAAACTAGATGTTCACTGAAAACTGATACTTCAACTCATGCATTTAGTGACATATAAATTTCTACTGTCTACTATATAAGAAAATAAAATATGGACAATCAGAAAACCTTTTTTCAGCTTACAGTCACACTGACCTTGACCTTTGACCCACTGACCTCAAAATCAATAGGGTTCATCTGCTGGTCATGACCAATAAGCCTACCTAGTATGAGGTCCCTGGGTCAAAGCGTTCTCAAGTTATTGATCGGAAACCGTTTTTCATGTTAAGGTCACACTGACCTTGACCTTTGACCTCAAAATCAATAGGGTTCATCTGCTGGTCATGACCAATACACCTACCAAGTATGAGGTTCCTGGGTCAAAGCGTTCTCAAGTTATTGATCGGAAACCGTTTTTCATGTAAAGGTCACACTGACCTTGACCTTTGACCCACTGACCTCAAAATCAATAGGGTTCATCTGCTGGTCATGACCAATAAGCCTACCTAGTATGAGGTCCCTGGGTCAAAGCGTTCTCAAGTTATTGATCGGAAACCGTTTTTCATGTTAAGGTCACACTGACCTTGACCTTTGACCCACTGACCTCAAAATCAATAGGGTTCATCTGCTGGTCATGACCAATACACCTACCAAGTATGAGGTTCCTGGGTCAAAGCGTTCTCAAGTTATTGATCGGAAACCGTTTTTCATGTAAAGGTCACACTGACCTTGACCTTTGACCCACTGACCTCAAAATCAATAGGGTTCATCTGCTGGTGATGACCAATACACATACCAAGTATGAGGTCCCTCGGTCAAAGCGTTCTCAAGTTATTGATCGGAAACCATTTGGTATTCCGACCGACCGACCGACAGACAGACAGACCGACCGACCGACCGACATGTGCAAAACAATATACCCCACTTTTTTCAAAAGGGGGCATAAAAAGTGACTGATTATCTTGCTGAAAGCTGTTTTTAACACTATGAAAATTTACATATTGTAGGCTTGGATTTACAAAAATCTGTTCATATGAGCATCTTCCTGTTGCTGCTTGGTGTTAAATGTTCATAAAAATACATAAAATAAATAAATATCAACAAATTAAAAAAAAAAAATGGCCGACCAAATAAACGTTAATGAGTCCCTTAAATATGCAAAAAAAGTTCTCTCAAGTTGGAAAAGCATACAATTTTTTCAACATGAGCGAGATTACTCGCTGTCTTACAGCTGGATTTAAAACTTCACAGAAGCTGCTATTTTTCAAAGATTTAAGTGATAATTAACGAATATTTTATATTCCAAAGAAATTAAACAAAATGCATTAATGGGCCAGTTATTAACGCCATCGTTGTTAACTTTCAAATTGTTTCTGCTCTGGAAGTTTAATCAATGGATAAACTTGTTATCTACAGTATATCTAACAAAATTTAAGACAACTATTTTAGACGTACCTGTTTTATTCAAATATATAAGCACATCAAAAAATAATTCACAATTAGAAGTTAACAACGATCTCGTTAATCACATTGTTAACTTATTGTTTATTGTGCACTCAGATTCATTACTGGGCACAGAACACTCAAGTTAAAACAGTAAATAGCGCCATAATATTATTGTAAAATGGCAACGTTCAACATTGCACTGTTTTTCAACATAATTTTCTACACCCATGCACAAAATACAGAATATTGCAAATACTGACAATATTAGAATTCTTCAACCATGACAACATAAATTACAACACATGCAGTCACATTTTTTTTCTTTCCTCATAGTCTTAATATTCTTATATACAATTTTGATTGAAAAACATGATGTTAAGAGTAATATATGCAGCAAATAGTATGTGGTTGAGATATAATACAACGTTTCAGAGTGGAGAGACATTTACAGCATTTTTTCCCTGAACTTCATTTCTCTGGTAGCAAAATTACATGGACTTCCATCTTCTATGCTTTGTTGTGTACCGTGGGCGAATTGGCTAGTAAAATCTTGATTTATGAATAATAATGAGGCAGTTTAATTGATCCAAGTACCAGAATTCTGATGCTTTCCGGTAGAAAAATATTTTTACCAAACCTGGAATCGGAATAGGTATGCAAGTAGGTTTCAGTAGAATAATTTTTGACAGCAGTGACAAGACCACTGGGCTATTGAGGCAACTAACTATAAAGGTTTATTAAAGAATGTTAAATTGTAACATGCAAATTCATTGAAAAAGTTGTCTCCCCTGCCTCATGCATATTCATTAAAACAAGATTTTGTCAGTCAATTGTCCCATGGTATGTATGAAGTTGAACAGAATTAATTACCATGATTGCACAGGTTGCTGACGATGGTCTACTCCTAGCAGAATAAAGCTACTGTGCTCACAAAAATGTACGAACTAAGAATCCTTCCAAATGCAACTTTCATGAACAAATATGAGGGGAAAAATGCTTTGCATTAAAGGTGCACAAATGTTCGAAGTGTTCATACTCATCCCTCCTCTGATGAACGCCGCATAGATCCTCATTTCATCATTTAGAAGAGCTTTGACAACCAAAATTCCATTAAGCAGATAATGCCTGCAGAATTGCTTTTCAGTTACAAAAACAACCACCAATTTTAATTTCACCACTCATGAAGTGAGTTATTTCGAAGCACTGGCATGTGCAAAAGCTAGTATAGAGGTATTTTGCATTGAACACTAAGAAAGTTAGCATTTATTCATGGTCTTCCACACGATCAAACCCGCTCACTGGTCCAAAATTTGACATGACTCACATATCCCCATCCAACTTCTCTGTATCAGATCTAGACGTATATCTTCTTGTACATAGTTTCTTTTTTCTGCTAGTTTATTAGTAAGTTCCAAAGAAAAATGTATGTCTGACAAATTAGAAAAGTGACCTACATGTATCAAGATGCTGAGCAAAAGATTGTCTGTCTGTTTTTCACAATCGTTAAAAGGCGCATCACTCAACAGTTATTGCAGTCAGAGTTACGGGCCTTGATATACATGTATATATTGTCACTGGCAACATGCGTACCAAGTTTCATTAAAATATCATGTATGAGTTTTTAGTTAATGCTTTTGCGCTATGTAACGCTGATTGATAACGGCATCTAGGCTATGACGATACATGTAATTCGACTTTATATATTTAAAAAAACAAATGAGCTTAAACTAAAAGATCTTAACTAATGAAAACAAATGAATTTTATGACGAAGATGCGTAACATGTTTACAGGTTAAATGATAGGGATACAAAACAAACATTAAATAACCTTAAAAACCTAATAAAAAATAAGAAAGTATAATCATCAAGCAATTTCTTCACTTATACAGAATTAAAGAAATAAATACTATGTCGATTTAATATAAGCACACTTATTTAATATTACATAGAATTCATTCAAAGTTTTTATAGAATGTTACCAGTAAATTCGTAAACATTTTGAAAGAATTGCAAATTGCAATGCACCGACAAAAGCTCGTTTCAGAGTCATGTTTTATGTATGTACATATAAATTATGTATTCATAACGCTTCAATTTATGTAAAAATGTTAACTTAAATAATATGTATGCGTTGATTTTTTACATTCATCACTATATATATATGAATACTTCACAAACCATATCATAATACACTTACACAGTTCACATTGAGTTTTGGATATTTTTTTAAGTTATTTTACCAAAAAAAATTGTGTAAATATATCTGATATAATGCCAAAAAACCCCTGATAATTCTAAAATTTACTACAATACTAATTTCTCCTTGTTATGGTTCATAATCGATCCATAATTACAACAAGAGATGGAGTCTTTTCCTTCCAAAATGCAAAATAAATATTGTAAAGTGACTTATTTTGCAAGATCATTTTTTCATAAACATGTATCTTTTTCCTTTTGAATTGGATTCCCCCTTATCATAAATTCAAGTTGAGTTAAGAGTGTTGTTGCTTAGTGTCGACAGCCAACAATATATTTTTGTAGTATACAATCAAATTCAGCAAGTGAAAAATAATCAATAAATTTAATAGTATACTGTACTCTGATATCAATTCACGACCTGACCAAATTGGAACATTCAGTCACTTAATTTGAAATTTGGGAGAATTAGACAAAATTCATACTCTAGAAGTGCTTGGCTCAAAAAATGTCAAAATGTCCTAAAAAATATAATTCAGAGGCTCAAATGGCAACACGTTGATTATTTCCTTACTTTTGTGTGCATATAAGATACTGATTAAAGTCAAATGTGCACAATTATGAAGCAAAATAATGAAAATATGACACTTAAAGATAATTTCAGTTTAAAGCTGCACTCTCACAGGTTGACCGATTTGACAACTTTAAAAAAAAAAATGAATCAAAATCAGCTGATTTTGGCATAAATGCTTTTAAATCAGTGAAATAAGATAACTCACGTGACACAATATAACAGATTTCAATTGTTTGGGAAACTCAAAAGAAAAATTATCATTTTTTCGAAGTGTTAGTAACGCTTTCAGCCATAAAACATCAATTTTCAACGTAAATAGTATTAACTGCAATCTGATCTTTTGTCTGCAGTCTTATATTACTGATTTCCAGACATTTACGCACAATTTGGCTCATTCCAAGACAAAAAAATAAAAGGTTGTCAATATGGTCTATCTGAGAAACTGCCGCTATAAACTAAAGACAAAAATCAACCATGATCTTTAATGAATTCGAGCAAGCCCAGGGCTGGTATTCAATATTCATCTTAAGTTAATCTTTTGGTCAAACATCATATAATTTTTTCACTCTATGAGTATCAGTGGTCCAAATTAACACAAGCCTGCAAACCCTGCACTGGTAAAATGTCTTCCGGGCTTGCCCAAATTCTGAATTTTATATAGCAGGGCTTGTTCAAAAATTTGATGCCAAGCTATAGTATATGACTTCGGGCTTGTTCATCCAAAGGTCTAATTTCAATGACTGCTCTATTGGTCTAATCCGATTAGCTACATTGTTCCAATTGAGACCAGTATTGAATACCAGCCCAGTAGTCATGTTACCAGTGGAGGGCTTGGAGGTTTTAATAATACCCTTAAAACTTAAAACAATTCACAGTATTATGAAGACTAGTAAATGGGCAACTTTCAGCTGTGTAGATGATGTGATGTCGGCTATTCTCGATGTATTAACACGAACGCCCCTAGACACGCCAAGATTGCATACTGAAAATATATGAAAACGTGTTTGTCATTTTTGTCATACAAATCGTAAGACACATATATATATTATAGTAACACATACATAAAAAAGTATACACCATAACAAACTCAAGGATGTAATTAACCTGAAAGCTGAAGGGCTGCAACCAGTGCAGTGGGTCGAGTGAATAAAGCATCGATGGGTGTTGTTGCGGCAGATATTTCGAATGATGATTTTACCGAAAAACATCTGTTATATACAAATAATATTACTCAACATTAATCACTCTTTGTATTCGATACCGTTGTTTGCTCCATACCTGCGCCAATTAACCCAAGGCATTCCTTAAACCGCGATAATTGCACCTTATAATAACGTTAATTGGTCTGTCACGCCGATGTCAGCGTAGGTGTGAAAACACAACAAAGCGAGGAGCATGGGTCGTCTGCTAGCGGATTCAAAATTAAATCGACTATTTTTTGTGCACAGTTTCAAATTTGAAATAAAGATTGATAAATACACGTGAAAAACGTATTTGGTACCATATATTTAGTTCGAAAAATTGATTTATTCGAAATAGTGAAGTTCGGTTTAAACATTAATTTTTACATTGAATAAAGAAGGAAAAAATCGGGACTGAAAAAAAGTTTGAAATACCGATTAATTCGGTTTATCGGTGTTCGAAATAGCAGTGTTCTACTGTACCATAACATTAACTATAATTTGAGTTTCCTTAAAGACTTTTACCAAACTACATGAACTTACCTTGAACTTTGGGTAATCATTCATCAGAATTGTAACTATCCCCACATAAGGCACAAACCTGTAAAACAGAAATTGTAAGTAAAAAAAATAAATTCAAGCAATGCTCTAGTTAGACCTAAATAGCAGGGTGGGGTGCCCCGCTGCCCTTTTCCGGCATCCTGCTATTTTTTTACTACACCCCAAGTGCCCTTTTGTTTGACAGACTCAATTTTCAGAAATAAGTACAAAAATAATTATAAAAAAATAATATAAAATATAATCAAATTTCAAATATATTTCATGTGAACAGAATATGGAGCAGGATTTAAAACAATGGCAAAAACAAAATTTGACTTTTTGTGGCTTTTCGCATTTTAGACATACCTCTATAAATGGATGCTATAAAAGAACAAAAAACACCGCAAAGCAACGAAACCAGGTTTTTAATGATCGACATAAGAACTTCAGCCTTCATTGTGAGATTCAGTTTCAACCGTTTTTATTAACAGTGATCATAATCTTGACCCCAAACGCAATCCAATGAAAGGTTCCATAAACTCTTCCTAAATTCCAAGTTTAGTCAAGATATGTCAACCCTAACTTAAGTTATTCATTTTCAACTGTTTTTAGTAACAGTGACCTTGACCCTAGGGCCCCAAACACAATCCAATGAAAGGTCTCCAATTGATAATCTTTTCCTATATACAAATTATTGTCAAGATATGTCAACCCAAACTTAAGATATTCAGTTTCATACTTAAGTTTGACAATGCCCACCCGGGCATACGTCATTCTAATAACCAAGATTTACTATTCGAAAACCTGGTGAAAACCTATTTTAAGATAAAAATCAACAGAAACAGCTACTATTGTTGACAAGAACATAAAGCCAAGTACGCACCCTCTTGCTCTTCCCACCACCTCTTTCTTCTCCAACCAGAGCTGTCCAGGGGCGTACAACCCTCGGTCATCCACTGAGTTGTTATCTCCCTTTGTAAGGAATCTAACAGTGCCATTCTCCCTGAAAAAAAATCAGGATTCAGGTTTATTTCCTTAATTTTAGAAAGTCTGCAATACATACATATCTCTTGCCAATAACTTCAGCGAAATACTTGTAAACAATATAATCATAACCATTCTTCTGTCTTATTGTAAAAAAGATAAAAATGGAAATGTTCACTGACAAAGACATTTGTTAATGCATATATTTATTTAAAAAATAAAACTTAAAATACCATTTAGTTTAGAATTGCAGAGAACAAAATCTATATGTTATTTTCATTGAAACAAGTCTTTAAACTTTAACTCACTTTTCATGTATTTTTAAAACCCTGTGAACTATAGGAATCTCTCGCCCCTCAATTTTGAAGACGACAATTTCTCCGACCCGTATTGGCTCTTCTCTGTAGTTTGTGAGGAATAGCAGGTCACCTCTGTAGAATGCAGGTTCCATACTGCCACTGTAAAAGACATTATTTGAAACATATAATATTTTATAGGGTATTCAAACTTAAGAGATCTGCTTTGTAGCAAACACCAAGTTACTCTGTTGTTTTTGAAATAAAAAGGAGAAATCAGCATAATGGGCGATGTGTATTGTCTCTTGCAACATGTCTTCTTTTAAATTTATCACACAAAAACAACTTTGACAATATCTCAAAATTTTACAGTTTAGCTACCAGTAGGTATATGAAAACTTTGAAATGATGTTTAACGAAATGAATCGCATATGTCCAAGTTACGGATGTTTTGGATGAAAAACTATAATTAAATTTCACACAAGCTACCGGTAGTATTAGTTACAATTACATGTTCAATACAGA
Organism: Mya arenaria; assembly: GCF_026914265.1. Classification (NCBI taxonomy): domain Eukaryota; kingdom Metazoa; phylum Mollusca; class Bivalvia; order Myida; family Myidae; genus Mya; species Mya arenaria. The sequence goes on along the minus strand of NC_069137.1, from coordinate 37,262,268 downwards.
GCACTATGTAGCCAAGACAATCTACACCCCTGTAGAATGAATGATATGTAGAATGCTGATCCTCTCTTTTCAAATCATGTCGTCAGTGAAAAAACATAAGAGCTTCTCGACTTCTTTATTAAGGAAAAAACACACCAGCTAACAAGAAAATTGAAAAAAATCTATTGACATTTCTCACTCACAAGAGACCAAGATCTTTCATGTGAGTCAAATCTCAAACAAGCTGACAATACTTTAAAAACTGAAATTTGCTCACAAACAGTTTGAGATTCAAAGACTGGTATAATGTCTTAGATTCTCAAGATACTATTAATTATAAACAAAATAGAGAATAAGAAATTTGCTGAATTTTACCTGAGCACTACCACAATGGGACTTTCACTGCCTGTTACAACCATAAGACCCTTCCATATCATCAGTGCAGAAGACACAATCATACCAAAATTGAGGACTTGGTAGTACAACTGAAAGGAGAAGATTGACATTTATAAAACATGTATGCAGATTTAAATTTAACCGACTACTGTTCAGCTCTACTGACACTGTCCACTCCTCCCCTCATTATCATTTGGGCAGATCCAGGCACACAACTATGATAGATGTGAATCACAGGGAAAAAATGTGCATGTTGGATGGTTTATTTCCACGATTTCCAGACCACCAACATTACTGACTGAGCCTTGGGTTGACTATTGTTTCAGTTAACCAAAGGTCACAACTCAGCTATAAATTTATCCAGGGTGAGGTGCTCCTTTGAAGTGTATTTTTACTGATTTCGGATGCAATCAGTTTCATATAGTTTTCAATGCAGTTGTTATAAAATGAAATCCACAAAAATGAATGCGGACTACAAAATATGGCGATGTTTTACAGAAGAAATATCGATGAAATCATTTGAAAAATATTTTTAACCTGACGCTTGTTCATTCGACGAACATCGTCGAGGAAATCCATGTCCAGCATCCCCATATTTGCAACAAATCTGTGGAAATTCAACAGAAAACCGGCTCGGCTAACACTGACGACAACTTCCGGGTAAAATTAGACGTGCTTGATGGATTTTTATCACATATTGTAATCGATTAATTCTGGAGTAAAACCGGTTTTATTTTGAACCACAAGAATGTACGGCGTCGGAAGAAATGAGAATCCCTTCTTTGTTTTATGTTAAATTACTCCAGTTCAACACTTTATCATGAATTTGCAGAACATATTTCGGCTTTAACAGTATTTTCCACAAACACTTTGTATGTTGATTTTACACCAGATAACTATATATAGTAGTAGTTTTATTCGTGCATTATGTCAATAACAGTACATTTTACATCAATATAAGATATATCACATATTGTATTTGCATGATATTTAGAGTCCTAATAAGTTATATCACAGAAAGTTTAACATGAAATACATAATACTAGATCTACTAAAACAAGTATTATTTCTGGTGTTAATGATAAAGCTATCTAATTTATTACCAAATAAAGTTTAACATAATACATGACATTGCACAGGATAACCCGTAAAGATTTGCACAAGTACAAAAGCTTAATAACGATAGTTTCGTCTTTTTGTCTACCATCTGGCATTTCTATAACGTCTATAACGTCCATGTGCCACAGTCATGGCCGTATCTCTGGGTTCATCGATCCACTTTCCTGCAAAAGGGATCTAGTGTTTTCGAACCCTCCGATTTTTAATCATTTCGTACCCGGCATATACATGTTTTCATTTCGTACCCTATATTTTATTTTGGTTTTAGTCCTGAAATACAATGCTAAAATGAATATAAGCGTATTGTTTTAACACACATATATGAATCTTATATGACTTTTGTATGTTAATTCGATCGAAATTAGTTCTTAAAAAAGTCATATACCATTTTTTTTTAAAGAATTTCACACGTCTTGAGTCATAGTGTAGTGGCCAATCAGAGCTCAGTGTTGATAAGCCCGACTCTGTGTATGATAAGCCCACCTCTGGCTAACAGTTGCATGTATGTTTATTGTTCAGTTATTGATTAGATTCAAGATCGTGTGAATATCTATATGGGTCTGTTGAATACATTACACTGACAACATTACAATTATTAGGAATTAGGAATAATGCAAAATATCCATCCAAGCCGAGTCACATTAATGAATATCTTCAAATATCAGTGTGTGTGTGTGTGTGTGTGTGTGTGTGTGTGTGTGTGTGTGTGCGTGTGTGTGTGTGTGTGTGTGTACCACGTGATAAATTACGTATATATGCTACGTCGGAATGCAACATTTTGCTTAAAATGAAGACTTAAATCAACGATTACTTTTTTGTACAACACCGTTCTAAATGAAACAAAGGGCAGTCTATGCCTCTTAAAGAGCCCCGCATTTGTTTTATTACCGCAATTGGATAAAGTCATTAGTTTCATCAAACACTTCGACAAACCTGTTTCCAAAATCATGCTTTGACAGTGCTACGTCAGACGGCCGTATTGTGAAAAGGTTTGTCGAAGAGCTCAGTAAAGAAACTAAACTCTAAATCAAACTCTGGTAAAAGACCGAAGGCAGGGCTCTGTAAGCGGCGTAGACTATGCTATGTTTCATTTAAAATGGTGAAGAAATAGTGAAGATATCTTTGTTTAAAGTCTTTTTTCAAATCAAAACATTGCCTTCCGACGTAGCATTTATGACGCAATTTATCACGTGGTATATATATATACACACTGAATATGATATTCATGTAAATTGAGTGTAAATTTAAAAAAAATACACACACGAATGCAATGTACACATCGTCGAATGCTTCCTAATTTGGGAGAAGTTTACACTGTTCATAACTTCTTGAATCACTACAACGACCCGGATGCATTTCGGTGTGTGCTGACACCGTACACAAGTATGAACATCACCGAACAAAGATCGTTGCATTTTGTTTGTTGAATCTGTTTGCCTGTGATAGGCCATGGATATTTAATACAATTCAAGTTCGAGTTCATGTTTAACACTAAACGGATTTCGGCTAAGCGTATGATAATTATAATAATGTTTGCAAATTCAATATGAGGGAGACAATTAAAAATTGACATGTCGTCAAATTATTTCTGCTATGCAAAACAATAATTATAGCAGACCAATGATGGATGTCATGCCAATACATGTAACTACATGTATTTCATTAACATGAATATATATTTATATTAACCTCGTGTTATTCTCTTCTGTTTTGTTCTGTTTTACAGTATGTCGCTATGTACAATGTGTTGTTTTCGCTACTCTCGGTATGCAAACCGTAACTATTGCATACAACCGTTGCTGATATATCGCAAACCTTATAAATTTAGGTATTTAACTTTTAAAATATGTGCTAGCATCGAGAATCCGCCATTCAGTTGCACATATCAATGATCCATATCAAAAGCATTTATCAGATTTGATTGAAGTCGCCCAGATAGCTCACGGTAAGGTTCGTGAAAATTATTTGACCAGTTGATGCTCATATATGTAATATGATCTTATTAAAACATGATTTATGTTCTAATGTTTCTCGAGTAATGGGCAACTTGGTTTCACTATGTATGGAAATAATTTATTATAACCGGAGTTTGTTAAGGTACAGGTAATTAGTTCCCTCAAACACTTCGTCATAATGTTTTGGGGGATAGTCAGGTGTATTACAACTAACGTCCACGGATCAACCACACTGACAGTTTGTTTATTTGAATCTATCAAGGTCTGTCCACGCCTATTGGCTGCGCTTTGGTGTGAACCCGCCATTAAGACTTAATTTGTGTTTTGACATGAGATATAACTGTGACTGCACTTCCTGGTCAAATCCAAATATTAGAAGACTAGAAGAAACAGAGTGAGACACAAGCGATCCGAGAGTGCGATACCTTAACCCTTTTCGAAGAGACTTCTTGGTTCTTTAAGTGGTCGGTGTAATACACCGATTCAAGAGATACAACTATCCTGTGTTAAGCAAGTACAGAGCACACCAATACACGTGGAGGTGGTGTGTAAGTTTATTTCTACTCGAACTCGGGCCTTGCCCATTCCGCGAGTGCTCCGATAAATTTGTTAGTCATTTTATGTTTTCGGAGCATCGTGTACAGACAGAATGTAACCCTGGTTAGAGCTACCCTGGTTCTTTACCCCCAAATTAACATCCCTCCCGGAAGAAGATTGGAATTTTTTAGTGGTGCGACGGGAAATCGAACCTGCGACCCCTGAATTGATAGTTAAGTGTGTTACTACATAGACCACGGATCCGCCACTATACATGTGGCTGTATTAATTAAAGTTAAATTTATCATTGTCCTTAGACACGCCTCAGGAATTCCATTCAGTCCATTGGTGAGATATTTTTACTGTTCAATCAAAACACTTGGATTCAAATCTTAAAATAAAGTTAAGTGTAAGGTGATTATTAGTTATTTGGTCTGTAACTGACCCACCACGGAAAAATGAGGTGGGTCCGTGAAATTTATGGGGAGTGAGGCGTTAGAATATAGCCCTAGTCTGCTTCTAAAAACCTAATATAGTCATGTTAAGAAAATATCTAATTCTGAGGAAAATCCTTGAATTACCCACAGACATATAACCATGGATTGGAAATTTGGTAAAGCAATAAGATTAACGATTTTGATAAATTTTATTTTAAATAATACAAATCAATATTTTTTGTTTTATTTCACATAACATTATTGAACATTCAATAACGAAAGCCATAAAATCAAAAACATATACATGGACGCTTATCTAACACTCTTGCATTTTTTATCAATGATTATCTTATTATATTGCACATTTAAGACGGATGCCAGTCAAAGATGAAATTCATATACTTTCCAAGGTATGTTTGTTTATCGTAAAACAAGTTTGCACGTTCACGTTTAGACGGACCCATAGGACTAATTCATTCTTGTTTATGAGCCCTTAATTGTAGAATTTTGTTCGTGTTTTTTTCAATATCCTAACTCTGCCTTCTGAAGTCAGTAAAAATCCAGTGAACAACGAAGAAGGTAGCAAAAGCTCGACTTGCTCATTTCCGACTGCTGTTAATAGCACACAATAATCAGTTTTTGAGCTCGCTTGTCGTAGCACATCCGTGTAGGTGATGATATACCGTCTTCTTTTGAAAATCGAATCTTTGGGTTTCTGCCGTCAAGGAAAAGTTCAACCACAGTGTTTGAACTGAACTGGCTGACAAATATACGCCCGCCAGGCGTCATGCACATGCATCCTGATTCTTGAAATTTTCTTTATATCCGACTACCTGTTTGCGATCATCCAAAACCATCAATCCTTTGTCCTCATCAACAACGTATATACTGTTGTTGATGCACTCGATGACCAACGGTACACCAAAGAGCTTTGCATCGAAGAAACCTGTGTCTGGGTTGGCAGGGATTGTATGCATTAGAAACCCGATTTCTGAGTATACAGCTATGTAGCCTTGCGAGAAACCAAAGGTTTTCTTCAACAAACCTTTGATAGTACCTCCGCATATATACAGTTTTCCCTGACTATACGCGATATTATTTGGAATAAGGTCAATTTTAAAAGATCTGATTGTTTCCATGTTTGGGCGAATCTTTATAATTTTCATTTCTCTTTCCACGTTTCCAAATGGAATGTCTGTTAGTTTTCCTCCAACTGCAGCGCGTCCATGGTCTATAACACAAATACTGATGTAATTCATCGGACCCCTTGTTAGGCGTAAGCTAGCTTCTTTTAGGAAATTAGAATCAAACCTCAGCACATGATCCCCCATCAAATCCAACAGAAGAAATGACCCATCACTCGTTTGGCAAACGCCTTGTATGTTCCACTTTTCCGTATTCTCATATGGTCTCAACGCAATCTTGTTTTCCAGCGGAACTAAACAATGGTCCTTATTGAACGGAAATTTAGCGTGCCAGACCAAGCATTCCCCACAGATAAACAAATCACACTCGTGGCAGACTTTGGTCGCAAGTTTAGTTTCGATTTCCTCACACAAACAACACTTGGTACGAAAATCTTCTACGAAGTCTTTGGCAAATTTGACTTTAGCCATAATTTGTCTGCGTTTTTCAAAATCCTGTTTATTTGAACCAGTGGTCGTGAGGAGTGCGAATCAAGCTACAATATTATTGAGACATTTTAGGGTGATAGAGATAACGCATGTCGTTATCGCTTTAATACACTACTCAAAACAAGTGTTTCCCCAATTTTAATAACTAAACTTCCTATATAATCAACTGAATACGAAAATAGCCAAGCACTCGTTTCCTTAAATAATGCCATCCTATGTTGTACCTTGGTTTAAATGTATATTTGTGTTACTGTGCTCATGCCACACTCTTTGTCCATCACCGAAAGTAGAGTAATGGTATATCATCATATCAAGGAAATATCAAAAAGTGTAACACAAAGTGTAGGAACGATTCATATTTTGATAATTTGGAGATCTGAAAGTGTGTGGTTGACACCTCCAAAAAAACCCCGATTTAAGCCCTTATGAGTTCTTACTTAGTTTAAGCCAAGGCTGTTAACGCGACATTTACCGAGGACGATATTTAATAAGAATGTTATGCTAGTTGTCCTGTGGGGCTATGCTCTCTTGCTTAATCTTTGTTTAACCTTGGGCCTTAATACATTGCCTTTAAACAGGATCTAGTTAAATTAAGGAATACTGGACATTTCCCTGTATATATAATTATTCTATTATTACAATGATTGTTGAAGATCTTAGGTGCCTATCTACTTTACGAACACCTTATAGATATGCGCATTACATCTTTAACTTTTGGGGGTTTGAAAGCAATCATATACTGTTATGCATGAATGATTTGCCAAAATTTGATCTTGCCAGACGTCAGAAATATTTATTTTTTTTATCACAAAACCATATATTTTCAATTCAATCGAATTTCTGTTGCCCATTTGATACCCGTTGATCGATGGCATACGGTTTGGGATACTAGTGTAGATACAGTTCTATGTTATTATTATGAGCGAATATATAAATGAATGAAATATACTCTTCAGTTGATTGTTATGCATTATGTAGAAGCGAGTTAATTGTTTTATCTTTTTTTTTCATTATATACAATCACACATGTTATGTTCATAACATTTAAGGCGTTCAGATACAAATTTTATCAAGTAATGCTAATTCAGGTTATTTTCATTTTGAAAAGTATACATTTTATAAAATGATATCAATTTGCGATAATTGACTGACATAGATTGCATTTTTCAAAAATTATTGAATATGACCTATTAAAGTACATTATCACCACTCAAAATAAGCATAGCCTTTGTCCCTGCGCTCAACAACTAGTAAAACATTTTTATATACAAATCCAGTTGTCCATAAACATACTGCCAACAGGGCAAGTTAAACATATAGGGACTATATTATCAACGACCTTACGATCAAATATAATAAGATTAAGAATTTCAGTTTAGCATTTATTAAAGGGGCTAACACCAGATGGTCCCAAACTTGGTAAATACGGTATTTCCACAAAACAAGCCTGGAATTGTCAATTATAAGGCCGATAATACATCATTTTACATTTATAAAATAATATGTTGTCGCTGTCTCGGCTGAGTTTGCCCGTTTAGAAATAGCGTATAATGGTTTCCAAGTTTATAATGTGTAAATTAAGCATGTGAAAGTCACATGATAAGTATAGATACATTAAGCGACGCTTAAATTAACTTCGAGTTTACGTGGTAGACAAACCCATTAAATTATAAAGTAAAAACTGCGAAAGAATATATGTCATTAGCGATGTGATACATCAGTAAGTAAGATTGAATGGGTTGTACACAAAGAATTCAATTTTATGTTAGGTTTTTTTTCACTTTTTTTCTCGAAATTGTATCGTCTGGTGTCTAGTCCCTTTAACCTTTCAGTTTAAAACGATCAACTTAATTGAGGGTGTATATTCTATTTATTATATATAACGATGCATACGTTATCTATACTCATTAAATGTATGACGATTATAGATAACACAATCATGTCGCACGTATCACACTATCACATACAGCGACTACATGAGTTCGTTACCGGACTTTAATTGATAATATAAAGATATTGGCATAGATAAAGATTGTATTTCTTGTTTGATGGTCTATCTTTTATTTGATGTTAGGTTATCTTATATACATATTGTAAACTATTAAGATAACACGTTATAACAACAGCATAGTATTCACAGTCGACGACACCATGTTTCGCGAGAGGGTGGTTTTGTATTTTATTGGAAACCGGAAAATGGCCAGTGTTTCAAAACACACATCATTTTGTAAAATATTACAAAAGAAATTTGTACCATTCAGTCTAAACAATAATATATCAAACTAAAGTTGTCTATGTTCTCGACTTAAGCGCAACGTTTAAATTTCAAGTAATTTCTAGAAGTCAAATCTTATCTTTTATACAAAAGAAGATTATTTTTATAATTTGAAATAAAATTTCCTTTAAATAATTCAAAACTATTTTAAACAAGGGGGAAAATAACACTGTTTATACCAAGATCGACATAATTCATGAAAATGAGATAATCGTTGGTACAAAATGCTGAAATAATTAATGTGATATAACCTCTTTGAAACTTCCGACATGGAATGATAAATATCACATATTTTTTCGTACATACTAACATGTGTATAACAATAATATAACCCATTTTTCTATGGTAACGCATTGTTTGTCATGTCATGCCATTCTGTTGAAATATAAAAACTAATCCTGAAACATTTCTATGTTGATGCTTTTAGCTTGTCCCTGAAGTTTCAACTGTTATTGATATCAGTCCGGCAGCCAAATGAGTTAATTAAGCCAAACTTTGCATGGCGTTGTATAGAAAACGTTTTTAACATTTTGGTAGGCTACACCCTCTAATACAAAAATCCGATCGATGACATCGCGCTTCGTTTGCTGATTATTTTATATTCAAGATGGCGTCTAAGATGACCGCCAAATTTTATAGGAATCCGTAGCGAAATTAACATACTATATTGAGCGTGACACACATTCGGTCACAACTTATTTTGTGTTTCAGTTTCAAGGAGCATTTGTCTTAGACTCTCCGTGAGCATAGGAAAGGTTAAAGGGTTTATAAAGTCCACCCGCGCCTAACGGCTGCATATTGGCTTGTGCATTATTGCTTCGGCTTTATACATTTGTTTGCAGGTGATGTATGTATTTAAATGACTTTTTCTATTTAAATATATGTTAATTTTGCTCTTTTTTCCAATGTTTTCAAGTTGATGCTGATCCCGATGGGGTTTTAATTTTAATTTTTGTAATTATTTATTATTGTTGGGATAAGTTTGAGGTTGTACTAGTTTAATCCTAAAGTGAACTCGTGCTCCAATGCCTTCCCACACAGTGAACTCGTGTTCCAATGCCTTCCCACACAGTGAACTCGTGTTTCAATGCCTTCCCCACACAGTGAACTCGTGTTCCAATGCCTTCCCACACAGTGAACTCGTGTTCCAATGCCTTCCCACACAGTGAACTCGTGTTCCAATGCCTTCCCACACAGTGAACTCGTGTTCCAATGCCTTACTTTTTAACTGACCGTTCCAAGGTGGAAATCCAATCATTTATTAAGTAACCAATGTTGGTGCGTGTGAGGTCAGTTTGTGGTCTTTGCACGTGTTTGTCTCTCATTCATTAGGTCCTTATACTTTAACACTGAGCTTGTCCCTGTTGTTTTCATTGTATCATTAGCTTACCCACACCCCGGCGCGGTGTAAAAGTGGAAAATGGAAACTTAAATGCCGATATATACCGCCATCAAGTGATGGGGCGATTCATTTTAGAGATGGGTATCGATTAATTAATGTATTTTTCGAAATAGCAAAGATGCCGTTTCAGATGATGTAAGACTTTACCACATTCATCAATAGTATTCGATCACATAAAAAGGTTACTTTTATTTATATAAATATATCTTACAGTTTATCGGATGTCTTTGTAATTATGCATTTATAAGATCAGTTTTGCCTCTCAAAGCTTCCAAAATAGTCTCGATAATAAAGACGCTTTTATAAAAGATAATACTCGATTTAAAAACAGACATGCGATAAGATCAATTTTATTTCAAATCATAGGTCATGTAATATTAATATATGAAATATAAGTTACACTATGCAATTAATGTAGAATATTAATCCTATTAGTAACAAAGTTGGTAAACCAAATAAAGCCCAGTTCTGATTTTCAAACACAAATAATACAACCATGGATTGGAAACTGTCCGATATCAGTCAAACGATAAGATAATACAGTTGTGTGAAATTTTAATTTAAATTATAAAATAATTATACGATTTGTTTTTACATAACATTATTGAACATTTCATCACAAGGGTCAACAAATCAAAAAATCACTTAACTCACACATTTATCTAATAATTTTCCTTTTTTTTACTATTGGTTTCCTTATATATATACACTTTATTAGGACGCATTCAGTCATGCTATTTATCAGACGGAACGCGCTTCGGTATTTCACGAATATTCTCAAGCTTAAATCTATTGTGTGTGTCTTTTGAATGTTTGTACTCTGCATTTCAATCAAGTGCTTATTTAATTAAAATTTGACTAGAAAGTCACAAATCAAATGTGTTTTTTAACGTAATATATATATATATATATATATTTCCATGTTCATTAATCTATTTGACGCACCCATAGGACTAATTCTTTAGACACTTCTAAGCCCTTATCTGCAAGCTTTGGGTGTGTTCTTCACGCATACCTTCTGAAGTCAGTAAAAATCCAGTGAAAAACGAAGAAGGTAACAAAACCTTGATTTGCTCATTTCCGACGGCTTTTTATAGCACACAATAATCAGTTTTTGGGCTCGCTGGTCGTAGCACATCGCGGTAGGTGAAGATATACCGTCTTCTTTAGTAAATCGAGTTCTTGGGTCCCTTTCGTCAAGGAAAAGTTCAACCACAGTGTTTGAACTGAGCTGACTGACAAATATACGCCCGTTAGGCGTTACGCACATAAATTCTCCTCCTTGTTTGAAATTGTCTTTGAATTCAACCCTCTTTGTTCGATCATCCAAAACAATCAAACCTTTGTCCTGATCAATAACGTAGATACTGTTGTTTAAGAACTTGATGGCAACCGGTACACCAAAGAGCTTTTCATCAAAGAAACCTGTGTCTGGGTTGGCAGGGATGGTCAGCAGCTTAACTCCGCCTACTGAGTATACAGCTATGTAGCCTTGTGAGAACCCAAACACCTTCTTAAACAAACCTTGGATAGTACCTCCGCATATGTATAGCTTGTTCTGGTTATACGCGATATCCTTTGGAATAAGGTCAATTTTGAAAGAATGGACGACTTCCATGTATGGGCGAATCTTAATCATTTGAATTTCCCTTCCCACCTGAATATAGTTTGATGCTTGTCCTCCAACTGCAACATGACCATTGTTCATACCGCATAGACTAATATAGTCAAACAGTTCCCTTTCTAGGTGTAAGCTCGCTTCCTTAAGGAAATTGGAATCAAACCTCATTAAATTTCTCCCGCTCGTATCCAACAGTAAAAATGACCCATCGCTCGTTTTGCAAAAACCTTGAATGTTCCACTCTTCCGTAATTTCATTTTGCTTAAAGGCAATCTTATTCTCCAGCGGGACCAAATTATGATCCTTATTGTACGGAAATTTAGCGTGCCAGACCAAGCATTTTCCACACAGAAACAAGTTACACTCGTGGCAGACTTTGATCGCTGACTTGGTTCCGTTTCCTTTACACAAACAACAATTGATATTTTGTCGCGAAATATGAAAGTCTTCCTCAAAATGTTTGGTAAAATTGGCAGTAGCCATACTTAGTCTTCGATTTTCCAAACAATACTTTCTTGAACTAGTAGTGTTCGCACAGTGTGCGAATTATGCTATAATATAATTTTGAACTATGTTTAGGGTGATAAAGATAACGCATAGCGTTATCATTTTAATACACTATGCAAAAATAGTATTCCTCCAATTTAAATAGCTTAAATGTCTACACTGTCAATTGCAAACAAAATAACCAATCACTTGTATCCTTTAATAGTTCAAAGTACATTGGATTAAATGTACATTGGTCTTACTCTACATTTAGTTGACGCATCGTGCATGCCTACTTATGACTCGCCTTTTGCCCAACAACGCCAATAGTACCATCTAGAGAAATGAAACAATTGCAATGACATATAAAGTGCAACACAACATGTAGTACGGATTCGTTAAGTTTTCTTAATTCGAAGATCAAGCAGTGTGTGGTTGAAACCCTCGTAAACAAAAAAACGTTTGAAATCAATAGCGAGTTTTAACTTAGTGTAAACCGACCGTGCTAAGGCGGTAACCCCGACATTTACCAAGGTCGATATTTTGATTATTACATTACATTATATAGACACGAATGAATTGATTTATCATATTTTTTTATAATAAATGAACCCACAGGTACTATACATGGAATTTAAACTGTATAGATACAAAATGTATTTGCATCAACTAATGCTTATTCGAGTTATTTTCATTTTGAGCAGTGTAAATTTCATAAAATGCTATCAATTTCTGAAAATTGAGTGACATCGGTTAGATAGCATTTTTCAAAAATTGATTCAACATCAAGTACTTCAATTATATAGAAATCTATACATCCATATAAACGCTATCATCAGTGTAAGTTAAACATATAGGGATAATCTTATCATCGATCGTACAACAACAACAACAACAATTTCAGTTCAATATTTATAGACCTTAAAAAAATTGAATTGAAGGATTTACTTGTAAAATATATGCACTTTGCCTGAACTTACCACTTAACTTAACTCAAAACAGATCGTATAACTTCCAATCAGAGATATCAATTTGAAAAGGGGGTCGTTTGATACGTGTGTTAAAAAGATGCCCCCCCACTAACGCTAAGAGTGACACTTTTATTCAAAGTCACACATGTATGGCAAACATAAATTTTGAGTAATAAACCTTTAACTGCTTGCTAAATAATGCATTTATGGAAAATATTAATTACTGATAACAATATTGTATCCGTGAATTTTAATGCTTAAAACGCAAAACTATTAAATGATTGGTGAGTGCTTACAAATTTACTGTGATCTACTATCGTCTCATAACTAGAAATACCCTGTCTTCTGCATTTTTCTTTCAAATTAAACTCGCTATCCTTCATGAGAACTAGTGTTTTCGACATGTATTCATCCTTTTTTGTATATTAAAGCATTTGTATTAAAATTTTTGGGAGTAAGAGTACATCTTTTAAACAATACACATTCTTCACGAACGAACTATTTATACCACCAATGCTTGCTAGTATCATTCGTATGAACTTATAATAAGTAATTTTTAAAATACCACTCTATGTAATACTGTTCCAGCCACTACACTAACTGGAACATAGTTTATGCAGTGGGTGGCGGACCCTTAACAATGTGTCCTACGTTCGATTTTAGCTATGCGCATATGTTGGTTTGTCATGTGGTCACCTAGCCAGACATGTTTGATTCCTTCGGGTACTTCGACCTTTCCCACAATGCAACTCCAAACACTCACGACACTTTTCTCCAACGTGAGTTATAAATATATTATAGAATAACTTCTTCAAATCGTTGTGAATTGATTGAGCTTAAACTTAACTATATTTATACATCCATGTACTGCAGGATTTTAACACCCTCGATTCATAAAAAAGCATAGAAAATACAAGGACATTCAAGCACAAAGGCCAACTAATCAAGTGCTATACTATTTCTTAGTGGAACAATCTAAATGCAAACTGAAAGACGGCCCATCAAAGACGACGCAAAATCAATACTGACCGTGATCAAATCAAATACCAATATTTTGTCAATACAAGTTGGGGTTAGAAATCATATTTTTACTGAGAGTTTATATTTGAGCTTGATTAAATTTGAGAGACACGTTTTATGCATTATCATTTATATAGAAATGACATATATCCACCCTCAACTGAGTTGTTCGATTTGAACAACTTAGAGACGGACGCAAAGATGTTGTTGGCTAGGTCTACTCACAATGCTTATATTTTGTGACCAATTTTCTACATAATAATAAAGTTTGTATTCTTTCGTTAAAAACGGCAAACGTAACTAAACCTGTGATCAAAGTCTGCTATAATAGTAATTTATTTCTGTGTCGGGAAAACATGTTTGGCACACTATATCGCCGTCCATCAAATACCATTGTTTGGTTCGGCTGGAGAATAAGTTTGCTTTTTGAGCGTATGAAAGTACAGACATTTGGAACATATAACTTGAAGGTAATTTTTAGTGGCAATTTCTACCAGTAGAATAAAGTTGAAGTCTTATGAAGTTCGATTCTACTTTCAAAACCGAAGCTACATTTTCTCTAGGAGGGAATCAGTTGAACTACATCAACCTTTGCGTCAAGAGCATTGCATGCGTTGCAGTTTGAAGTTTAATCATTTTGCAGTCGGAAACAGAGATCAACATTATTCAGACCCGCCCATACCGCAAAAATCGTCAGGTCTTTCGAAATCGATGGGTGTCGCGTATAGTAAACGCAATTAGCACATACACGGGGGTACTTTTTTAATTTTTGATACAATACTTGTGTTCTCGCAAGGTTTCCTATCTGTGTACTTGTACAATGGAAATATGATGCAGGCTATCCATACCGACCCAGATACAGGTCGATGCAAAGCTTTTCGGTATTCTAAATGCCATCGAGTTCTTCAACAACAGTATAAGTCATACAATTAGTTGTCACCTGTCTCACGCGGACGAGGTCATTAATTTTTGACCCAATGAAGCCATTTTGGAACTAACTAACAATCACTAATCCAATGTAACTGACACTTTCACGAATAATTTATTGATAAGGAAAATACCTTGTCGTTTTGGATGATAGCAAACGTATCGTCAGTCACCAAGAACATTTCATAATAGAAGGACACATATGCGTACCTAACGGCCGTAAATTTACATCTCAGAGTTGTTCATACACTGTGGTAAAGGTTTTCCTTGACGGCAGATTCTGTCGAAAAATGACTGCGTTTCCTCACCACCTACCGCGATTTGCGTCGACAAGCGAACTCAAGAACTGGTTATTGTGTATCGGAACTGAGCAAATTAGTTTTTACTACCTTTTCCTTTTTTCTCTGAAATTTCATTGAATTCGAAAGACGGAGTTCAAACATCAAAAGTCCGCTCCTGTGCTCTATATAATAAGGATGTATAAGTAAGCAAGGCTTTAGACCTAGAGGTCTGTCTAATTAGTTAAATAACTTGTGTTATACCTATTTCTTATGTGATTACGTTTTGATTACATATGACACGTCCAATGAAGTTTTGAGTCCTTTCGTTAAAAAATATACTTCAATCTTTGTACATAAAAAGTATCAATTCGAACGCACTTAATTTATGTCCACAATTGAAATGTTGGAAGATGTAAGTGGAATTATGAATGTAAACATGTTGATGTACACACATGTAAACTACATCTGACGATGTTATGAATCCGAATATCATTCATTTCATTGCCGCTCTGCATAACGATATTGACGTAGGAAACATTGTATAAATAAAACTGAAACCTAGTTTAGTTAAGATTAAGAATTTGCTATATTGTGAACATGTCAGGGCTATTTTCGACATTGCCAGATTTATTGCCGATGCTCTGAAATTCCGAGAAAAACTTACAACATTGGCTGCTTCCTAATCTTGGTTTACTTGAATGGTTTATACAAATTTAGCTCTTCTATGTGATAATATTATTTATACTAAATAGTACAATACTAATTATTGTGTCTTATCTATATATACACTTTTTATCATACTAATGATATAATGCTTTCTTATCATTAATGAAATAAAACATGAAATTGCAGGGGTGCTGGGAGAAGGTTTCTTGGCATGGAAATTCTCAATATTGACCGGAAACGCCGTCAATATACCCCAATATCAAGAGCTTTTTCGATCCCACACTTCACTTCAATGTTTTACCATATATGCATGGACATAAACAAAAGCTTTGACAGCATTTATATCATTATTATCTTGTATCAATATATATGGCTGCATAAGCACATATAAACGATAAATAACTCATATTAGACTTATCGTTATATGATTTGGCGTGTTTGCGTTACATTATGATCCATATGCTACGACATATGTAACATATTTAACACAAGATGATTACCAGGTATGGCTGATATGTCAGGCTTTTAAGTAAACAAACTATTCAATACCGAACTTCATTGCACTTTAAAACAGCTAAACTCCAACATGAAAAGGAACTTGTATAAACATTTAAAATGCTTGTCTTCCCGTCCATTCAGAAGCATTCTATATATCATATATTTGTACAGCGTGCATTGATTTCTTGTAAATATTGAACTGAATAAATACGTCTAAACTAAGCTATTAAATGGTCGTTTGTATAGGCATGTATAATTGATCATATTTTCAAACCTTAGCGCTTAGTTATTGATGGTAATAGTTAACTGGCTAGAGACGAGCGCTGATATACTACACCTATGGACAGCTTAATCGAACAGACAGAAGAAGAATTAAATATTTCGCGCCCAAATACCACCAGCCATAGTTTGTGTTCTTTGTGTGAGGGTAACAAAACTAAGCCTGCGATCAAAGTCTGCCACAAGTGTGACTTGTTTCTGTGTGTGTTATGCTTAATCTGGTACGATAATTGTCCATAAAAATGCTTTTACGATAATACGGATTTTGTGCAACATACAATGTGTTTGCCAAACGGGTGATGGGTCATTTCTGCTTTTGAAAAGGGAAGGGAGACAATTGATGATGTTTGATTCGAATTTCCAAAAGGATGAGAGCTTACCCTAACAAGGCCTCAAATTAACTGCAGCAGTCTTTGCGTTATGAACAAAGGTTGCGCTGCAGTTGGTTGAATAACAACAAATCATCTTGAGCTGGAAAAACAACTTAAAATTATATAGATTCGCCCATACATGAAACTTGTCTGTTTAAAAAAAAAAAAAAAAAAAAAAAAAAAAAAAAACAACACCTTATCCCAAAGGATGCCGCGTATAGCCAGGGCAAGCTGTATATATGCGGTGGAACTATCAAAGGTTTGTTGAAGAATTTATTTGGGAACTCACAAGGTGTACTCGGACATCTAGCTTCTGATGCAGACCATCCCTACCAACCCGAATACATGTTTCTTTGAAGCAAAGCTGTTTGGTTTTTCATTGCACATCAAGGTCTTTAAAAACAGTATATATATATATTCTCTATCTGGAGAAAGGATTGGTTGTTTTGGATTATCGCAAACGTGTTGTCAGTCATCGAGAACATTTCTAACCGGAAGGGCACATTTGCGTGACAGCTAACGGGCGTATATTTGTCAGCCAGTATGGATCGAATACTGTGGTTGAACTTTTCCTTGACGGCAGAAGCCCAAGGAATCCAATTTCACAAGAAGACGGCGTGAATTTGCCTACCACGATGTGCTAAGACGAGCTTGTTCAAAAACCTGGTTATTGTCTGCTATACAAATCAGTCGGAAATGAGCAAATCGAAGTTTTGCTACCTTCTTCAATTTTCACTGGATGACTTCAAAAGGCAGAATTGGGATATAAAAGGAAGACGACTAAAGCTCAACAATTAAGGACGTAGTGTGCAAAGAATGAGTCCTATGTTTCGTCTAAATTATCAATGCACGTGCAAACTTATTTTACGATAAACAATCACATTTGAAATTCATTTAATTTTAATCTGTGACTTTTAAAAGAGAACATTCAGTATGTGTATGTAACATATCGATATGAATGCATTCAAATAATGTGCATTATCGAAATTTTAAAAACCGTAATATACATTTTGAATACAGTCGAACCCCGTTAGGTCTAACTAGCCTGGGTCGAATTATTCGTTGGCTCGAACTAGATGTTAAGGACCGATTTATTTATACTGAAGGTAAATAATCCCGTTTGGCACGAATTTTCGAGGCTCGATGTATTTTTCTCGGTCCCTGGGAGTTCGAGCCATCGGGGTTCGACTGTATACACGTATATGTTTCTCAATTTCACTGGTGTACGTTACAAAAAAAAAGGACTGAATGTACTGCAGTGAACAGTTGTCAAGATGAAAGAGTGGAACAATTATGTATTGCAGTTTAGTATGACAATTTTGTTTTGATAAGACATGAAATATACAATATATGAAAGTTTGGGTGCGTTTTAAAATACTAGTGAAAACGCACATAAGTTTAGGTGCGTTTTAAAATACTAGTGAAAACGCATATTAGGCTCTGGGTGGTATTCAATATGCAACAATATGCGTTTTCATATATGTTTTTACAAATAAAAGGACAAATACATTAAGAACATAAATGGATGGATGACAGTTCATGTATAACAAATGATTATTCATTCGCTGCAAACAAGTCAGTGCTCAGAATTTTGGGTGCACTCTGTTTTGTTTAATGGCGTACTTGACTCAGATGTAAGATATATTTGGCCTTGGCGTTTAGCTTCTACTCTACTAAGTTCGAAATAACCATAACATCGAGATAAAAGAGGTCATTATAGCGAGTTTCGACTCTCTTTTTGTAAAACCATTTACTCGTTGTGTTAAAAAGATAACCTGTTTTACTTTTCTGAAGTAAATAGTTCGAGAGGTAATAAAATTATTCAACTTTTGATCAAGCAGTGATTTAAAGAGCTCGTTTCCGATACTCCTTTATTTTATTTGACCTATTTTATTAGGACCAATTGGATTTCAAGCTTATTTTCATTATGACCAATGCAAATCTTAAGTTTACTCAGATTATATCTGTAAATTTCACAGGAAGTCAGGGTGATTTCAGACGCCCAAACGGCAGTAAAAGGCCATACCACAACGTCGGAACAAATGTCAACAATTAAATCATCGCCTTGTGGGACCACAGCTTTCAAAACTAACGTTGAGCCATGAGACAAAAATCCAAGCCGTTTTTTTGACAGTAGAAATACTGCAACAAAAAACGTTCGATTTGGATAAATACGCGTCTTACTCAACGAGTTTTTAACGGTAGGAAGGATATTTTAAGCTTTTCTTTGTAATGCATACGGAAAGTTTGCATGTCAGTCTGTTTTAACGTGTTTTAGGGGGGGGGGGGGGAATCCGTTGTTTTTTCAACCTCCCGGTTCTTTCGTAATGGCGAATTTCAGCTTCTGGTCGGTGCATTTTGTTTGAATATGCCGTAAAGGTCAATCTTACTAGCATAAAAGTTATATTTTTCATGTAGATGGGAATCTTACCTTATCAGTAACAATTATTAGATTATCTCAATTATTTTAGGAACTATGCTCTATTGATCAGGTCCGTTTGGAATTGATGATTTTTTGCACATGTTTACCTTATATTTATTTATATATTATACTAATTTTCTTTCATGAAAAATTGTGGAATATTTTTGTAAATGACATGTATTCACTATCTTGACCGAAATAAATAAATAATTAAAAATAAAAATAAAAAATATTAAAAATAAGAAAATATGAAATAAGTATGTATTACTGTATCCAGGCAATGTGACGAGCACCTGTCGTCTTTTACAAGAGTTTGATTGAGAGTTTAGTTTCTTAAATCACTTCGACAAACCTTTTCACAATACGGCCGTCTGACGGAGCACTGTCAAAACATTATTTTGGAAACAGATTTGTCGAAGTGTTTCCTGAAACTAATCACTTCGGTAATAAAACGAAGGCAGGGCTCTTTAAGCGGCATAGACTGTCCTTTGTTTATTTAAAATGCTATAGTAAAAGAAAACAAAAACTTTATTTTAAGCAAAATGTTGCCTTCCTACCTAGCATATATGACGTAACTACTTACTAAATAATGTATTTATGGAAAATATTCATTACTAATAACAAGATTCAAGCCATGTATTTTATAGCAGAAAGCGCAAAAATATTAAGTGGTTGGGGTATGCTAAAAGATTTACTGTGGTCTACTATAGTCTTATAAGGTAGAACTACCGTGTTTTATGTTCATTTCTTTCAAATTAAACTCGATATCCTTCATAAGAACCCATGTTTTCGACATTTATTCATCTGTTTTTAAATATTAAAACAATATTATTTATTGTGGTAAATCTTATTTGGGAGTAAGAGTGCATCAAGTTATGTATTCATGCTTTTAAAATTTTGTAAGATCCATATTGTAATATTATAAGAAAATCCGGTCTCTTTGAAATTAAGGCTGCAGACATTAAATGGTATGGTGTTCATAAACAAGCACTATGTTAGAAAATATATCTCACACACTTAGGATAGGCAATCTTACCAATACATTGAATGGTTATTGTTATATTTACTATTTCATAATGGTCACATGAGAAGAACCAGTAATCAAATGAAAATACTGTTTACTGTTAACAATGGAATTAACGTCATGCTTCTATTGGTACAGCCATATATGCAGAGATACAAAAAGAAATCATCACTGAGTTTTTTACATGTCAATAGCGATTCATTCTAACGATTAAGATCATATTCCTTATACAGATCATTGATATCAGCTCATACCAACAGAAGAGTTATAGAGGGCAAGGTTAATATCAATAGCTGTATACTTTTGATTAGATCAATTATTTTTGTTCCTAGATTCAAACTGACAAAGGAGCACAGACATGTATAAGATGTGTGTTTTGTATACGTATATTAATTACAGATGGACAATCAAACGGACTAATCTATATAAAATTGTAAAGACAAATAGACAGTAAACAATTGAAAAATAAATCGCTTTCAAATTTTTATTTATAGAAAGTATTCAACACGTGGTAGCATAATATTATGGAACGTTTGTCACAAGTTTAATATGTCACACAGTTTGTTTTCATTTATAAATTAAAGCCCTTCAAATGTCTTTCAGTTCAGATGCCAGAATGTGGTTGAACTGTTATCAGCACACATTTAGGTGGTTAAACCAAACAAAATTGACCATGAAGGCTCTTGTACAGTAAATTTAAAATACCACATTTAAATAATGTTAAAGGAGAAACCATTGCAAAAAAAATGTGTTTTTGGAGCTTAAACGTCCTTAAAAGTATCAAATTCTCGCATCCCACATTTGTAAACAACAGACTGGCGGAACTTTTTTCCTTCAATAACTTTTTATTCGGTGACCTAGAAGCATGAAATAAAAAGCCGAGTGATGCATGGTAATTGTAGAGCCGAATGCGCGTCATGATATTTTAGAAATATATAGAGGATATTTGTTTATTTCAGCGTAAGATCGTAGTTTATTTCACGAGTGTCATAGAAAATATAGTTTTTCTATTATCACGAGTGAAATAAAATACGATCTTACGCTTAAATAAACAAATTTTCTGTTTCTTTTATGCTTATTTTCGGAGTGACCTCATTTTTCATTTCCGGTTCGCCGAAAAAATAGTTATCCAAGTCATTTTTCTGTATATTAGAAATTACTGATGTTTCAGTGCAAACTTAATAAAAAATAATTCATTAATGAACTTTTATTCATACATATGTTTCCAAATAATAACAGTTTATTAACAATTAACAAATACAATTAAAGAGCACATGAATACAAACCGAATTACACGCTTCGGCGTTTAGTAGATGAAATATTTCAAGTCGAGTGAGTGTCAGTTAAACAAATGGGGATTTACAAATAAAACGACAGATGTTTAACTTTAAAAACTAGTTCAATCGCTCTCGCTATCAGATATCAGCCGGATTCTCTTGTAGACAGGTCTTCTCTCCCCCTGACTGGAACATGGAGAAAGAATTTGTGGATTTTTGTTCACCACATGCTGCTTTTGCGAGAGAGTGTTTTGTTCTTGATTATTAAAATTGAAAGTGACATTTCCCATGAAATTGGTGTTTACAAAGAAACCACAGGACATATTCGTTGCAGCATCGGATGCAGGCAGGTTTCTTCTGGATGCATTTGTTGGTCCACCATTGGAATTGGCATTTGACAAAATATCCGAGATCTCCATCGACTGGTTTGTGTTCAATTTACTGTAATTATTCAGGCTGTTTATATTCTTATGGCCTGAAATTTGTACGATTTGGTTGGGAGGTACACCTTCGTCGTTGAGCTTCTGAACCATTCGTTTTCTGGCACTGCAAAAGAACATCAACAGATAACAAAATACAGCTGAAACTGACTAAGATGAAATGAAAAAGTGTTTGAGAATTTGTTTTGTTGTTTGAAATATATCTATCCAAACGAGAGCAAGTGTTTGACACGAGCAGCAACAATGGAAAACAACTATGGAAAATATGCTGGAAAAAAATCAAGGTGAGATATTTTTTATTGAATAAATTGTTAGATATGTACCTGTAGGGTGTTATTCTCGCTTCGTCAATGCCGGCATCTGCTTTCATTTCGTTCATGATGTTATACAGTTTGTTAACACCCATTGCAGATTTCTTATACCATCCACCTTGACGTGCAGTACAAATGCTGAGAATAAACGCGCAGTTTTCCTGAAGCATTTCAGTTGGGCGCTTGTCTGTGTTTGTTCTGTATAGATGAACAGGATCTCTTGCAGGGTCTCCCAGCACAGCATAAGCTCTTGGTTGGTTTTGTCTTTTTTTGGAGGAAAAGTTATTTGTTTAGAAATAATAATAATTGATACATTTTTTATATTTAAATCAAATTCTTAATAGCATTTTGTTACACAAAAGTATAATTTATATCTTAGCTTTGATATGACTGGCACTGTTATGTAAATACCTTATGTCGCGTGCATTTGCCCCAGTACGGTTCTTTGTTTTTCTTTCTGTAGACAGCTGCAAGAACTCGCGTCCGGAGCCTTCATCGAGACCAACAGAAACATCACCCCACTAAAGATTATGGATCTCAGTGCCAGTGCGCATCCCGAAGAAAGTGACACATATGAACCACATGGAGTGAATTAATGACTTGGCAGTGAAATCCCCAAGGGTTTTTGCCTCATACATTTTTTCAATGTGCTGATCTGTCAGGGATTCTGCGGCCTTTGGTTTGTTTCCAAGCCCTTGCTTTTTCAGTGATTTCTGTTTGCTATTTAGCACATTTCGACATTTTGTAAACTCTATGTCGTTTACGATGCATACATTTGATTGTGACACCTTCAAGTGTCTGTCTATAGAACTGACAAAGCTTCTCAAACTTGTCGGTTTATATTCTTCCCCATTTTATTTTTGTTACAGATAGCAAAAAATTGCAGATCAAGTCATTTAGTTGATCAGGTGGAATAAATTAAATGTTGCGGTGTTCTCCCTTGTGAGAAAGAAATTGGCGGAAAACTTAAAGATCACTTTCTGTTTTTTTCACTGTATTTTTTTGTTTTCGTTTTCTTCGAGAAAATGATCTACATTCACAGTTCTGAATTCTCTTACAGTCACTATTTTTGACATTTGGGAATGTTCTTCTGCCATGGATCTGTCAGCATAATTTTGAAGGAATTCTGTTGTTTCTCCAGCTGTGTGTTAATCAACTGGTTCAATTTCAAAATCACTATTTAAAAATGCATCCGCATCAAAAATGTTTCTAAACAAGAGATCTAAGTTATTTTCGGTAATTTCATCCATTTTTACTTTTTTTTTCTGTGTTAATAATGAAATAAATCACAATTATTTTTTGCTTTTACTTTTTGTCTGTTGTCTAAAGTGTATCGCATGTATATTCATAAGGGAGGTAATTCAGTTTTACTGAAAACCAAGGGAAGTAACTACAATTCATGAAAAAAGTAGTCCCTGCAGGCATTGCAGTGAAAATATCAAATTGATATTTTCACTGTTGTTATTTCACTGTTAAAACTCCATATCTCATCGAAAAGCATGAAAGAAATACTTTATACTACTTACCAGGCGAAAACAGGTTCCGAAAATCCTATTTTGTCATTGTTTCGTCGCCATCTTGCATATCAGACTCCAAAACCTCACTTAAACCGTTGCAGATTCGGATTACGTGTGAATTTGAAACGGCGATTCTGATCAGTGCTGATTAAGTTTGCTGTATTGGTATATTTAAGCCAACGTCAATATTCGACAGGTGGAAGTGTCGAAGTGTCGAAACACCACGATGCCTGCTCATTTTGTTAAATATACAACACATTTTGGCAGTATAATATACATGTGCTTTTGGATAATCCGGTGTCTCGAAAGTTCATATAGACAAAATAGGAGAAACAAGTTGAATTGTTCCAATGAATAAGTCCAACCACGGTATTTTTATTTCCTACAAACTTGGAAACCTCTTGCTCTTTGTGATGAAATATTTAGTAGGATTATTTGACTTTTACATTTTGATCCTATTTTAGTTGGTCACCCAAAGTTACATCGAAATAAGAAGGAGTTCACATTTATTCCGCTTTTTTAAAGTTCTATAAAACATCCGAACCATTTTTCCTCTTTAATATGCTTTGCTTCTGTAATGATTCTATAGTAATTTTCGGTCTTTTTGAAAATGTGTGTAGTCATAGATGCTCTTAAAAGGGAACGTCATGTGTATTAGACAGACAGACAGACAGACAGAAAGACAGAAATACAGAAAAACAGAAAAAAAGATAAACAGAAATACTATTTATTTGAGTCTCCGTTTTATACATTTGTGATATACACATACAGTTGAAACAGTTCAAGTTATCCCTTTAAGGATAGCTTTCGTTATTGGTATCTTTGTAATGCATTTAATTTATGGTGCTCTATAACCATATCGCGAGCAATTGCATGACGTAACTTATAACACTGATCTGATTGGCCGCAGTGCGCGCCCTCTACAAAGCACATGGTTATTCAGGCCTATTTTGCTCCGACCATCGAAAGAAAAAGGTCAGCCTTATGCAGTTCTATTTTATTCTGGTTTATTTTCCCACCCTCCCATAACCCCAAACTTCGTCTACATACAGGCGGCATATACTTAATGAATGATACTTGTTTCGATACATGTGTTCTGCTTGCTTCCTATATATATTTTCAGTACATCCGGAGATTGACTCGAGGTTACAATCCAAATCGTTCTGCACATCTGGCTAACCATTCGGCTTTCTACCTCACGCCGAAGTCCAGCTGACTGATTTCAATACTAGATGTGCTGCAAACCTGTTTCTTTGCTTTTTTACCATTTCATTATTGTGATGTTGCTTTGTGTTTTGTTTTTTTCACTGATAAGACTCTGACGATAAAAATACCATTCATACCTAGCAGCTGAGTATTCAGAGGGAGTAGTATACCGCTTTCTCAGCATATTTTATTGCTCGGCGATGGCGACTCTCAAATAACAGTTAATGTACAATTTGTGGTATTTAAATAGATTGGTCGGATCTGATCATGGATATACCATGACAGGACAGTTGATATTTTACCGACATTTCGTCCGAGCCTTGCCCATTATTTTCCAATCATACAATAAAGACAATGAAAATGAAATAAATATTGAAAAGGCAATGTTTTTCGTGAATGTTATGATAGGTAATAGAATATCCACTACGGGCTTGCCCTTGTTGCTGCACTGCTTCTGATCTTAAGTATATAAATAATTATTTGTTATGAGTAAAATCACTGAAAAAGTTTTGAGAGGCTATTTAAAAGAAAAAAATATATCAAAATTAAAACATGTAATAAAACTTCAATACTCAATAATTAAGACATGTTAAACAAAGCTATAAGACATGTTAAACAAAGCTATATACAAGGCATGGTATAAAACATTTAAAACTTTTACAATATTAATGTCTAATCTTTAAAATTTCACGACAGGTTTTGGTATTATGTTTAACAAAAGTATTTGCAAGTAGGAATGAATGCTTTACGTTATCTGAAAATGAAAGGAAGTTATATCGATTCGTTTACTTAAAACAACAGTAAATCCAGTAAGTTATGATATAAAGAGCAATTTTGTAAAACATGACAATTTAAGAACCCAAGTTCATCCCAAATATTGTATATCTACCTATATGCATCAATATGATTATGGATAAAATGTAATACATATTTATATAGGAAAAATGGATAAGGAGGGGAGGGGAGAAAAAAATGGGAGAGAAAATCGGGAGAAAGAGGAGGGAGGAATAGGAGGAGAGAAAAAATGGGAGAGAAAATCGGAAGAAAGAGGAGGGGGAATAGGAGGGGGGAATAGGAGGGGAGAAACAATGGGAGAGAAGAGAGGGAGAAAGAGGAGGGGGGAATAGGAGGGGAGAAAAAAATGGGAGAGAAAAGAGGGAGAAAGAGGAGGGGGAGAAAGAGGAGGGAGAGAAAGATTGGAGAGAAAGGGGAAGGAAGAATGAAAGGGGGGATAAAGAGGGGAAGAAAGAGGAGGGGGAATAGGAGAGAAAGGGGGGAGGAAGAGGGGAAGAAAGAGGGGGAGATAGGGAAAATTTAGTTGGTAGGGAATAAAGAGGAGAAAGATAAGGGGGAGGGAAGCACATAAGAAAGTTTTTGAGATTTAAAAGAAAAAGAGAGAAGGGTGTTAAGGGAAGAGAAACTGTGAAAAGGGGAGGCAAAGATAAAAAAGAAGTCAAGATTTGACAGATTTCGAAACATGTGCGACCACATACACATGTACGATGGTGGCTCAAAGAGCCAGAAAGAAAGACAGAAGAGAGGAGACAGATCTCGTACCATGCACGACCACACGTACGAGCGGTGGCTCTGAGAGCCAGGCTCGAGAACCAGCACCGCTAGTTCCCGTACAAATTCATCCAAGATTAGAAACCCTGGGATTTGGTCATAATACAAAACTTGAAGTTTAAATGGCAGATTTATATTACATTTTCGTAGAAATGCTATTTGTATAAATTCATGCAGTGGTACGAGAAAAAAATCCATGTTATTAGATTATATTTTAAGAGCTCTATTCTGGAATAACAATTCTTAAAAAATGAGTTAATTGCCTTATGATAGCGATTTAGTATTATTTGTATGCCTTCCGTTTATTGCTTATTCAGTCTATTTATATTATTATTAAAATTCTATAAATAAGTGTACTATTATAATAACAATGATATACAATAACGCCTTTGGTCATCACAATGAAAGGTGCGAAAACTATGGCCATGAATGAAAATATGACTGTAAGTTGTATACCGGCAGAAAATAATAATTTGACTCTTGAAATATATGAACAGTTCTGAAACAGTGCATTTACAGTTCGACATAGAGGCACCACACCGCCGCATACAGTATGCGGCAGATTTATTACTGCAATTAGGTCGCGTAACAGTGCCCAGCATAAAGCATAATATGAACCATTAAACACCTGATGAAGATGTTAGTTTATTTATTATTTACTGTTTTGGGCTAAGAATTGATACCAACATGAAGGAAATAATATATAGTTGCAGAGAAACAAAAAAAATGCTTAGCCTAATGAAGAGAAAAACATCACTAAAGGAAAACGGAAATGATATTTGTAAAGAAATGTCCGTTATGATTCGAATTATTTCACTTCATATCAAGCAGGCTTAATAACATAAACTAGTTGCAAAGCTTACCAGGATCGCTTGGCCTGAATCGAAAGGTTTTCGTGATGATCTACCCGTGCAATAATTCGTTGGCAATCCTGGAGAATCATGGCTTCCTCGTTATCGTAGGTAAATCAAGGCTTCCTCGTTCATACATTGCTGCAACTAATTCACTATATATACATGGTTGGAATGTCATTCACAAATTTATAATACTTTTCATTCATAGAAAGTTGGTTGTAGTACCAAATAGCACGTGGGTGTCAAGTCATTGAGTACAAACAAAAATGATATTCACGACTGGATAAATACTACTCCTTCTAACTTTTGTTAAATAAACACCGGACTTTGGTGAATTACTTGTTTAAATTTTTGTTTTATCATATTGTTATTAATAACAAAATGTTTTATATAAGCATTCTAGATTTACCTTTAATTGCAAAATAGTTCACTACTACATACTAACAATCATTATCTTTATGTTCGCATTTTATTTTTATGCTTCTCGCTAAATTTTAACAAAAATTTTTGCTCGTAAAATGTTTGTATGCTATAGGCATTATTGCCTGAATGCATTAAAAGTTGTTGTTGTTGTTATAGTAGGTGAATCAAGGCTTCCTCGTTATCGCAGGTGAATAAAAAAGGCTTCCTCGTTATCGTAGGTGAATAAAAAAGGCTTCCTCGTTATCGTAGGTGAATCACAGCTTCCTCGTTATCGTAGGTGAATCACCGCTTCCTCGTTTTTGTAGGTGAATCACAGCTTCCTCGTTATCGTAGGTGAATCACGGCTTCCTCGTTATCGTAAGAAAATCAAGGTTTCCTCGTTGTCGTAGGTGAATCACGGCTTCCTCGTTATCGTAAGAGAATCAAGGCTTCCTCGTTGTCGTAGGTGAATCACGGCTTCCTCGTTATCGTAAGAGAATCAAGGCTTCCTCGTTATAGTAGGTGAATCACAGCTTCCTCGTTATCGTAGGTGAATCACGGCTTCCTCGTTATCGTAAGAGAATCAAGGCTTCCTCGTTATCGTAAGAGAATCAAGGCTTCCTCGTTATCGTAGGTGTATGGCTTTTGCGTTTTCGTAGCTCAATCACGGATTCCTCGTTATCGTAGCTCAATCACGGCTTCCGCATCATCTTAGGTGATTCAAGGCTTCCTCGTTATCGTAGATGAATCGCGTCTTTTGCGTTATCTTAGGTGAATCACGGCTTCTGCGTTATAGAAGGTGAATCCATCTTATACAAACCAATAATGAAAATCGGGCAAATATTATGTGTAGCTAGATTAAAATCAATCTTAAAATTAAAATCTAAAAAAAAAAAAAGTACTAACTTAACAAAATTGTTATCAATGACATTAGTTTGTAAAAAAATATAAGATATATCAGACAATTAAAAAAATACTACTATTAATTAATAACAGCAGTGCTTTTAAAAATAATATATTTTCTTATTGTTGTCATTTGCCGTTAAAGGCGTTATTGGTAAATAACAATGTTGCTTACGTTTTTGTTTTCTTTTGGTGTTGGGTCGTTAACAAAGGTTTAAGATAACTATGGTACCTCTTGGTACCGTATCTTTTCTTTACATTTTGATTTCAAAAAAAGTATTTTGTAATTTGATGACCCTACCTTTTCAGTTTATGTATACCACGTGATAAATGACGTCATTTATGTTACGTTGGAAGGCATCATTTTGCTTAAAATGAAGTCTTAAAACAAAGATAACTTTTTTTTCACTACACTATTTTAAATGAAACAAAGGGCAGTCTACGCGGCTTAAAGAGTCCCAACTTTGATTTATTACCTGAATTTGATAAGGTGACTAGTTTCATCAAATACCTCGCCAAAATATTTTTGACAGTGCTCCGCCAGACAGACGTTTTTGATAAAGGTTTGTCGAAGTGTTTTAAGCAAACTAACCTCTCAATCAAACTCTGGTAAAAGACCGAAGGCGAGGCGCTAAAATCGGCGCAGCTTGCGCTATGTTTCATTTAAAATGGTGAAGAAATCTTTGTTTCGAAGCAAAATATTGCCTTCTGACTTAGCATTTATGACGCAATTTTTCACGTGGTAAACACACTGCTTTTGTTGTTAGGCATGACGGACAAAACAAAGATGTGTATACTAATTGTGTAAAGCAAAACAAAAACGTAGGTCTAAAGAGTCTAAATTCACGCGGAAACGTTTGCTTAATATAACCTTCTCAAAACATGTGGAAAAAATCATTATACATGTATAAATAGTACATTCAAACGAATGTAACCATCAATACTGTTTGCAATACTTTGCTATAAACATTATTTGGAAGAATATACAGTTTCGTGTGTACTGTAAGTTTAAATGCGTGTGCATGAACAAGTTCCCATTGGATAGAGTTTAATTCTGAGGTTCCCAATGGTCTTCCCTATTTCTACTTTCCAGTTTGAGTTTTCACTTATGTAAACCACTTAACTTATTTTATACATTTTCATTGATTATTTACAGAGAAAGTGTGTTAGTATGTGTGTGCTATGAAATACCTTCGTTTTCCTTAAAGATGCACTCTTATTCGCGGATAAGATTTACCACAATTAATAATAATATTGTTTAAATATTCCAAAAAGGATGAATAAATACCAAAAACAATGCTTCTTATGAAGGATACTGAGTTGAGTTTGAAAGAAATGAGCATATAACACGGTATTTCAACATTATAAAGCTATTGTAGACCACAGTAAATTTTTTAGCATTCACCAATCATTATTAGTCGTCGCCCTTCTTGGCGCCGACTATATTTGATATTACTTAAGAATTATACCAACTAAGGGACTAGTTCATAAATTGCAGAACTATGCTTTCAATATTTTCCATGTTGCATGATAAAATATGAAGTTTAGTGTGTTTTATAAAACTTTGCACTTTAATTGATAATGAAACATTAAATTATACTAACCTTGCTTATCATTTTGAAATTTTTTATTTTAAATACCAACTCAATCATAACAACTCGGCCATCTCCAGCAAGCTTCCAGATAGATACTGACCGAGGTGTTCCAATTGATACCAACCTCCAAATAGATGAAGGTTATACGGTATTATTACAATATCCTTCATGTCTCTAAATCTCCTACGCAGTAATCTCCATTGGCAACAGCGAAAAGGCGAGTTTTGAAAAATTAACATTGAGCTTAATTGTTTGTTTTGAAAATGTTATTCGAAAAATGAACTCCAAATAATTCACTCTTAATGTATAGTATTTTTATCCCCGATCTATTTATTCAAGAGTAAAATGTGTTCACAAAAAACAAAAATACAATATATATTTAGCCCGGACTTCACATAACTGGGGTTTCCCATGCCGGCACAAATAAGAAGTGAATTGCATGCTATTAAAATATGTATAAGACCAATGACTCTTATTTCTTCCGAAGAAATGTTTGGAAAAAAATAGAATATCTATACATCCGAGCTTAAACTATTGTAACAATATTATCAACCATAATGTCCTTAGAACATATGTATACCCAACATGTTATCATTGAAATAATAACCATTTTTGGTTATCTACATGCACGTTTTTCTTCTATTTTTTATTCTTGTTTAATATTTTTGCCATTAAATACGTGGTTACAATCTTTTTATCAGTAATTAATATTTTCCATAATTGCATTATTTAGTAAGTAGTTAAAATTGTACAGTCAAAATGTATGGTCACATGTGTATGTATTGATTTTGAATAAGAGTGTCAGTATAAAACAATCAATATAATTATGATCATATTCTCGGACTTCCTTGTCCCAAAATATAGTATGTTATCAATTACATATACACTTAACAATTGTTCAATAATCAATGATTAATCATCCAAAACCACAGAGCGTAACAACAGGAAAAGTACAAAACCTATACCATCTTGATCAGGGCACACCACCGAAAGAGTAAGTGCGTGTCTAGACGCCGATGAAAGAATACAACGTTATTTTATCGGGAAAATTTGTTAAAAAAAAGAGTTATTTTTTGTATTTTTAAAGCGGATTCTTAACTATTAGAGACTAGGCGAATTAAAGTGGAGCATTGCGTTGTTCGGACAACCGTGGGTTTTCTTTTGGTCTCTTAGTAAGGTTGGAGCTTGCGATACAGACGGAACAGAGTCAATGGTTTGATTCCCCGTATGCAAGCTATACAATTTGGACTGTTGGTTTCACTGATATGTTGTGAGATTGGTTTTGTGTCCCGATGAAGATATAGTATAGGTTTTGTAGTTTTTATGTGGTTCTGGATGATAATACATCGATTAATGAACCATAATAGTTAATTAATATCATTTGGTTTTGCCAGTGTTAATCACGTGTATGGATGTGTTGGGATCAAATGAAAATATGTCTTTTGCGTGTGTTATTCCTCGTTACCCCCCTACCATGTGATATTTTTTCTCCAAATTAATACCCAACTTTTGTCTAAATGATGGATTTTTCTTTTAACTTTAACAGCAAACCAGTTCATATTTTCTGAAGGTTATAATTTTTATAAAGACATTGTGTGCATTTATTTAATTGATTCCATTAACCTGAATTAAATATAGAAATGTGTGTTTTTGTTCAAATCTCAAAATATGACCATTATTAACAAATTTCATCACTAGCTTATCAAAAGGTAATAATAATAAATGCGAAATTTGTCGGACAAGCTGTTGGTCTTCATTATCACAAATTGTCCTTCAGTTATGGTACGAAAATAACGAGGAACAACTTCCGCAGTTGGCATATATTTTAGTTTGACCCCAACAAAGTCACCTCGCAGCTAAATGTTATGTTATTGGACGCAAATAGGGTCGGGTTTTGGTTTAAAACTAAAAAAACAAAGATAATTTGAATAATTCATAACACGTATGGTGATTTTCACCATAGTGTATCGCTAGGTCATCTTTCGTGTCTGACAATAGTAAATAAAGATTAAAAGGATACTTATCTGTTTTTATCTGTTTTGAACCTTGGCGTGTATATTTAGCTGACCATTAGGCTAAATAGAGTCACCTGGGTATATCTAAGGATAAGGATAAGATCAATATTGAAAACTGGACCAGGCCATCAAAAGTTATATGTTTATTCAGTATGTTAAATGTAAATTCAGTATAGCTTTAAAGCAATAAAGAAACTTAATCGATCAGATTCTCAACTACGAGGCGTAGACATATTAATCACAGAGCATTGCGATCTGTTGGTTAAAAAGACACCAAAAACTTTATATCCGTTGTGATGTATAGTGTTCCCGTGCTTACAGTTCCAGAAGTGGGTCATATAACGAATTGCCATCTATGGTAAACGGAACTTGTGACTAAAAGCTTCAATAAGCTTGCGTTGACCTCAGAGCATTGCGACCTGTCCAGGTGATCTGGATCGCCAGCTAAGGCATCAAAGCTCCCTCAAGAAAAGGCCATTTCTATTAAAGGTTTTTAAGTCTTTGAAAAATGTGTGGCAAAATTGAGCTTGATTATTTAAAAAAATATGGTTGAACATCTAATAATGTTTTAATTATTGGTTCCAATCATAAGTTAAGTAAAGCTAAAGATGATAATATATAAGAGCGATCCTACCATAGGAACTTTACGGCATCGACTGAAAATACAACCGCAATGTTATGCATCTTGCAAGGTCAAGGTCCACGTTTTGCATCCGTTCTTGGTTTATCTTGAATAAAAGATTACAATTATTTTAATTGTACACAATGTGTTGGATGATTGCGAAATTATCCGAATAAATTACTTGTTCATGCAAAAATCCATGTGTTTACTGGATTTAAGGATAGTATCATTGGTTATCTTTATTTCCTCCCTTTAATTTAATATATCCCATAATGATAGTAGCGTCATTTTGGTGTTATTCAAAAATGTAATTCATGCAAAACTACTATAGTGGTTAACCAATAAAGAGTCGACATAGAACAATCACGATGTTAATATATAAAATGCGTTAACACATACTCGCATCCTTTTTTAATAAGTACATGTAAATGATTTAAAACAAAATAATTTGGACGTCATCAAAGATTGCCAATCGTATATTTTAATTTAATATTGCATGGATCTCAAGTCATTTTTTACAATTATCAGTTAAAACACACTCGTGCCGAGACGAACACACATGTATGGGGGAGGGGGATATATGTAGTAATGGTATCCGACCTGCACAAACAAGCTGATTATCCTATGATTCCACTGACCATAATGTTAGATAGTGTTGCCTGGTAAGCCCTTACAATTCTGGTATCGTTGAAGTGTATTATTTGCTGTTTACAAATATCGAAATAAACTAACCGAAAATACATTACAGTTACAGTTACTACAGTATTACAGTGTTTACGTATATTTTCTCAACTGAATTCTGACGTGAAACGCAATATTTTGCCATCTTTTAAGACCAAAAAAAGCGTGTTCGTCAAATCCGTTTTGATAAAATAATTGTATTATATTTTAATGCACATAAAACTCCGTACTTATGCTACCAAAATAGTGTAGGGTCAGCAGGCATACACAATTGACAAATTCGTGTATCGGATACCTTAAGAATTTGTTAAAATCGTTTTCTGGAATAATTAAAACAAACATTTACATATTTCATCGTAGTGTATGGTCACGTCGAACTATATTCCACTGCCAGCCAGAAATTATATTCATCACAATAAGCAATACTGTAAATATGATTTAGATATGTTGGCAAGCGAACGAAGCGAGGGAGAAGTTTGAAAGATGTATAGTTTATTTCAGTCTCATAGGAGTACAATATTAAAAATACACTTTTACGCGTCCAACACAAAGCACACAGCCATTCTTTAAAATATTTAGAGACTATTTAAAACAGTTGTCGTGCAAGTATACCGTCTTGGTAAAACTATTACACGAGACGTCGGTGCATGTATAAACTGTTCAGGAAAATTTATAAAATGATCAAGAGAAAACTGTTATTAAATTTAACATTGATTTTTATTTCTTAAACATGCACCAAATATGGCTTTGATATAATAATAAGTCTTTGCAACATAATGTTAAAGAAATTACTAAGATTCAACTGTTGTGAATACAAGATAACCCTCACTAAACTACAGGTTAAACATACACGTGTATATTTAATAAATAAAACATTTTTTCTTTTTCTTTTTAAATTTTACATAACAAAAATGCGTACCTAACAAATGTAAACAACTGAAAATTGGTTCAATGGTTATTGCAACATCAAACAGTATTAACCTTATACTATGTTACACGAAGGATTCTATAAATGTGACCCGTTTAAACGCTTGTTAAACAAAATGGAAAAGTTTTTTGAAGTTCAGGTTAATGCTCATGATAAAGATAATCGGCCAGTGTCTATCATTAAAGAAGGACCGCCGCATCTAAACTGGATCAAAGCATAATCTTTGCAAGGGTTGTCGAACTACCTTGCAATTGATTTCAGCTACATAATTATGCTTATTATGTAATTTGTAAAACCTGAGCTCATTGCGATCATGTCCACTTAAACTAACGGATGTATTCATCGAAACAATCCACTGAGCAAAATGAGCTAATAACAGCAAACTATAAACATCAGATACAAATTGTTTACGATTGAATGGTAATTATGTGAAGATATTTAAAACCAAATGCATTTAATTTATACTGTACAGTGTATTGTCAACTCTTCCAATTATTGCTTGCTTTGTAAAACCAGTCAAATATTTTTCTATAAAATCTTCCGTTTACCAAACTCATACATCTATGCCAGTGGTTACATACATATTTGCACTGAGCAAAAAGTATTGGCAACCAGCCCATTTCACCATGCACAGTTGCATAAGTGGTATTTTTACTGACACCCAAGAAGAATCTTATAGCTCAATTCTGTACTGTATTAATACAACTAAAATATTTATTCCCCCCCCCCCCAAAAAAAGGAAAAGTGTTCTGGCAGCATTAACCCTAGGTAAATATGTATTGCCTAACAATATACACACCCAAATTTCTTCTACCAGATCAAGTGACATACACCAATTTCTCTTCATAGACAAAAGGTATTGTAAGTCATCTTCAGTTTCAGCAAGTGAAACAATATCGCCAGTATAAAGCATAATTGGCTCATAATCCAGATCCTATCTTAACACATGCAAACTCTTTGACATAAATATTAACAGGAACCGTAGAAAGCGAACATCCCTGCCGGAGATCAAATGTTACTGTTAGCAAAATAGCTCTTGACACGGGAAAATGAATTAGTAATTGGTATATAAAGGTTTCATAGCAAACACCATATTCACTAACATACCGTTATATGAAAGCTTATGCCACAGTATATCTCTGTTGATCGAGTCGAACTTTTTTTGAAAATCAATGAAAGCACAACATGTAAATAATTCTAACTTCTTACGAGTATCTGTTATAATTGTCAAAAGATGATCAGTTGTGTATCTGCGTCGTCTAAAACCATTCTGCTGA
Organism: Mya arenaria; assembly: GCF_026914265.1. NCBI lineage: Eukaryota > Metazoa > Mollusca > Bivalvia > Myida > Myidae > Mya > Mya arenaria. The sequence goes on along the minus strand of NC_069137.1, from coordinate 37,226,374 downwards.
TCCACACTGAGATATTCTCGTCAGATCACACAATTCTATCATTTAGTATGCTAGAACATACAAATACATGGTTATTCCTCTGTAAGACATGGTTTACGCGGCGGCCTTGATTTAAACATATTTTATTGCCTTTTTTTCTTTCAACATGATCGGTATTTACAACAATGATATAGAGTATACAAAAAGCAAATTGATTGGACACAAGTTTTAACAACATTAGTAACGTCTTCTCCATGTGGCGGCCTTATTGCCGGACTCTTCGGTCTTGAAAGTTATCGTGTTGGAAACGTACATACAATAAACTAGGGAACATAATAAAGAAGCATCATTTTTCAATACCTTACGGATAGTCCGCAATGTCGCCCTATTGTTTGAAAAAGAGCACTTATTTTCTTGAAAGTATGGTTTAACTAGTTTGAACTAATTTTATGAAATAAAGTTGTTTCTTGGTAAATAAAAGTATCTCGTCAATACAAGTGTTCATTGTTTTAAAAACAAATCGATGAAATATCTCTATAAAACTAATGAGATGAAGAATGGTAAACTCGTGTATTGAAATACAAAGTTTTTATATGATTCTTTAGGAAGTCGTGAATAGAAAGTGTGCAATAGAAAGTCATGAATAAAACGTGTATATGTACATGTGCTTTAATTATGGGTGATACTTTTTCGGTTGTTTCACCGTATTAAAAAGTACAACTTCAATCATACACTCACTGTCGATGTAAAATATCTCCCATGTTCAGTCTTTAGAGGGATGTTATATAATGATATTTAATAAAAGAAAGACTTTCGCCGATAGGAGTTTTAGTACCGTTAGTCCGAAACTCTGGAACGAGCTTCCAATTAACTTTAGGAACTCTGTATCTTCAGACTGTTTTCAGAAAAACTTGGAAACGCATTACTTCAGGGATTACTATGCATTGTTCTAAATAACACAATTTTGGTGGGCGGACTGTTTTAATCCCAATCAATTTCCGTTTTGTGCAACATTTATGTTAATAATATTTAATCCTTTCATAAATATTTTAAAAAGATATTCTATGATAATCTATGAAATGGGCCATACAGTACTCACATAGTGGGGGTATATGAGGGCTAGTGTGGTTTCAAGTTGAAATTTTTCATATTATCTTAAGCAGTATAATTATTAGATTGTAATTCCGTGTCTTCCAACTTGTTCAGTTCGTGGTAGGGAGGGACACCAGGTATTTTACTTTGAGTTTTCTAAATCAATACCTTAGAAAAAAAATTTGTTCAGGCTTTATAGTAGATACCCTTAAGTTTTAATTTAACTAATTGTTTTTATTTTCACACAATTGCATTGTATTTTTTTAATGTCGCATTTAACTGTCTTAAAGATATTTTGTGTGTTTTATGAAATTGTATTGATGTTTTATATTGATTTACATTACTGTGTACAACGCCAATAATAATAATTGAAGCGAATCTTTAAAAATAAATAAAATATATTTATCAGTAGATGTATGCATTTACAGCGTGTGGAACAACGTAACTTCAAAGGGGGTTTCAAATGGTTCACAGCCGGTCACAACCGATTTATACAAACAAGTAAGTGACGTTAATATCTGCATAACATTGGTCACAAAAAAGAGATGAAAATATTTCTTAGCCTATAAAAGACTGTGCTATTTCCGCTTCTACGAGTGTAATATAAAATTGAAATTCAACTTCAGTGAATTTTGTAGATCGATGCAACGCTGAAATTTTGGCCAAGGACTGCATCATTAAATACATGCAAAAGCAAATCTAAAATAATTCACACGCTATTTAGAATTTATTTAGAAATTAACGTGACACTGCTTTGCTCTAAACGGCTGTTTCTTGGAAAACACAAAACAACGGCTTGTTTGATTGCTTGCATTTCTTGAAACACAGGAAATTAAAATTAAACATAATATTCATACAATTTATAAAATTCATTTATTATATCGTCAACCTCGGTAAAAAGTTTTAATGAAGTTTTTATTAAATTGTTCTACAATACATTATTTTCAGTACATTGTTTACATGTATACTTAAATATACTTCGACTCAAACCAATGAAAGGTTATATATTATTAAGTAGTATAGAGAAATACACATTTATACACACATGTATTATAAATATAACATGGTCATTAAAATTTATATAATTTGTAACATATCAGTATTAAATAAATATCTCTAAAAGTATGAGGAGTGATTCTATATGCATGCCCATGAAACAACAGGATGTCTTGGAACTGCAATTTCTGGCCGGTGTGACATGTATAAAGCAGTTAAAATTGGTAACATTATTTTCTACAGTGAGCTGTCTTTATTCATTGGTTCAGTTATCATAAGGCTGATATCATATCACTTGCCTAACAATACAATCACACCATTTCTATTCTAGGATGTTAAGAATTCCTTGGACATGATAATAGTACTTGTGTCATTTCTTTAATATTATGTTGCCATCAAAAAAAATATATATATATATTTTTCATGATTTAAATGTATTTTTTGTTTTGAAAGTATTGAATAATGTCTTAATTTCTATTGTTCACTCGTGCCCACTTTCACCCTCGATAGTTCCATCAAATGATGCTGCCAATTGGTTTCTTTTCTCTATTTTAACTCCCGCGTGCTCAGTTTCTTTCACAACTTCCTTTGATTTAATTCATTTTTATATTCCATTATTGCGATTTCTCTGCGTTCACGCCCTTTAAAGTAAACATACTCCCTTTGAAATTGAAGTAAAGAATATTATTTTTAAATTAATGTTATGATTATTGATTGATCTACTTATCACTTTACCAAAATTTGAAGAAGTATTTTCTTCTCTAGCAGCTTTCATCTCATTCATATCAAGAAATGACAAGCATTCTTTTTTATTCAATTAATGCAATGTCAGACGAGTCAATGAAAACATCATCTCCATAGTCCGTTTTCGCTATGTTATTTAAATAACCTTCATGGGATTCAAGTTTCCTTTTCTTTTTTTAATTTATTTTTTATGTATTTGATGACTTTTTACTTTTGTAGTATTTTTACTCTATTCATGGTATGGTGATATAAATACTTTGTCCCCCCTCTTGTTTGCCTGATATTTTGCTATATATACTTGGGGAGACCATGCTGGCTCTAAAAAATCCCTGAGGGCACCGCCGTAACATCTAACAAAAATGAAACGCGAAAACATCTATTTCTCATTTTACCACCATCAAATTTAAATCTAATAATCATCCATGATACTGCAAGGTTGCTGGTGAAATTGCCAATTAGTCTTTCTGCACGTCCGCCATTATGTTCAGAAAAAGAAAACAAACACATCGAAAACTCTCGATTTCCTTCAGACAGTAGGCACAGAACGTTGAATGCCAACAATGATATTAATTGCTATTAGTATCCTCTTCGTCATCATCCTCAAATACATTCTCCTCTTCCCTTTCATCATCATCAACATAATTTATCATCATCATCATCATCATCATCATCATCATCATCAGCAGCAGCAGCAGCAGCAGCAGCAGCAGCAGCATCACAACCACCACCATCATCATCATCAGCAGCAGCAGCAGCAGCAGCAGCAGCATCATCATTATCATCACCATCATCGACATCGTCAACATTCATGTGACAATCATCAGCAAGATCAACATTACCAACACTACTTTTCAAAAAAATTGCAAAATTCTGTGAAACACAAATCGAGTAGGCCTCAAACATGCCTTCTTGTAATTATGATGTCTTGTCTTAGTTTTTTAACAGAGTTTTTTTTTATTTGTTTTCAATTCTTCTCTCGTGATAATTGCGCATTTTACTCCTGATGTTATATTTTGAATTTCTGCCTTGCTTAATCCGCCTTTGACCTTGTAATGTTGTTTCTACATCTACTATTTTTCCGAACTACTTCTTAAACATGATTGGTTTTCATGATTGGCACATTCATTGTTTTATGTTTCTGACATCCCCAAACTGGAAAAAAATCAATATATACTGATATACACGTAGCTATTGCCATTTCCAAATTCGCATGTAACGAAGACCATTCATTGATTCACATGAAGGAATCCCTCGTAAATTATGTCCAATTCAATCGACTGCGAAGACGCATTCCAGTTTTATAACATTCATGATTTCGAGCTTGTTTCCTCTCTGTTTTGCCCCTTCTACAAATTTAACACAATTTGTTTTCTAATACCAATGGGTAACATAATGTGTTTTTTTTGTTTGGTTCTTGCTCCAAATATAACACCAACTCCAACCATAGTAGTTTAGGAATGTTTATAAGTATTTTTACCAACATTAAAAAAATACGTGTACGTTTTGTAATGTAAACTATATCGATGACGAACTGCACTATTTATTTACATGTCCATTTTTTAATCCTATCAGGAAAAAAAACATACGCAGTCGTTTTTACTCAAGACCTAATGTCTTGAATTTTAGTGAAGTTTTAAATTGTAAGAACTCGGATGCCTTAGGAAAACAGCAATTTTTGTTACAATCTTAGTTAATCACTTTAAACGAATCTGATCATGTGTTCAATAGTTTTCAATTTGTTATCTCATTACTGTATCGATTATATTGTATCTTTATTCAAATAAGTGAATCTGTTTTGTTTAAAAAAAAATAATACTATTTAAACTAACCACATTTCCCTTGCTAATCATATTTGTTTGTATAATGATGAACTCCAAACCTATTGTGAAACCGCCATTAACCCACCTCTTTATACCTGTGTTAACATATATATATTGAGTTTACACATGCTTTTACTTTAATGTAAACTGTGATACAATAAAAGATTATTGAGTTGAGTTGAGTTGAATAACTATTGTTGCACGCACCTCTTGAAAAAATCCTCATCTTCTTCTTTTTTTTCTTTCTTTCAGCAGCCTCGGGCATTTGTTTTTCTAAAATAATTCCACAATTCCGTCAATTTCTAGTTCTATGGAGCTCCCCAACCAGATACAATACAACCCAACACATCCCTGACATCTATTTTTTGAAGGTTTGTATTCTCTGGTTTGTCAGAGTTTTCTATTTGAAAAAATGACCACAGCCATTACATTTTACAGTTTACAGAGAATACAGTCCACTTCTCTTTTTGCTGACGATTGTTTACACATCCTCACCTTCTACAGCTCTCCGTCTCCCTTCCTCACAAAGAGCACTGTGACAACTAATCTCAGAAAATATGGCTTTTAAGGTTTTTTTTTTTTTTTGGCTTTGTTCACACACATTCTGTTTAGAAAAATTGTCAACCCCTGTTTGCATAATTTGATTTTGAACTATGTTTGAAAATTTCTGTCCAGTGATTTTAACATATACCTTTTCTTATTATTATTTGTTACAGCAAAACTATTAATACCACCTGCTTTATTAAATTTACATTGCTCTTTAATTCATGTTTTATTTGCCACGTTAAAAAATGTCATCAATACATTCCGTTTGTCCACAAAAAAGATAAATGTTATCATATAAATGTATGAGTGTATAATTGTATGTATAACAATCCAATCTAAGCGTAATGTTTGCCACCAATTACGAAGATAAATTATTCGATATTAGATTTAAATCAGATGTGTAGCATCATTGTTGCACAAAACTTTATCTAAAAACATGATGTATCAATAATGTGACACCTTAATTATTATTATATTGACATTTTTTATATTTGTTCATGAGTAATTGTTTTTGATAATAAATTTTAATATATATATGATACATAAAAAAAAAGAATAAGTATATAAAATTCAAAAACAAATAGAATATACGTCATTATTAAATATTATTAACCGCTACTTAGCTAACCTTTCTTCAGCAAATATTTACATGACCATCAGCAATCCATTTTACCTGTATAAATATGCTCGATCTTTTCATATAAACTCATCTACGGTAAAATAATATTTCTTGCGAATCGTGACGACCTTGCTCGTCAGCCATGCTGTGAAAGTTGGTTCACGTTTGTACATGAAAATATTGGTGAAAGTGCTGGGAAATAATTACTTCCGACTAATTTCAACCGGACTGAAAATTATTTCTCTATGTATTTTGATGTATTTCAAAACATATATAATATTTTGCTTATGAATTTAGTTTTAAAATTACAATCGTGTTTTATGGATGCAAATATTAAATTAATTAAATTACATTATTTTTAAAACTAAAAAAAAATGAAAGGAGTAATAACTTCAAAGAGTGATTCGGTGTGACGAAGAACGTAAACAAATAGCAAAACGGTTATTTATGAAGGAATTCCGTAAAAAATAAATGTTTGTTTCCCATTCGAATTTATAAACATATCGTAAACTAAGTGTTGCATTGTTTTTCAAACGCAATAATTATGTAATTAATGTGTATTATTGCCTTTCATAGTGCAACACAAGTCAATCAAGACATTTTGCAAAAATCCAAAATGGCTGACACATTTAGAACAAAAAAGCCAAGTCCCTTAGCCCTACATTGATACATTGTCATACTATTATACTCAATAATCAGTGTCTGTTTCATTTATTGAGATAACTGACACCTCATTTATGGTATGGATTTTTACTGAGAAATATCATGTTTCTCTATATTTGTCTTAAAAATGCTCTCATTTGAAATAACAAACAATGCATTCGAAATATGTTCTATATTTCTTTTAAAGATAAGAAATATAAGAAATGTGAAAGACATCTCATCATTTTAAATTTTTTTAAATATTTTTCATGAAATAATACATTTGGAGTAGCGGGATAACCTAAAAGGAATAAGATCAACACCCACAAATTAGTCAGCTTTGACATCCACAACCCCATTAACAACTTACAGTATACATATATCATCATCTGAAATGCCAACACGTCTGTCGTCTGCTTGTTTCATTATTTATAGTTAAGATATTACTCAACTCATATTTCCACTTATTAAGGGCATCTTGAACATTGTTTGATGTACTACCGTATTCTAAACCCGTTTTCATTGGTATAAGCTTAGAACGTTCTGATGTTCAGAAGCGGGGCCAGATTTTCGAATGTTTTTTTTCCAAAGATGTTTGTCGTTTTTAGTCGCATCTCCCAACAGTTTGTTCTGTGTCTTGTTTATACCAATACAAACGTTGACATCTCTGTTCATTTCTATAAAACGATTTTTAAACGTAACATATATAAACCCTAGCTTCTGCTTTTCTGTTCTACATTTGCTTAACATCCAATTCGTTTTAGCTAGCTGCAATTCTTTCCAAATAACGTCAAACTCTTCACACCTATTTACTCCTATTTTTATGATTTGTAAAGTTACTAGTGTTTACAATTTCGTATGGAATCATATCCTAATATTTGGTTTACTGACATTACACCATCCCTCATACACGACATTTAACTAAGAATGTGTTCACATACCTTGTTAAATAGTTGGGACAAAAAAATTCACTTGTTCAATAGTATGGCTGCCTAACATGAAATCATTTGGAATTGATTTCAAACGGAACGTAGCAAACCTATTTCTAACATATGAGTCTGGTGATGTGTCATCTTATATAGTGACATTTATATCCCATGAGATTATAAAGAGCTATTCTTTATTTCCTCCAAAACAAAGATACATTTCAAAATATAACCAGAACATAAAAATAAACACAAAGAACAAAATATTTCATTAAATTTATACAATAAAAAATATATCAGGTACGTTGAGCAACTATAGATGATACCATGACTACTGCAGTATGATAACTTTGCATCTATATATGAACTTAAATTGCGTGGATGAAACATAGTTTTATTATTTATTTACATTTTTTCGATCTACGACTATATACAATTTACTGTTATTTAAATTGTAAATATAATCGTTTCTTGCTCATATTTGTAAGGTATACCATGCTTAGCTAAAAATAACCTAAAAGCGAAAGTCTAGGTCTTATTCATGGAAGTTATACATTTGCTCTTTTGGTAGCCATACATGATCTGAATGTACTCAAGTATGGCTTTGAAAGCTTTGAGTCTGTGTCCTCTAGGGCTAGCAGCGGAAAACCAGCTTACAGTTTGATTATTTGTTCATCCGGTTTAAGGTTACTAAATTTGAAGAAAACTTTGGCACAAAGACATTTACACATTTATAATCCATATATCGTCTTTTGACGAGCACGAGAATGACGATTTTACAAAACAATATCTTGTGAAAAGCTATTTGTTGACTACTTGTGGAATATATGCTAATAACATGCATAGCAGTCCTGCATTGTTCAGCTGGTCTCTATAAAATTACTCAACTGCCCCGTTACACAAGGTTAATATTCACAATTAACTGAATTAAACACTTGCAATGTCATATCATTTTCCTGTGATTTTTTGTTATAGATTACAACACGATTATGGATGGATTTATTCGCAGTAGACCTCCAGCTATCAGGAGTCGGGAAAATCAATACCTCTGAAAGTAGCATAACTCATGTATTAGTGAAGATATTAGTCTAGAAGCATGTAAATTTGCATAGTCTTTTCAGGAATAAGTTTTTAATCTTTTTGAGTTGATAGTACGGCATAATTGTCCAAAACAATAATAATTTTCTTTTGTCTATATATGTCTATATATGTTTCTAGGGAATACTTTCCAGTACAGCTTAAAGCAGTCACTGTAATTGTATCTACTTTCATATTTGGCATAGGTTCCATACAAATTCTGTTTGCTCGTTGAATTGCCAATTTATGATGGTCTTGTAAGTCACTCCATAGCTTCGGAATCACGATGCTGAGGTATAGTTTTGCAAAGCCTTGTCATTTAAGCCATATCATAAGCTATATACACGTGTTATGTAATCGACCGATTCGTTATAAGTTTATGTAAGTACTCCTTGGTGTTTTAAATTTATGGAGTCCGATACTTCGGTGTTGACTATTTTCTTACACACTCTTTAAATTCACTCTGCTTTTCATTAAATGCAATGTCGTTGCATTCATTTTGATTGTTTTCATACCGATCCATCGATTGAAGACGTTTAGCGTTAAACGAGAGCAACATTATAACGCCGGCTACTGTATGACAGGCAAAAGAAGTGTCGTGTGTTTTAAGACCGCTGTCATGGCAATCCAGCTTTTCAATTAACCTATTTATGTAGATGACGTAATAAAATGAACTTATCCATTGGCCAGGCCCTTTTGGTATTTGTAAACATGTTGACAACATATTGTATGTTCAAACACAACTGTACATGGGTGTAAGCATATTTGTCAGAAGTTTGGAAAATTTAGGTGAAATCCCAGTGTCGTAAAGTTTGTAGACAAGTATTTCAAAATTCAAATTGTCAAAACCCTTTACCGCGTCTTCATAACATGGAAGTCGATTTGAGTTGTTTTCACATGTAAAACGTTTCATTCTTTAGTCATAAATGCAGTAGACATACAGTGTAAGCTTTTTTGGAACCCTCCGTGTTATAAGTGTATATCAATGTTGATATTATCTAAAAAAAATTCCATATAGCATTAGAATTGTGGAGCATGATATCGCTCTGTAGTTATTAGGATCGGATTAATATTGATTTCCGCCTTTAAAAATGATTGTTATTTTCCGCTTTTTCCACTTTTTTTTCATTTTACGGGACAATGGCCTAACTTCGTCATACTTGAAAACAGTTTGTTTAAAGATGCACTCTTACTCCCAAATAAGATTTACCACAATTAATAATATTGTTTTAATATTTAAAAAAGAGTGAATAAAATTCAAAAACAATGGTTCTTATGAAGGACGCCGAGTTTGATTGGAAAGAAATGTGCATAAAACACGGTAGTTCTATCTTATGAGACTATACTAGACCACAGTTAATCTTTTAGCATTCACCAATCATTGAATATTTTTGCGTTTTCAGCTATTAAAAACACGTTAACAATTTTGTTATCAATCAGTTATATTTTCCATAAGTGCATTATTTGGTAAGAAGTTTATTGTTCTGGCTCCTCACACTTAGACCAGCCCAATTGCGTTCATACCTCGGCTGACATCAACCCCGCAATTCATTCCTTAAATAATAAATACCATCATATCAACATGCCTTATATTGTTTCCGGGTTTTATGTTCTGCTATTATGATGTCCTTTTCTAGTAAATGATATCACTACCTTTATGATTATTTAATTACTTCATTTATCGTTTCCAATTTTTCCTAATTATTAGACAGATGATTGTGTACGGGTGTCCGAATGAGTAACCACGTTTTCAAAGTATTCCTTCCAATCATGGTTATTTTCATCAGGGGTTTTACTTTGTATTCCATCAAAAAACATTTGAAATGTTTTGCTACGGTTTCTTTTTCGTCTTTTCCTAAACCCATCGATATCAGGTTCAGCAGTCTCATTTAGCTCATTAATAGTTTAGTTGCGCGGCTCAGAAATTATATTCAGTGCTATTGTTCGCAAACAATTTATCAATGTGTATGCTATCCATAAGACTTGAAACATATTATATAAATATTACATGGCTTCCAGTGTGACAGTACATATTGTCAACATGAGGGAAATACTGTTACCCGAGGCGAAGCCGAGGGTAACAGTATTTACCCGAATGTTGACAATATGTACTGTCACACTGGAAGCCATGCAATATTTATTTTATTATACCGAACACAGTTACATTTATATACATATATAAGATTTTTACCATTACACAACTTTCAAATTTAATCATTTTATTCTGTAATTATTGTTTGTTTACATTATTAGCTATCATTTTGTTGCAAATGACGTTTAGAAATAATGCAAACACCGGTTGTAACCAGATTAACAACACATTTTAATAAGCGCTTACCACCTCAGCCTTGGGAAACCAAAAAATGCCTATATTTAGACCTTTTTGTACTTTTGGAATCTTTATAGACTCAACTAATGTATTTCCATCGGCCTCCGTATGAGAGGCAAAAGGTTAAGAATTCAGTTTCCACTGCCTCTGATGCCCAGACAAAAATATTATTATTTTATTTTTTTCATATCGTAGTCGAAAACTTGAACGGTTTTGTTATGCAATTTTATTTATTGTGCGGGCATCAGCTCTTATTATTAATGCGGCCATTAAAAATTCTAAAGCGCACGCGCATCTTTTCTGTGCATGTGATATTACTTTGCCAGTCAACATTACCGGGCAATATTAAAAAAATATTGACCGCTCGGGTATTGGGAATTTAACATAGAGAATACAAGTGAGGTATAATAATGCACATTATTGGACATTAAACTCTTAATTAAAATTATTTAGCACTTCGTAATTGACTAGACTATAACTGCACAGACTTTAACAGATGTAAAATCATTTGTTTAAAAACATGGTCTATTGAGTATGAACATGTTGTTATCAATCATAAAATGTATCAAACAATCTCCATAGATATTGAATTTAAAGAAGAATACTTTATTATGCAAATAAATCTGACAAGATCCATAGCATAGCAGAATTAACACCAAAGTATAATAATAATATACTGGTACAGCAAGATGTCATCTGGCATAGTAAGTTTACATAATATATTCAAAAAGCAATAAGAAACTTATCAACTTGGAGGAAGAATTTCATGTCGAGAGAGAAAACATGTATTCGATTCAAATAATATAGGTAACAGCACGTCAGTCATATACTAAATGGCGTCTTATTTCAAAAGCCTTAAAAGTAAATGTGGCAAGATGTTTTAATTCGACTGAACTTTCACTATTTATCAATTGCATAAATTTGAAAAGTCTTGGATAACGCCAAAATTAGTTGTTTATATATTTTTTAAAGGCGACTACATGGAACGAGTGATATTATCAACACACTACAACGACTTTTGAAATAACCACAAATCATAAAAACTCCCTAATTTTGAAATTCATACATTTTTTTCATTAAAACTTCTTTATTTTATTTTTGTTAACATCAGTATAATGAAATGAATATCCAAGTGGTAAATGACATATACAATGTACAATGCAAGATTTTGCAAGTGCATTTGCACATTCCCAACAAGTTTACATCAAATTTATTGTAATACGCCAATGGGCTAGGAAATGGAAGCAATATTACAGTCGAATCCCGTTGGCTCGAACTCCAAGGGACCAGCGAAAATACCTCGAGCAAACAGTTCTGAAAATTCGAGCCAAGCGGAAATGCTTACCTTCCGTAGATAGAAAAATGTCCTTAATATGCGGCGTTGTTGGGTGTCGAAGAGTCGTAAAATATAAAATTTAGAACACACTATGTCCCTTGAACCAAAGGCTCTCCCCCAAGGACAATTATGAATACATTCTTCGAAAGTGTGTGATATTGACGATTTTTTGTAAAAGACACATTTTAATACTGACATTTATATTTGGTTGCATCCGGAATACAGTCCGAAATGTCCAGGAATCCGGCGTATCAAAAGTAAGGATCAAACGCTTTTGTATATGTTTTTTTTTGGAATTCGTTACAATTTTTAACAAGTGCTGTACTCCGTCAACATACTATCTGCCTGAATATCATGTGTAGGGTTAAAGCTGCGCTCTCACAGATTTACCGTTTTTCCAACTTTTTTTATATTTTTTGTCTTTGAACGAGCAAATGTTTGCGTAAATATCTGCTAACCAGTGATGAAAGACTGCTGACAAAAGATCGGATCGCAGATTTTCATATTTCCATTCCAAATTTAATGTTTTATGTCTTAAACCGTTACTAACGGTTTAAGAAAACCCCCCATAAAACATCAATTTTGTGACGGAAATATAAAAATCTGCGATCTGATCAGCAGTCTTGTATCACAGGTTTGCAGATATTAACGCAAACATTTGCTCGTTCCAAGACAAAAAAAGTTGTCAAAACGTTCAGTCTGTGAGAGTGCAGCTTTAAAATAAATTATCAAATCTGAATGACACTGTTGGATAAATAAGTTGTCAGAAAAATCTTTATTTGCAGGAATATTCATCTTGATACAACCTGTAAAGTTTCAGTCCAGTGCTTATTTTGTTAAAATTATTCTAGTTAGCCTTTACATACTATCGATGAACTTAGAAAGATGATTTTTTGATTGAGTTTATAGGCAGTGTTGTTTCTGTGTCTGTATAAAAAAGATTTCGAAAGTAAAAAATAAATAAAAATGAAATTAATAAGTTTGTAGTTTATTGTTTTCGGCGTCTGGCTAACATTTCTGTATAAAAACATACTACATATCGGGCGTCAAAACTGTTCATTTACAACATAGATTAATGAAATAATTTGACCAATGGAAATATTTTAACCATACTTATAATAAGTTGTCTACAAATATGTTCTAAAGCATTAAATAAGTTGTAAGGGTTTTTCAAATTTGAAAATATATTAGTAACAAGTCTGTTTTTTTGAACTACTTATTACTACCCTCCATTTTGTTTTCTTTGTATTATTATATGTTTTGTTTTATTTTTTTAATGTATTATATGTATGTGTAAGTGTTTGTTTTTTAGTGTGTGTACACTTCTGTGATCGTTTGTATGATGAGAGACTTTGAAGTCTTAATCAAAATAAACTTCTGTTCTGTTCTGTTTTGATTTAAAGTGTCGACTTAGTGCGAAAGCGGGACAGTTATGTGTGGCAGGTATCTATTTTAACCCCACGCTATACACAACCTGAGCGCTGGGTATCATGGTAATCTTTGCTATGGTAATAACTCCTGATTAAAGTATGTTTTTATCTAAAATCGTAATAAACGTAGTTAGCAATACATATTGATATCAGACATAATATAGTTAGTGGTCAACATATTTTTTCTCCAATGAGAAATTTTGTCAATACATGTTTTCCAGTAAATCAACAGAAAGACGCTTTTGATTTAAATCAGGTGAACCGGTATATATAAACAGTGGCTTGTCTACTGATTGGGTGGCATACACTCTAGTATGTAGACCGCCTAAAAAGTTAAACATTGTCAATATAAACGGTTATGCGACAGCGCCATATCATGCCATTCATTTTATGTAAGTTTACATACTAACAAATTTTAACCATTTATACTTAAAGCATGGCCGATGCGTACATAAATATACGATGAAGACTCTTTAAATAACTTAAGTAAAACTGCACTGTACACTATCTTATGGTCCACTGTATATCGCCTTAAACCACCACCTTAAAAAGCACAGAGATATCGATAAAAATCTTACACAGCTATATTACTGTACAAACATGCTTAAACAGGGTTGATAAACCCCGCATACCACACCGTAACACGGCCTATAGCGGTAAACTCGTACAATGGAGAATTAATACTATACTTGTATAGCGAAAATCAATGGGCCGTTTGCGTTTGTCAATAGAGTGCAGATTGTAAGGGTAAACTTGTTTGGACCGGGCTTGTTTAATGTAATCTGTAAAGTCTTAAGGTTGAGATTTTAAGATTTGTGATTTTAGTTTACTGAAAGAGTTTTGAACCGATAGGATGTGTGTTTGTGAATAAGGAGACGAAAGGAGGACACTGTTTAAGTTTGGGTAAGTGTTTAACGATTTATGTTTGTTTGTTTGTATAACATACATGGGATATATACTTATATAAGTTGTTATAATAGTATACTGTACTCTGCTAGAGTAATATTTGTTTAAATTAAGCATTGAATGTTACAAAAGTGGCCATATTATTGGGAATAATGTCCCATTCAAAGCAAGAGCAGAATTTATGTGAAGGGATTATACATAGCTTTGAAGAGCAATCTTGTTTGTTCACGCTCTTTGATAACTGTATACACGTGTAAATTATGCATGGTGTGGCTGTATTTGCCTCAATTCAAAAGCTTTGGGACACGATATGCAACATGTTATTGTGAATATTATTCGGAAGTTAATAAAGATATTATTGAACAGTTTTCTCATTCGCTGAGTTAAATTGTACAGGTTTATGTGGTTTCTGTATCGACCTGTAATTTAATCATACACGTGGCTGACATTCGTGCTTGTATAAATTGGATAAATAGTTACATGAAAGTTAATATTTCGATGCACGTAAGTATATCAACGAAAATAACTAAAACTACACAGGCAGTTACATGTTAGTTATTATTCTGGTGTATTAATGCGGTACAGTCGAACCCCGTTGGCTCGAACTCGCTTGGCTCGAATTCCTCGTTAGCTCGAACTGGATGTAAAGGACCGTTTTTATATTGAAGGTAAGCATTCTCGCTTGGCTCGAATTTTTCGAGGCTCGAGGTATTTTCGCCGGTCCTTGGGAGTTCGAGACAACGAGGTTCGACTGTAACTGTTGACACGTGTAAATAAATCGTGCACGTGGCTGACATTCGTGCTTCTATAGACTTTGTTACACAGTTACATAGTAGATAATATTCTTAATTAAGTATATATGTACCAATGAAAAGCAGTTATAGTGTATGTGTTCATGTGGTAACTGTTGACACGTGTACATAAGTCATACACGTGGCTATATTTTGCCTGGTGACAAGCATGCATAATAATTATATACGTTGATACACAGTAATACGGTAGATGGTGTGTTTCTAAGTCATAATGATTTTGTTTAATAAATATGCACATGTCAACTCTGACACGAATGGGGGGGGGGGGGCACGAGGGTCGCGTGCATGCATGTCCCATAAAAGCACCCTTGACGCACATGATATTACTAGTCTCGTTGATATTGCATGTCCCATAAAAGCACCCTTGACGCACATGAATATTACTAGTCTCGTTGATATTGCATGTCCCATAAAAGCACCCTTGACGCACATGAATATTACTTGTCTCGTTGATATTGCATGTCCCATAAAAGCACCCTTGACGCACATGAATATTACTAGTCTCGTTGATATTTTATGTCCCATAAAAGCACCCTTGACGCACATGAATATTACTAGTCTCGTTGATATTTTTTCCCATAAAAGCACCTTGACGCACATGAATATTACTAGTCTCGTTGATATTTTATGTCCCATAAAAGCACCCTTGACGCACATGAATATTACTAGTCTCGTTGATATTGTTTGTCCCATAAAAGCACCCTTGACGCACATGAAATTACTAGTCTCGTTGATATTGTATGTCCCATAAAAGCACCTTGACGCCATGAATATTACTAGTCTCGTTGATATTTTGTGTCCCATAAAAGCACCCTTGACGCACATGAATATTACTAGTCTCGTTGATATTGTATGTCCCATAAAAGCACCCTTGACGCACATGAATATTACTAGTCTCGTTGATATTTTATGTCCCATAAAAGCACCCTTGACGCACATGAATATTACTAGTCTCGTTTGATATTTTATGTCCCATATAGCACCCTTGACGCACATGAATATACTAGTCTCGTTGATATTTGTCCCATAAAGCACCCTTGACGCTAATATTACTAGTCTCGTTGATATTTCTTGACGCATATGATATTACTAGTCTCGTTGATATTTTATGTCCCATCAAAGCACCCTTGACGCACATGAATATTACTAGTCTCGTTGATATTTTATGTCCCATCAAAGCACCCTTGACGCACATGAATATTACTAGTCCGTTGATATTTTATGTCCCATCAAAGCACCCTTGACGCACATGAATATTACTAGTCTCGTTGATATTTTATGTCCCATCAAGCACCTTGACGCACATGATATTACTAGTCTCGTTGATATCTTATGTCCCATCAAAGCACCCTTGACGCACATGACTATTTCTAGTCTCGTGATATTTTATGTCCCATAAAAGCACCCTTGACGCACATGAATATACTAGTCTCGTTGTAATTATGTCCCATAAAAGCACCCTTGACGCACATGCATATTACTAGTCTCGTTGATATTTTATGTCCATAAAAGCACCCTTGACGCATATGAATATTACTAGTCTCGTTGATATTGTATGTCCCATAAAAGCACCCTTGACGCACATGAATATTACTAGTCTCGTTGATATTGTATGTCCCATAAAAGCACCCTTGACGCACATGATATTACTAGTCTCGTTGATATTGTATGTCCCATAAAAGCACACTTGACGCACATGAATATTACTAATCTCGTTGATATTTTATGTCCCATAAAAGCACCCTTGACGCACATGAATATTACTAGTCTCGTTGATATTTTATGTCCCATCAAAGCACCCTTGACGCACATGAATTTACTAGTCTCGTTGATATTTTATGTCCCATTAAAGCACCCTTGACGCATATGCATATTACTAGTCTCGTTGATATTTTTATGTCCCATAAAAGTACCCTTGACGCACATGAATTATTACTAGTCTCGTTGATATTTTATGTCCCATAAAAGCACCCTTGACGCACATGAATATTACTAGTCTCGTTGATATTTTATGTCCCAAAAGCACCCTTGACGCATATGCATATTACTAGTCTCGTTGATATTTTATGTCCCATAAAAGCACCCTTGACGCATATGCATATTACTAGTCTCGTTGATATTTTATGTCCCATTAAAGCACCCTTGACGCATATGCATATTACTAGTCTCGTTGATATTTTTTATGTCCATTAAAGCACCCTTGACGCACATGAATATTACTAGTCTCGTTGATATTTTATGTCCCATAAAAGCACCCTTGACGCACATGAATATTACTAGTCTCGTTGATATTGCATGTCCCATAAAACACCCATGACGCACATGAATATTACTAGTCTCGTTGATATTGCATGTCCCATAAAAGCACCCTTGACGCAAATGAATATTACTAGTCTCGTTGATATTGCATGTCCCATAAAAGCACCCTTGACGCACATGAATATTACTAGTCTCGTTGATATTTTATGTCCCATAAAAGCACCCTTGACGCACATGAATATTACTAGTCTCGTTGATATTGTATGTCCCATAAAAGCACCCTTGACGCACATGAATATTACTAGTCTCGTTGATATTTTATGTCCCATAAAAGCACCCTTGACGCACGAATATTACTAGCCTCGTTGATATTGTATGTCCCATAAAAGCACCCTTGACGCACATGAATATTACTAGTCTCTTTGATATTGTATGTCCATAAAAGCACCCTTGACGCACATGAATATTACTAGTCTCGTTGATATTTTATGTCCCATCAAAGCACCCTTGACGCACATGAATATTTCTAGTCTCGTTGATATTGCATGTCCCATAAAAGCACCCTTGACGCACATGAATATTACTAGTCTCGTTGATATTGCATGTCGCATAAAAGCACCCTTGACGCACATGAATATACTAGTCTCGTTGATATTGCATGTCCATAAAAGCACCCTTGACGCACATGAATATTACTAGTCTCGTTGATATTTTATGTCCCATAAAAGCACCTTGACGCCATAAAATTACTAGTCTCGTTGATATTTTATGTCCATAAAAGCACCCTTGACGCACATGAATATTACTAGTCTCGTTGATATTTTATGTCCATAAAAGCACCCTTGACGCACATGATATTACTAGTCTCGTTTGATATTTTATGTCCCATAAAAGCACCCTTGACGCACATGAATATTACTAGTCTCGTTGATATTTTAGTCCCATAAAAGCACCCTTGACGCATATGCATATTACTAGTCTCGTTATTTTATGTCCCATAAAGCACCCTTGACGCATATGCATATTACTAGTCTCGTTGATATTTTATGTCCCATTAAAGCACCCTTGACGCATATGCATATTACTAGTCTCGTTGATATTTTATGTCCATTAAAGCACCCTTGACGCACATGAATATTACTAGTCTCGTTGATATTTTATGTCCCATAAAAGCACCCTTGACGCACATGAATATTACTAGTCTCGTTGATATTGCATGTCCCATAAAAGCACCCATGACGCACATGAATATTACTAGTCTCGTTGATATTGCATGTCCCATAAAAGCACCCTTGACGCAAATGAATATTACTAGTCTCGTTGATATTGCATGTCCCATAAAAGCACCCTTGACGCACATGAATATTACTAGTCTCGTTGATATTGCATGTCCCATAAAAGCACCCTTGACGCACATGAATATTACTAGTCTCGTTGATATTTTATGTCCCATAAAAGCACCCTTGACGCACATGAATATTACTAGTCTCGTTGATATTGTATGTCCCATAAAAGCACCCTTGACGCACATGAATATTACTAATCTCGTTGATATTGCATGTCCCATAAAAGCACCCTTGACGCACATGAATATTACTAGTCTCGTTGATATTGCATGTCCCATAAAAGCACCCTTGACGCACATGAATATTACTAGTCTCGTTGATATTGCATGTCCCATAAAAGCACCCTTGACGCACATGAATATTACTAGTCTCGTTGATATTGCATGTCCCATAAAAGCACCCTTGACGCACATGAATATTACTAGTCTCGTTGATATTTTATGTCCCATAAAAGCACCCTTGACGCACATGAATATTACTAGTCTCGTTGATATTGTATGTCCCATAAAAGCACCCTTGACGCACATGAATATTACTAGTCTCGTTGATATTTTATGTCCCATAAAAGCACCCTTGACGCACATGCATATTACTAGTCTCGTTGATATTTTATGTCCCATAAAAGCACCCTTGACGCACATGAATATTACTAGTCTCGTTGATATTGTATGTCCCATAAAAGCACCCTTGACGCACATGAATATTACTAGTCTCGTTGATATTGTATGTCCCATATAAGCACCCTTCACGCACATGAATATTACTAGTCTCGTTGATATTTTATGTCCCATAAAAGCACCCTTGACGCACATGAATATTACTAGTCTCGTTGATATTTTATGTCCCATAAAAGCACCCTTGACGCACATGAATATTACTAGTCTCGTTGATATTTTATGTCCCATAAAAGCACCATTGACGCACATGAATATTACTAGTCTTGTTGATATTGTATGTCCCATAAAAGCACCCTTGACGCACATGAATATTACTAGTCTCGTTGATATTGTATGTCCCATAAAAGCACCCTTGACGCATATGCATATTACTAGTCTCGTTGATATTTTATGTCCCATAAAAGCACCCTTGACGCATATGCATATTACTAGTCTCGTTGATATTTTATGTCCCATTAAAGCACCCTTGACGCATATGCATATTACTAGTCTCGTTGATATTTTATGTCCCATAAAAGTACCCTTGACGCACATGAATATTACTAGTCTCGTTGATATTTTATGTCCCATAAAAGCACCCTTGACGCACATGAATATTACTAGTCTCGTTGATATTTTATGTCCCATAAAAGCACCCTTGACGCATATGCATATTACTAGTCTCGTTGATATTTTATGTCCCATAAAAGCACCCTTGACGCATATGCATATTACTAGTCTCGTTGATATTTTATGTCCCATTAAAGCACCCTTGACGCATATGCATATTACTAGTCTCGTTGATATTTTATGTCCATTAAAGCACCCTTGACGCACATGAATATTACTAGTCTCGTTGATATTGCATGTCCCATAAAAGCACCCTTGACGCACATGAATATTACTAGTCTCGTTGATATTGCATGTCCCATAAAAGCACCCATGACGCACATGAATATTACTAGTCTCGTTGATATTGCATGTCCCATAAAAGCACCCTTGACGCAAATGAATATTACTAGTCTCGTTGATATTGCATGTCCCATAAAAGCACCCTTGACGCACATGAATATTACTAGTCTCGTTGATATTTTATGTCCCATAAAAGCACCCTTGACGCACATGAATATTACTAGTCTCGTTGATATTGTATGTCCCATAAAAGCACCCTTGACGCACATGAATATTACTAGTCTCGTTGATATTTTATGTCCCATAAAAGCACCCTTGACGCACATGAATATTACTAGTCTCGTTGATATTGCATGTCCCATAAAAGCACCCTTGACGCACATGAATATTACTAGTCTCGTTGATATTGCATGTCCCATAAAAGCACCCTTGACGCACATGAATATTACTAGTCTCGTTGATATTGCATGTCCCATAAAAGCACCCTTGACGCACATGAATATTACTAGTCTCGTTGATATTTTATGTCCCATAAAAGCACCCTTGACGCACATGAATATTACTAGTCTCGTTGATATTTTATGTCCCATAAAAGCACCCTTGACGCACATGAATATTACTAGTCTCGTTGATATTGTATGTCCCATAAAAGCACCCTTGACGCACATGAATATTACTAGTCTCGTTGATATTTTGTGTCCCATAAAAGCACCCTTGACGCACATGAATATTACTAGTCTCGTTGATATTGTATGTCCCATAAAAGCACCCTTGACGCACATGAATATTACTAGTCTCGTTGATATTGTATGTCCCATAAAAGCACCCTTGACGCACATGAATATTACTAGTCTCGTTGATATTGTATGTCCCATAAAAGCACCCTTGACGCACATGAATATTACTAGTCTCGTTGATATTGTATGTCCCATAAAAGCACCCTTGACGCACATGAATATTACTAGTCTCGTTGATATTTTATGTCCCATAAAAGCACCCTTGACGCACATGAATATTACTAGTCTCGTTGATATTTTATGTCCCATAAAAGCACCATTGACGCACATGAATATTACTAGTCTTGTTGATATTGTATGTCCCATAAAAGCACCCTTGACGCACATGAATATTACTAGTCTCGTTGATATTGTATGTCCCATAAAAGCACCCTTGACGCATATGCATATTACTAGTCTCGTTGATATTTTATGTCCCATAAAAGCACCCTTGACGCATATGCATATTACTAGTCTCGTTGATATTTTATGTCCCATTAAAGCACCCTTGACGCATATGCATATTACTAGTCTCGTTGATATTTTATGTCCATTAAAGCACCCTTGACGCACATGAATATTACTAGTCTCGTTGATATTGCATGTCCCATAAAAGCACCCTTGACGCACATGAATATTACTAGTCTCGTTGATATTGCATGTCCCATAAAAGCACCCTTGACGCACATGAATATTACTAGTCTCGTTGATATTGCATGTCCCATAAAAGCACCCTTGACGCACATGAATATTACTAGTCTCGTTGATATTGTATGTCCCATAAAAGCACCCTTGACGCACATGAATATTACTAGTCTCGTTGATATTGTATGTCCCATAAAAGCACCCTTGACGCACATGAATATTACTAGTCTCGTTGATATTGTATGTCCCATAAAAGCACCCTTGACGCACATGAATATTACTAGTCTCGTTGATATTTTATGTCCCATAAAAGCACCCTTGACGCATATGAATATTACTAGTCTCGTTGATATTTTATGTCCCATAAAAGCACCCTTGACGCACATGAATATTACTAGTCTCGTTGATATTGCATGTCCCATAAAAGCACCCTTGACGCACATGAATATTACTAGTCTCGTTGATATTGCACGTCCCATAAAAGCACCCTTGACGCACATGAATATTACTAGTCTCGTTGATATTGCATGTCCCATAAAAGCACCCTTGACGCACATGAATATTACTAGTCTCGTTGATATTTTATGTCCCATAAAAGCACCCTTGACGCATATGAATATTACTAGTCTCGTTGATATTGTATGTCCCATAAAAGCACCCTTGACGCACATGAATATTACTAGTCTCGTTGATATTGTATGTCCCATAAAAGCACCCTTGACGCACATGAATATTACTAGTCTCGTTGATATTTTGTGTCCCATAAAAGCACCCTTGACGCACATGAATATTACTAGTCTCGTTGATATTGTATGTCCCATAAAAGCACCCTTGACGCACATGAATATTACTAGTCTCGTTGATATTTTATGTCCCATAAAAGCACCCTTGACGCACATGAATATTACTAGTCTCGTTGATATTTTATGTCCCATAAAAGCACCCTTGACGCACATGAATATTACTAGTCTCGTTGATATTTCTTGACGCATATGAATATTACTAGTCTCGTTGATATTTTATGTCCCATAAAAGCACCCTTGACGCACATGAATATTACTAGTCTCGTTGATATTTTATGTCCCATCAAAGCACCCTTGGCCCACATGAATATTACTAGTCTCGTTGATATTTTATGTCCCATCAAAGCACCCTTGACGCACATGAATATTACTAGTCTCGTTGATATTTTATGTCCCATCAAAGCACCCTTGACGCACATGAATATTACTAGTCTCGTTGATATCTTATGTCCCATCAAAGCACCCTTGACGCACATGAATATTTCTAGTCTCGTTGATATTTTATGTCCCATAAAAGCACCCTTGACGCACATGAATATTACTAGTCTCGTTGATATTGTTTGTCCCATAAAAGCACCCTTGACGCACATGAATATTACTAGTCTCGTTGATATTTTATGTCCCATAAAAGCACCCTTGACGCACATGAATATTACTAGTCTCGTTGATATTTTACGTCCCATAAAAGCACCCTTGACGCACATGAATATTACTAGTCTCGTTGATATTGCATGTCCCATAAAAGCACCCTTGACGCACATGAATATTACTAGTCTCGTTGATATTGCATGTCCCATAAAAGCACCCTTGACGCACATGAATATTACTAGTCTCGTTGATATTGCATGTCCCATAAAAGCACCCTTGACGCACATGAATATTACTAGTCTCGTTGATATTGCATGTCCCATAAAAGCACCCTTGACGCACATGAATATTACTAGTCTCGTTGATATTTTATGTCCCATAAAAGCACCCTTGACGCACATGAATATAACTAGTCTCGTTGATATTTTATGTCCCATAAAAGCACTCTTGACGCACATTTGTATGTCCCATAAAAGCACCCTTGACGCACATGAATATTACTAGTCTCGTTGATATTTTATGTCCCATAAAAGCACCCTTGACGCACATGAATATTACTAGTCTCGTTGATATTTTATGTCCCATAAAAGCACCCTTGACGCATATGAATATTACTAGTCTCGTTGATATTTTATGTCCCATAAAAGCACCCTTGACGCATATGCATATTACTAGTCTCGTTGATATTTTATGTCCCATAAAAGCACCCTTGACGCATATGCATATTACTAGTCTCGTTGATATTTTATGTCCATTAAAGCACCCTTGACGCACATGCATATTACTAGTCTCGTTGATATTGCATGTCCCATAAAAGCACCCTTGACGCACATGAATATTACTAGTCTCGTTGATATTGCATGTCCCATAAAAGCACCCTTGACGCACATGAATATTACTAGTCTCGTTGATATTACATGTCCCATAAAAGCACCCTTGACGCACATGAGTATTACTAGTCTCGTTGATATTGCATGTCCCATAAAAGCACCCTTGACGCACATGAATATTACTAGTCTCGTTGATATTGCATGTCCCATAAAAGCACCCTTGACGCACATGAATATTACTAGTCTCGTTGATATTGCATGTCCCATAAAAGCACCCTTGACGCACATGAATATTACTAGTCTCGTTGATATTGCATGTCCCATAAAAGCACCCTTGACGCACATGAATATTACTAGTCTCGTTGATATTGCATGTCCCATAAAAGCACCCTTGACGCACATGAATATTACTAGTCTCGTTGATATTGTATGTCCAATAAAAGCACCCTTGACGCACATGAATATTACTAGTCTCGTTGATATTGCATGTCCCATAAAAGCACCCTTGACGCACATGAATATTACTAGTCTCGTTGATATTGCATGTCCCATAAAAGCACCCTTGACGCACATGAATATTACTAGTCTCGTTGATATTGCATGTCCCATAAAAGCACCCTTGACGCACATGAATATTACTAGTCTCGTTGATATTGCATGTCCCATAAAAGCACCCTTGACGCACATGAATATTACTAGTCTCGTTGATATTGCATGTCCCATAAAAGCACCCTTGACGCACATGAATATTACTAGTCTCGTTGATATTGCATGTCCCATAAAAGCACCCTTGACGCACATGAATATTACTAGTCTCGTTGATATTGCATGTCCCATAAAAGCACCCTTGACGCACATGAATATTACTAGTCTCGTTGATATTGCATGTCCCATAAAAGCACCCTTGACGCACATGTATATTACTAGTCTCGTTGATATTTTATGTCCCATAAAAGCACCTTGACACACATAAATATTACTAGTCTCGTTGATATTTTATGTCCCATAAAAGCACCCTTGACGCACATGAATATTACTAGTCTCGTTGATATTTTATGTCCCATAAAAGTACCCTTGACGCACATGAATATTACTAGTCTCGTTGATATTTTATGTCCCATAAAAGTACCCTTGACACACATGACTATTACTAGTCTCGTTGATATTTTATGTCCCATAAAAGCACCCTTGACGCATATGCATATTACTAGTCTCGTTGATATTTTATGTCCCATAAAAGCACCCTTGACGCACATGAATATTTCTAGTCTCGTTGATATTTTATGTCCCATAAAAGCACCCTTGACGCACATGAATATTTCTAGTCTCGTTGATATTTTATGTCCCATAAAAGCACCATTGACGCACATGAATATTACTAGTCTCGTTGATATTTTATGTCCCATAAAAGCACCATTGACGCACATGAATATTACTAGTCTCGTTGATATTGTATGTCCCATAAAAGCACCCTTGACGCACATGCATATTACTAGTCTCGTTGATATTTTATGTCCCATAAAAGCACCCTTGACGCACATGCATATTACTAGTCTCGTTGATATTTTATGTCCCATTAAAGCAACCTTGACGCATATGCATATTACTAGTCTCGTTGATATTTTATGTCCATTAAAGCACCCTTGACGCACATGAATATTACTAGTCTCGTTGATATTGCATGTCCCATAAAAGCACCTTGACGCACATGAATATTACTAGTCTCGTTGATATTGCATGTCCCATAAAAGCACCCTTGACGCACATGAATATTACTAGTCTCGTTGATATTGCATGTCCCATAAAAGCACCCTTGACGCACATGAATATTACTAGTCTCGTTGATATTGCATGTCCCATAAAAGCACCCTTGACGCACATGAATATTACTAGTCTCGTTGATATTGCATGTCCCATAAAAGCACCCTTGACGCACATGAATATTACTAGTCTCGTTGATATTGCATGTCCCATAAAAGCACCCTTGACGCACATGAATATTACTAGTCTCGTTGATATTGTATGTCCCATAAAAGCACCCTTGACGCACATGAATATTACTAGTCTCGTTGATATTTTATGTCCCATAAAAGCACCCTTGACGCACATGAATATTACTAGTCTCGTTGATATTGCATGTCCCATAAAAGCACCCTTGACGCACATGAATATTACTAGTCTCGTTGATATTGCATGTCCCATAAAAGCACCCTTGACGCACATGAATATTACTAGTCTCGTTGATATTGCATGTCCCATAAAAGCACCCTTGACGCACATGAATATTACTAGTCTCGTTGATATTGCATGTCCCATAAAAGCACCCTTGACGCACATGAATATTACTAGTCTCGTTGATATTGCATGTCCCATAAAAGCACCCTTGACGCACATGAATATTACTAGTCTCGTTGATATTTTATGTCCCATAAAAGCACCCTTGACGCACATGAATATTACTAGTCTCGTTGATATTGTATGTCCCATAAAAGCACCCTTGACGCACATGAATATTACTAGTCTCGTTGATATTTTGTGTCCCATAAAAGCACCCTTGACGCACATGAATATTACTAGTCTCGTTGATATTGTATGTCCCATAAAAGCACCCTTGACGCACATGAATATTACTAGTCTCGTTGATATTTTATGTCCCATAAAAGCACCCTTGACGCACATGAATATTACTAGTCTCGTTGATATTGTATGTCCCATAAAAGCACCCTTGACGCACATGAATATTACTAGTCTCGTTGATATTTTGTGTCCCATAAAAGCACCCTTGACGCACATGAATATTACTAGTCTCGTTGATATTGTATGTCCCATAAAAGCACCCTTGACGCACATGAATATTACTAGTCTCGTTGATATTTTATGTCCCATAAAAGCACCCTTGACGCACATGAATATTACTAGTCTCGTTGATATTTTATGTCCCATAAAAGCACCCTTGACGCACATGAATATTACTAGTCTCGTTGATATTTTATGTCCCATAAAAGCACCCTTGACGCACATGAATATTACTAGTCTCGTTGATATTTTATGTCCCATAAAAGCACCCTTGACGCACATGAATATTACTAGTCTCGTTGATATTTCTTGACGCATATGAATATTACTAGTCTCGTTGATATTTTATGTCCCATAAAAGCACCCTTGACGCACATGAATATTACTAGTCTCGTTGATATTTTATGTCCCATAAAAGCACCCTTGACGCACATGAATATTACTAGTCTCGTTGATATTGCATGTCCCATAAAAGCACCCTTGACGCACATGAATATTACTAGTCTCGTTGATATTGCATGTCCCATAAAAGCACCCTTGACGCACATGAATATTACTAGTCTCGTTGATATTGCATGTCCCATAAAAGCACCCTTGACGCACATGAATATTACTTGTCTCGTTGATATTGCATGTCCCATAAAAGCACCCTTGACGCACATGAATATTACTAGTCTCGTTGATATTTTATGTCCCATAAAAGCACCCTTGACGCACATGAATATTACTAGTCTCGTTGATATTTTATGTCCCATAAAAGCACCCTTGACGCACATGAATATTACTAGTCTCGTTGATATTTTATGTCCCATAAAAGCACCCTTGACGCACATGAATATTACTAGTCTCGTTGATATTGTTTGTCCCATAAAAGCACCCTTGACGCACATGAATATTACTAGTCTCGTTGATATTGTATGTCCCATAAAAGCACCCTTGACGCACATGAATATTACTAGTCTCGTTGATATTTTGTGTCCCATAAAAGCACCCTTGACGCACATGAATATTACTAGTCTCGTTGATATTGTATGTCCCATAAAAGCACCCTTGACGCACATGAATATTACTAGTCTCGTTGATATTTTATGTCCCATAAAAGCACCCTTGACGCACATGAATATTACTAGTCTCGTTGATATTTTATGTCCCATATAGCACCCTTGACGCACATGAATATTACTAGTCTCGTTGATATTTTATGTCCCATAAAAGCACCCTTGACGCACATGAATATTACTAGTCTCGTTGATATTTCTTGACGCATATGAATATTACTAGTCTCGTTGATATTTTATGTCCCATCAAAGCACCCTTGACGCACATGAATATTACTAGTCTCGTTGATATTTTATGTCCCATCAAAGCACCCTTGACGCACATGAATATTACTAGTCTCGTTGATATTTTATGTCCCATCAAAGCACCCTTGACGCACATGAATATTACTAGTCTCGTTGATATTTTATGTCCCATCAAAGCACCCTTGACGCACATGAATATTACTAGTCTCGTTGATATCTTATGTCCCATCAAAGCACCCTTGACGCACATGAATATTTCTAGTCTCGTTGATATTTTATGTCCCATAAAAGCACCCTTGACGCACATGAATATTACTAGTCTCGTTGATAATTTATGTCCCATAAAAGCACCCTTGACGCACATGCATATTACTAGTCTCGTTGATATTTTATGTCCCATAAAAGCACCCTTGACGCATATGAATATTACTAGTCTCGTTGATATTGTATGTCCCATAAAAGCACCCTTGACGCACATGAATATTACTAGTCTCGTTGATATTGTATGTCCCATAAAAGCACCCTTGACGCACATGAATATTACTAGTCTCGTTGATATTGTATGTCCCATAAAAGCACACTTGACGCACATGAATATTACTAATCTCGTTGATATTTTATGTCCCATAAAAGCACCCTTGACGCACATGAATATTACTAGTCTCGTTGATATTTTATGTCCCATCAAAGCACCCTTGACGCACATGAATATTACTAGTCTCGTTGATATTTTATGTCCCATCAAAGCACCCTTGACGCACATGAATATTACTAGTCTCGTTGATATTGTATGTCCCATAAAAGCACCCTTGACGCACATTAATATTACTAGTCTCGTTGATATTGTATGTCCCATAAAAGCACCCTTGACGCACATGAATATTACTAGTCTCGTTGATATTTTATGTCCCATAAAAGCACCCTTGACGCACATGAATATTACTAGTCTCGTTGATATTTTATGTCCCATAAAAGCACCCTTGACGCATATGAATATTACTAGTCTCGTTGATATTGTATGTCCCATAAAAGCACCCTTGACGCACATGAATATTACTAGTCTCGTTGATATTGTATGTCCCATAAAAGCACCCTTGACGCACATGAATATTACTAGTCTCGTTGATATTGTATGTCCCATAAAAGCACACTTGACGCACATGAATATTACTAATCTCGTTGATATTTTATGTCCCATAAAAGCACCCTTGACGCACATGAATATTACTAGTCTCGTTGATATTTTATGTCCCATCAAAGCACCCTTGACGCACATGAATATTACTAGTCTCGTTGATATTTTATGTCCCATCAAAGCACCCTTGACGCACATGAATATTACTAGTCTCGTTGATATTGTATGTCCCATAAAAGCACCCTTGACGCACATTAATATTACTAGTCTCGTTGATATTGTATGTCCCATAAAAGCACCCTTGACGCACATGAATATTACTAGTCTCGTTGATATTTTATGTCCCATAAAAGCACCCTTGACGCACATGAATATTACTAGTCTCGTTGATATTGTATGTCCCATAAAAGCACCCTTGACGCACATGAATATTACTAGTCTCGTTGATATTGTATGTCCCATAAAAGCACCCTTGACGCACATGAATATTACTAGTCTCGTTGATATTGTATGTCCCATAAAAGCACCCTTGACGCACATGAATATTACTAGTCTCGTTGATATTGTATGTCCCATAAAACCACCCTTGACGCACATGAATATTACTAGTCTCGTTGATATTGTATGTCCCATAAAAGCACCCTTGACGCACATGAATATAACTAGTCTCGTTGATATTTTATGTCCCATAAAAGCACCCTTGACGCACATGAATATTACTAGTCTCGTTGATATTTTATGTCCCATAAAAGCACCCTTGACGCACATGAATATTACTAGTCTCGTTGATATTTTATGTCCCATCAAAGCACCCTTGACGCACATGAATATTACTAGTCTCGTTGATATTTTATGTCCCATCAAAGCACCCTTGACGCACATGAATATTACTAGTCTCGTTGATATTTTATGTCCCATCAAAGCACCCTTGACGCACATGAATATTACTAGTCTCGTTGATATTTTATGTCCCATCAAAGCACCCTTGACGCACATGAATATTACTAGTCTCGTTGATATTTTATGTCCCATCAAAGCACCCTTGACGCACATGAATATTACTAGTCTCGTTGATATTGTATGTCCCATCAAAGCACCCTTGACGCACATGAATATTACTAGTCTCGTTGATATTGTATGTCCCATAAAAGCACCCTTGACGCACATGAATATTACTAGTCTCGTTGATATTGTATGTCCCATAAAAGCACCCTTGACGCACATGAATATTACTAGTCTCGTTGATATTTTATGCCCCATAAAAGCACCCTTGACGCACATGAATATTACTAGTCTCGTTGATATTTTATGTCCCATAAAAGCACCCTTGACGCACATGAATATTACTAGTCTCGTTGATATTATATGTCCCATAAAAGCACCCTTGACGCACATGAATATTACTAGTCTCGTTGATATTTTATGTCCCATAAAAGCACCCTTGACGCACATGAATATTACTAGTCTCGTTGATATTATATGTCCCATAAAAGCACCCTTGACGCACATGAATATTACTAGTCTCGTTGATATTTTATGTCCCATAAAAGTACCCTTGACGCACATGAATATTACTAGTCTCGTTGATATTTTATGTCCCATAAAAGCACCCTTGACGCACATGAATATTACTAGTCTCGTTGATATTTTATGTCCCATAAAAGCACCCTTGACGCACATGAATATTACTAGTCTCGTTGATATTGTATGTCCCATAAAAGCACCCTTGACGCACATGAATATTACTAGTCTCGTTGATATTGTATGTCCCATAAAAGTACCCTTGACGCACATGAATATTACTAGTCTCGTTGATATTTTATGTCCCATAAAAGCACCCTTGACGCACATGAATATTACTAGTCTCGTTGATATTGTATGTCCCATAAAAGCACCCTTGACGCACATGAATATTACTAGTCTCGTTGATATTGTATGTCCCATAAAAGCACCCTTGACGCACATGCATATTACTAGTCTCGTTGATATTTTATGTCCCATAAAAACACCCTTGACGCACATGAATATTACTAGTCTCGTTGATATTTTATGTCCCATAAAAGCACCCTTGACGCACATGAATATTACTAGTCTCGTTGATATTGTATGTCCCATAAAAGCACCCTTGACGCACATGAATATTACTAGTCTCGTTGATATTTTATGTCCCATAAAAGCACCCTTGACACACATGAATATTACTAGTCTCGTTGATATTTTATGTCCCATCAAAGCACCCTTGACGCACATGAATATTACTAGTCTCGTTGATATTGTATGTCCCATCAAAGCACCCTTGACGCACATGAATATTACTAGTCTCGTTGATATTTTATGTCCCATAAAAGCACCCTTGACGCACATGAATATTACTAGTCTCGTTGATATTGTATGTCCCATAAAAGCACCCTTGACGCACATGAATATTACTAGTC
The DNA here is from genome assembly GCF_026914265.1 of Mya arenaria. NCBI lineage: Eukaryota > Metazoa > Mollusca > Bivalvia > Myida > Myidae > Mya > Mya arenaria. The sequence goes on along the minus strand of NC_069137.1, from coordinate 37,194,635 downwards.
TCGTTGATATTGTATGTCCCATAAAAGCACCCTTGACGCACATGAATATTACTAGTCTCGTTGATATTTTATGTCCCATAAAAGCACCCTTGACGCACATGAATATTACTAGTCTCGTTGATATTTTATGTCCCATAAAAGCACCCTTGACGCACATGAATATTACTAGTCTCGTTGATATTTTATGTCCCATAAAAGCACCCTTGACGCACATGAATATTACTAGTCTCGTTGATATTGTATGTCCCATAAAAGCACCCTTGACGCACATGAATATTACTAGTCTCGTTGATATTGTATGTCCCATAAAAGCACCCTTGACGCACATGAATATTACTAGTCTCGTTGATATTTTATGTCCCATAAAAGCACCCTTGACGCACATGAATATTACTAGTCTCGTTGATATTGTATGTCCCATAAAAGCACCCTTGACGCACATGAATATTACTAGTCTCGTTGATATTGTATGTCCCATAAAAGCACCCTTGACGCACATGAATATTACTAGTCTCGTTGATATTTTATGTCCCATAAAAGCACCCTTGACGCACATGAATATTACTAGTCTCGTTGATATTGTATGTCCCATAAAAGCACCCTTGACGCACATGAATATTACTAGTCTCGTTGATATTTTATGTCCCATAAAAGCACCCTTAATATTACTAGTCTCGTTGATATTTTATGTCCCATAAAAGCACCCTTGACGCACATGAATATTACTAGTCTCGTTGATATTTTATGTCCCATAAAAGCACCCTTGACGCACATGAATATTACTAGTCTCGTAAATATTTTATGTCCCATAAAAGCACTCTTGACGCACATGAATATTACTAGTCTCGTTGATATTGTATGTCCCATAAAAGCACCCTTGACGCACATGAATATTACTAGTCTCGTTGATATTTTATGTCCCATAAAAGCACCCTTGACGCACATGAATATTACTAGTCTCGTTGATATTTTATGTCCCATAAAAGCACCCTTAATATTACTAGTCTCGTTGATATTTTATGTCCCATAAAAGCACCCTTGACGCACATGAATATTACTAGTCTCGTAAATATTTTATGTCCCATAAAAGCACTCTTGACGCACATGAATATTACTAGTCTCGTAAATATTTTATGTCCCATAAAAGCACTCTTGACGCACATGAATATTACTAGTCTCGTTGATATTTTATGTCCCATAAAAGCACCCTTGACGCACATGAATATTACTAGTCTCGTTGATATTTTATGTCCCATAAAAGCACCCTTGACGCATATGCATATTACTAGTCTCGTTGATATTTTATGTTCCATATAGCACCCTTGACGCACATGAATATTACTAGTCTCGTTGATACTTTATGTTCCATATAGCACCCTTGACGCACATGAATATTACTAGTCTCGTTGATACTTTATGTTCCATATAGCACCCTTGACGCACATGAATATTACTAGTCTCGTTGATACTTTATGTCCCATAAAAGCACCCTTGACGCATATGAATATTACTAGTCTCGTTGATACTTTATGTTCCATATAGCACCCTTGACGCATATGAATATTACTAGTCTCGTTGATATTTTATGTTCCATATAGCACCCTTGACGCACATGAATATTACTAGTCTCGTTGATACTTTATGTCCCATAAAAGCACCCTTGACGCATATGAATATTACTAGTCTCGTTGATACTTTATGTTCCATATAGCACCCTTGACGCACATGAATATTACTAGTCTCGTTGATACTTTATGTCCCATAAAAGCACCCTTGACGCATATGAATATTACTAGTCTCGTTGATAGTTTATGTCCCATAAAAGCACCCTTGACGCACATGAATATTACTAGTCTCGTTGATACTTTATGTCCCATAAAAGCACCCTTGACGCATATGAATATTACTAGTCTCGTTGATACTTTATGTTCCATATAGCACCCTTGACGCATATGAATATTACTAGTCTCGTTGATACTTTATGTTCCATATAGCACCCTTGACGCATATGAATATTACTAGTCTCGTTGATATTTTATGTTCCATATAGCACCCTTGACGCACATGAATATTACTAGTCTCGTTGATACTTTATGTTCCATATAGCACCCTTGACGCACATGAATATTACTAGTCTCGTTGATACTTTATGTTCCATATAGCACCCTTGACGCACATGAATATTACTAGTCTCGTTGATACTTTATGTTCCATATAGCACCCTTGACGCACATGAATATTACTAGTCTCGTTGATACTTTATGTTCCATATAGCACCCTTGACGCACATGAATATTACTAGTCTCGTTGATACTTTATGTTCCATATAGCACCCTTGACGCACATGAATATTACTAGTCTCGTTGATACTTTATGTCCCATAAAAGCACCCTTGACGCATATGAATATTACTAGTCTCGTTGATACTTTATGTTCCATATAGCACCCTTGACGCATATGAATATTACTAGTCTCGTTGATATTTTATGTTCCATATAGCACCCTTGACGCACATGAATATTACTAGTCTCGTTGATATTTTATGTCCCATAAAAGCACCCTTGACGCACATGAATATTACTAGTCTCGTTGATATTTTATGTCCCATAAAAGCACCCTTGACGCACATGAATATTACTAGTCTCGTAAATATTTTATGTCCCATAAAAGCACTCTTGACGCACATGAATATTACTAGTCTCGTTGATATTTTATGTCCCATAAAAGCAACCTTGACGCACATGAATATTACTAGTCTCGTTGATATTTTATGTCCCATAAAAGCACCCTTGACGCACATGAATATTACTAGTCTCGCTGATATTTTATGTCCCATAAAAGCACCCTTGACGCATATGCATATTACTAGTCTCGTTGATATTTTATGTTCCATATAGCACCATTGACGCATATGAATATTACTTGTCTCGTTGATACTTTATGTTCCATATAGCACCCTTGACGCACATGAATATTACTAGTCTCGTTGATACTTTATGTTCCATATAGCACCCTTGACGCACATGCATATTACTAGTCTCGTTGATACTTTATGTTCCATATAGCACCCTTGACGCACATGAATATAAGGCCTAAAAAAAATACATTTGGTTCGGGTTACCCGACCCTACCTACGGAATAGGCGCCGACCCTACCGTTTTTATAGTCAGTTTGAAAAAAAATTGAAAAACTAAAAAAAAAAAAAAAAAAAAAAAAATATTTCGTTTTTTTTTAAATTGCTTTTTAATGTTAAGTTTAAACCTTAAATGCTTGTACAGAAGATAGCTTTAACACCATTCTCCAATGATGAAAATTATATTCTTATATAAAACCTAATAAAAAAAATAAATAAAAAAAATAAAAAGCCTACCTACCCTACTTATTTTTTTTAAGGATGTAACCCTAACCAAACAATTTTTTTTTTTTTAGGCCTTACTAGTCTCGTTGATATTGTATGTCCCATAAAAGCACCCTTGACGCATATGAATATTACTAGTCTCGTTGATACTTTATGTTCCATATAGCACCCTTGACGCTTATGCATATTACTAGTCTCGTTGATACTTTATGTCCCATAAAAGCACCCTTGACGCATATGAATATGACTAGTCTCGTTGATACTTGATGTCTCATAAAAGCACCCTTGACGCATATGCATATTACTAGTCTCGTTGATACTTTATGTTCCATATAGCACCCTTGACGCATATGCATATTACTAGTCTCGTTGATATTTTATGTCCCATAAAAGCACCCTTGACGCACATGAATATTACTAGTCTCGTTGATACTTTATGTTCCATATAGCACCCTTGACGCACATGAATATTACTAGTCTCGTTGATACTTTATGTTCCATAAAGCACCCTTGACGCACATGAATATTACTAGTCTCGTTGATATTTTATGTTCCATATAGCACCCTTGACGCACATGAATATTACTAGTCTCGTTGATATTTTATGTTCCATATAGCACCCTTGACGCACATGAATATTACTAGTCTCGTTGATATTTTATGTTCCATATAGCACCCTTGACGCACATGAATATTACTAGTCTCGTTGATATTTTATGTTCCATATAGCACCCTTGACGCACATGAATATTACTAGTCTCGTTGATATTTTATGTTCCATATAGCACCCTTGACGCACATGCATATTACTAGTCTCGTTGATACTTTATGTCACATAAAGTCACCATATATTCATGCGTTCCTTTGAATTGCACCGCCCCATTTAAGCATTATTAGGGCCTGTGTTCGTGAAAGTGTCATTCAGATTTAGTGATCCAAAAACCAGAATATCAATCACTTTCAATAGTTAATTTAAAAATAAAACAATATGTTTCTCGGATTTAGTACAGACGGGAAATTTGAAACTGGTGTTATATTCTTCTTGGAGTTACAGTAGTAATAAACTCTGAAGAGTGAGACACGGTCAAGTTCATTCGATACATGGCATATTAAGCACTTCGCTAGTGAGATGATTGGCAGAAATATAAGGTTGGATAAAAAGAAACTCACTTTATTAGTAAGGCCACTGGCCGAGCCACCGACAGCGGACTTCTGCATTACTCTACCGGCAAAAGCTGACATGACAGTATTAATGAAACTGGATTTTCCCGCACCAGTCGGACCAACAAGTAGCAACCGGAAGTCAGTGATTCCACTTCCTTTTGGTGGAGTTAATGCCGCAAGCTCTTCTGTCATCTTAGACAAGTACTGAAATATGACAATTGCAATGTAACTCAGTATATTAACTAAACATAAAGAAACAAGAATGCGCCCGTTTCAATATTTAATTACAACCACAACATACATTAAAGGGACTAGACACCAGATGATACAAGTGCAAGAAGAAAACAAAAATTTTCAAAAACTTACATATAATTGACATTATTGGTACAACGCATTGAATCTTACTTACTGATTATCACAATGATTACGACGCATGCATCTTTCGATGTTGGTGCGCATTGTTCCCTTTCGAAACTTACAAGGGTTGTCTACCACGTAGATCCCAGTAATTTAAAAATAGCGTCGGCACACTTATCTGTACTCATAAACATACATGATTGAAACTGGTCAACTGCTATGCGCTATTCGAAACGGGGAAACACAGATGAGACAGCAACATGGTTGTCTTTTATCAACCATGTTAAGTGATGTATTATCGGCCTCCTAGAAACTGGCATTGACAGTTCTAGGCTTGTTTTGAGAAAATAATGTACTCGCCCATTTTTGGACCATCTGGGCGTCTAACCCCTTTAAGGCCTAGCTAGAACTTATGTAGTATAATAAAGCAATAAGACCGTCTTTTTTTATAAAACCCACAAACCGAAAACATTTTATTACATAGGTATTGATCACTGTTGTGTACCTTACTTTCAGTTAAAACATACCTCTTCATTGAGAGCTGGTGTTTTTCGCCACGTTGTTTGCATGGGCGTTGATGTTCGAGGGTCATCTGCTGGTAGAAAAATACACATTTAAAATTGATTTTGTATGTAGACATTGGCATGTTAACATTATGACGATAATTTAAAACTGAATAAGACAATGCGTACAAAAGCGAATAAATAGGAATGTTATACTCAAAATATAATATTCAATTTAAATAACGTAATTCAGAAAGCAATTAATCATTTACGCCCCGTGTATACTAATAATTGTTTTAACAAATACATACTATGTAAAGACCTTATTTAAGTTTTTAATAAAAATATTTTATAACAATAACGCCTCACCGGAAACAGCGTACACTTCCATCTCCGAGACAACCATACTCCCGTTGTTGATGTCGTCGTTAGAAACGCCGTTACTATGATAATAAGTCCCTAATGCAAGTGTGCCATTGAGAGGAAATGTTCCGTCTTTATCCATTGAAATCGTGTTTGAAAATGGTTGGAAATCTGGATAACCAAACAATGCACTGTACAAAAAACTGAAGAATAACGCCTTTGATGCATCTTTTGGTCTAAATGTATTCACAACACGTTTTCCCGAGAACATTAACCGGAATATAAATGCGGTGTCATCCTTGGTGTGACCCCCATCAGTCTTCCAACTAAGGCCCGCGTATCCACCGTACACAGAGCCCTGCGGGTTGTAGAGAACCGTCACGGTGGGTCCTTGATTGTCACACTTCCGGTGAAATTCGGTGGCACTGCAGCCGTCCCTTGTGATGCTGTAAAGCAGTTTAAAGCTCTTAGGTCCACAGCCGATCATGGCTTCTAATAGGTTCATCTGTTCTTCGGTCAGTTTTCCCGCCATTCTGAAACGTTTTAGATGCATAGTGAGTAGCTAAGCCACTTGGTCCGTATTAAATTAAACAATATTAATTCACTTTCATAACATGGTATATACAATGCACAAAAATATCATAAAAATTATATGTTTATATGAAGCCTCTTTATTTAAAAGTGTACCTTTTCCAAAAACTCAACAAGAACTGTATTATTTCAATGGTACAAAGTGTTACAATGCTTTTACATTTGCCTTTATTAGAAATATGGCTATTCGAATTTAAACCTGAAGGAAGGCATTTTAAATTGGTTATCAAAAAGGATATGTTGATGAGTGTTTGGTCTGTTTTTTGGTGTTTGTTCAAGTTTGTAGGGTTGTGTATCGAGTTACGATGTTGTTGTTTTTTCAAACAGGGTTTATATTTGAGTGTTTGACTACTGGACTTAGCCCTGAAGTTATTATTGTAATATCAAGATGTTTCTGTATAATTTTCCTTTGATGTTTAATATCAAAGGGCACAAGTCGATCCAGGATTTACTGCAGTTCTGAAGGGATGCAAATGCATAATAAGTCAAATAATCGCCAACTTGTCAAAGACGTTTAAGTCAAAAAAAGGGAAAAACGTTTCTTTTTTAGTTTCATTTTGAAAAATGTTCATGCTCAAACACTTCAACTTGGTAATATTTAACAGTGTTTCACGTAAACACTGTTCTATAAAGATTCCGTGTTGGGAAAACAACTTGAATTATAAGCTAGTTCAGTAGTTGTAGTATGGATACGTTAATGTTGCACGTCATTTCAGTAAATGTACTTTCGTAATGACGTCATGTGTGTGACGTAACATTAAGTATTCAAAATGCGCCATTCATGGTCTCACTTGGACACACGGATCTTACACAATATTTAACCATATGTGATGTTACCATGAAATATTCAATATTACTTCCTTAAATGTCATATAATTCAAATTCCCAATAAGATAACAAACCAAATGTATAAATGTCCAAAGCCTAAAATTGCACAATGCGGATCAATCTATTATAACATATGTCTATCGAATAGGCATACTTAAATTGCAAGTAAACAAGAACCTATCCTATTTTGAAAGTGAAGTGTCAATCATTAACAAACGTTGTATTGAAATCCGCCATTATAAATGAACCCTTGTTTACATAGGAATCTCACTTTATTGCTAACCGTCCGACCCCCTCATTATGCAATGTTCAACCGAAATGATATAAAAAAGGATCTCTTGCAAACTAAGTGTAAGCCTTCTGTATATAGTATGGATACGGATTCAGTAATTACCGGCATCTTATATGCGATAGCTGATTCTATTTACAATCTTACAATTACTTGCTCTTGTTAAATTTTCGCTCATTTTCATAATCTAGCGGCGTAAAAAAATGTTTAAAGGAATAAATGAATTTCGAGTGTTTACACCTTATTTTAACCAAGAAGAAAAATACGAAGATAATATACAGTAGATATTTTACTTTTAAATACTGTTATTGCATAGTTTGTAGTACTGGGACTGTTATTTATTAGAGGACAAATATGACAAACATCAGAAATAAGTATTTACAGATGAATGATAGAAGAGGTGAAACAATCAAAGTCAAGAACAACAACAATACATCAATATTCGACTACCGTTATGATAGTATCTGTTAACTGGAAGGATCCTGCCCTGTATTCTTTTCCATGTGTCAGGCCCTTTTTAATTTAAACATGCTTATAAGCTAACATTATTACAAAAAAACAGCATACATGTATATAATCATGAAAAGTCTTAATTCAAAACTGTACCTTTTCCATAAACTCAACAAAAACTGTTTTATTCCAATGGAACAAAGTGAAACAATGCTTAATGCTATGTTTTAAATTCAAACACTATTTTCTTGATCACTATGCCATGTGCACCTATTTATCAAAATCTCCTCTATGGAAACTAAACTCTTTCATTTGAACAAAACAAAGTATTATTTTCACTTGTGCAATCGTACATAACTGCCTCTAGGCGGTTCGGTTAGCAATGAGCAGCAATAAACAATACACGAAGACCAACCCTCCCTGGCGTATCGGGCTGATCACGCCTGCCCCATAATCGGTGTGCGACCAACAATTTCCATTTTTTATCATTTTTAGATAATATTAAAAAGGCAAAATCTATCAATTAAAATCATTTTCAACGTAGCATATGCCCCATGTCTCATCTGTTTCTTATGCACTTTATCTAAGTAGAGGAGCAGAATTAATATAAGTTATTTCTTGTTTTCTAATCCTCGAACATATTGTGATGTATTTCAATTCTATACATATAACGTATGTATGTTTGTATGCTATTTGTTAAATAAATAAAGTCTAAACTAAGCACTATTTTAAAGCATTTGCCTTTTAAGACGTATAGCAAATCAACTTTTAAACCTGAAGGAAGGCATTTCAAATTGGTTATCAAAAAAGATATGTTGATGCGTGTGTGGTCTATGTGTGGTGTTTGTTTAAGTTTGTAAGTTAGTGCATCTGACCCCAATTTCTCGAAACTTCTTAAGTCTCTTATTACATGTTTAAGCTAAGCTTACATTTTTTTCTTATATTGGTGTTATATTTACTTCTTTAAGCTTTTTAAACTTTAAATAGCAATAGTCTTTATGATAATTACAATTTACCATTTTTCATTTTGTCAAAATCAAATTAAAGTAAGTATTTTGGCTTATTGAAATAAGCTACTTAAGCCTGTTAAACTTTCGAGAAATTGGGGTCTGATTGCTATGTGCTTCTGTTTTAAACAGGGTTTATATTTGAGTGTTTGACTACTGAGCTTGGCCCTGCGGTTATTATTGTATTATGAAGATGATTCTTTATAATGTTTCCTGGGTGTATACTATCAAAGTGATATTGAAAGGAAAGGGCACGAGTCGATCCATGATTTACTGCAGTTCTGAAGGGATGCAGATGCATAGTAGTTCGTCAAATACTCGCCAACTTGTCAAAGACGTTTAAGGTACGACTGTTTTCACATTTCAGCAAAAGATGGGAAAACCGTTTTATTTTAAGTTTCATTTTGGAAAATCTGAACGGGCAAACACTTTAACTTTGTAAAATTTAACAGTGTTTCACGTAAACGCTTCAAGCTCAATTATTGTAATAAATACATAGTGAGAATTCAACACAAGCACAACTACTTCAGCTCTAGAAACGATTCCATGCTTTAAAAAAAAACATTTTTTAAACATTTCTGTTAATATGTTGTTTTTTTTTCAATTGCGAAGTAGGTGAACAAGCTCTAACTGCTGCAAACATCATCGTAGGCGATGATATAGCCCAACTTCCATGTTTATAAACAATCTCAATTAGGAGTTTTGACTCTGGAGTCTAAACTGTAAATCTAATGGCAGTGAAGTTTGCTTAAAATATTTCCATTCGAAATTGTTTTGTAATAAAATGCTCTTTCTGAGACTAAATCAGAAATCAGACTTATGATCATTCGTAAATATGGGCCCAGGCCCAAATATCATAAAAATAAATGTGTCCTGTCTCAACTGATTATAATTGAGCCGCATCGCGCGAATTAGGGCGTACATAAATATTTCAAATGCTTTTATCAATACAAAAATCACTTTTACAAACTTCTTTCTTTTAAAGAATTGTCATTGGAGCATCATTTTCTAGAGGATTTATGACCATTATTTTTTTAATGTTTCAATAGCAACCACGATTTTCGAACCGATTAATTTTGATTGCATTCATAGTATGTGTAAACAACGGCCCAATGGATTAAAAGTACAAAAAAGAATCATCAAAGTTTCTTCTTTCATTTTCCATAAAGATTCCGTGTGAGGAAAACAACTGGAATTATAACCTAGTTCAGTAGTTGTAGTATTGTATTGATACGTTAATGATGCATGTCATTTCAGTAAATGTACTTTCGTAATGACGTCATGTGCGTGACGTAACATTAAGAATTCAAAATGCGCAATTCATGGTCTCACACGGATCTTACACAACACTTAAACATATGTGATGTCACCGTGAAATATTCAATATTACTTCCTCAAATGTCATTTAATTCAAATACCCAATAAAATAATAAAGTAAATGTATACATGTCCGTATGCCTAAAATTGCGCAATGCGGATCAATATATTATAATATATGCCTATCGAATAGGCATACTTTAATTGCAAGTAAACAACCTATCCAAATTTGCGTCAAGCATTAACAAACGTTTGTTTGAAATCGCCCATTATACCCTTGTTTACATAGGAATCTCAAGTGTAAAGCCTTCTGTATATAATACGGATTCAGTAATTATCGGCATCTTTTATGCGATAGTTGATTGTATTGACAATTTTACAATAACTTGCTTCAATTTATTTTCCGCTCATTTTTATTATCTAGCAAAGGTTAAAAATTGTTTAATAATTAATAAATAATTAAATAATAATTAATAATGATTTTTAAGAGTTTACACTTTTTTAACTAAGGAGATAAAGATGAAGATGATATTCGTTTAACTTTTTAAGTACTGTTATAACAAGGTTGTAGTAGGGGGCCGAATATTCAAAATTAATATTTACAGATTAATGACAGAAAAGGTGAAACAATCAAGGTCAAGAATTACAACTATACATCAAACGTTATTCGACTACCGTTATGATAGTATATGTTTACTTCAATTAGTATTCTATCCCAGGTGCCATGCCCATTTTGAATTAAACATATAATTATGAGCTTACTTAAAATAATACAAAAAGGACTATAAATGAAAAAAACAACAACATGCCAATGGTTTCACAGTGGTTTGATGGGAATTAAATCCTGCTATGTCAGAAAATCTCGAAATGCATAAATTTCAGATATTTCGAGATTTGCTGACATTGTTACACTGCAGTAATTCATAGTTATTTTTATGCTAGATAGTTCGTAGGAGTGACTCCTTTGATAAATCTGAAGAATAATAAATATTTTGGATTAAATGTCACTAAATTGTGTACAGGTTATATGAAACCAAAGCAGGAGTTCATTCCCATAAAATCACTGTGAATGGTATATACAAAAAGATGTAATGAAATAGAATTGTAAAGCAGAATTCATTACAAAATTATGCATGACATGTAATTAAAGCATTTTGTTATTATATTCTCTGTAATGCACGCATTGTTCATTGAAACAAGTATTGCAAGTCATATTTAGACAATAGACTGTTATTATGAACTACAAATACCTTAGCGTATATTCCACTACAATAACAAAAACGAAAGCGAAAGTAGAATCCAGAAAATGTAGGGGACGTTACTCGATTAGCTTTAGAAAATATCGTCAACTTTCGGTTTCAATTACCAGACAACAGTTGAGTGGAATTCATAATTGACGAAAATATTGTTAACAGGAATTAGTCTAGCTTTTAAAAGACGCTTAGCAGGTTTGTTCTTGTAGTATATCACTGCTTTATTTAGTATATGACTAAATACTACTTATTATTGAATCAAATGTAAAGCAAAATGTTACCCTATTCTCTGCAAAGGACTCATTGAACATTTGAAATAATTGAGTTTTACAAGTCAGACATATTGGCAATAAACTTTTATCATTAACTACACATAACTTTACCTTATGAAGTATTCCACAACAATAAGAACCGAAAGCGAAAGTAGAATTTCTTAAATTTCTTAAATGTAGGGGACGTTACTCTATTAACTTTAAGAAAATATCGTAAATTTCAATTACATCACAAGAATTGAGTGGAATTCATAATTTACCAAAAGATTGTTAACTTAACAGGAATTATTCTAGCTTTAAAAGGACGCTGGGCAGGTTTGTTCTTATAGCATATATCACTGCTATATTATATTTTGTTAGATATTAAGTATACGACTAAACACTAATCAGTAGGCCTATAGAATTATTGAGTCAAAAGTAAAGCAAAGTGTTACTCTATTTATTGATGACATCTAAAGTAAAGCATTTTGTTATTATATTCTCTATAAAGCACTTATTGTACATTTGAACGAACTGGGTATTGCAAGTCATATGTAGACAATAGACAGTTATCGATAACTACAAATAAATTTACCTTAGCGTTTAAGTCCACTAAAATAAAAAATAAACGAAAGCGAAAGTAGAATTTCAGAAAATGTAGGGGACGTTACTCCAATTACTTTTTAGAAAACGTCTTCAACTCTCGGTTTCAATTATCAGACAACAATTTAGTGGAATTAATTATTGATTGAAAGATTATTTACCTAACAGGAAATATTCTAGCTTTTAAAAAAGCGCTAAGCAGGTTTGTTCTTTTAGTATATCTCTGCGATATTGAGTATACGACTAAAGACTTATTATTGAATCAAATGATTGAAATTAACGATGTGTATCTTGTACTTCATGGTGTACGTATGTACAAAATATTGAATATGCTTTGATGATATTTACATTTTCGTTATTTTATTTTTTGGATTGTTTAAAAGGCTAGTTTCAACCCCCAGTAAGTTTTACTGACCGTTCTAAGGCAGTATCTAACTCTCTTATTATGTCTCCCCCTCTCTGGGGGAGACATATTGTTTTTGCCCTGTCCGGTAGTCCGTCAGTCCGTCCGTACGTCACACTTCGTTTCCGATCGATAACTGGAAAACCGCATGACCTAGGATCACCAAACTTGGTAGGGAGGTTGGTCGTGAGGTGTAGAGGATCCCTATTGTTTTTGGGGTCACTAGGTCAAAGGTCAAGGTCGCGGCGACCCCAATATAAAAAACATTTCTGCTCAAAATCTTGAGAACGGTTTGACCTAGGTTCACCAAACTTGGTAGGGAGGTTGGTCATGAGGTGTAGAAGATCCCTATTGTTTTTGGGGTCACTAGGTCAAAGGTCAAGGTCGCGGCGACCCCCAATGTAAAAAACATTTCCGCTCAATATCTTGACAATGGTTTGACCTAGGTTCACCAAACTTGGTAGGGAGGTTGATCATGAGGTTTAGAAAACTCCTATATTTTGGGGGGTCACAAGGTCAAAGGTCAACGTCGCTGTGACCTCTAATGTAAAAAAATATTTCCGTGCAATATCAGGAGAATGCTTTGATCTAGGTTCACCAAACTTTGAAGTGAGGTTGGTCATGATGTCTAGATGATCCCAATTGTTTTGGGGGTAACAAGGTCAATAGTCAAGGTCGTGGTGACCTTCCATGTAAAAATCATTTGCGTGTAATATCTTTCACATATGTTTACCAAAAATTGTAGAGATGTTACTCGGGTGTACAAGACCCGCATTGTTTTTGAGGTCACTATGTCAGAGGTGAAGGTCACAGACACCTGAACATAAGAAAAGGTTTCCGATCAATAAGTGGAGTTCCTATTGCCTTTGAGTCTTGAACTTTTGCATGCTGGTAGGTCTTCTTGGGCAGATGATCCGTATTGATTTTGGGGTCACTGGGTCCAAAAAGATCATTAACTAGAGCTTATTGTGTGGAAATCCCTATTGAATTCTCACACCCTGCTTTCCAGCCAGATGTATCAGTACTTTACACCTCTAAGTCTTACTAAGCCTTCGGGGGAGACATGCGCTTTTCTCAAAAGCCCATTCTAGTTTTAGATTGTTGTTTTATAAAGTATATGTTTACTGTGTTGTTTGTGGAGATTTGTGTTGTTGTCACATGTTTCTGGATAGTGGTTGTTTGTTTTTGTCTTCTATGTCTTTGATGTTGGCTTTGTGCCATTAAACGGGGTTTATGTTTAAATTTTCGAGTATTGTGCTTTTTCTGCAGTTTTGCATATACATATTATATTGTCAACAGCATGTGAATCATTTTGAAGCATTTGTTTTAAAATGTTTGTACAAAACACAGGCCTCAAGAAATAAGAAGAACACCTTGATTATTTGTCCAATTTGCAATGTTATTCTAAACCATTCTCGTAACGCCATGCCGCGGAATACGTTTCGACGGCAAATTTATGTATTTACCTGTTAGCAAAAACAGGCATTACGGAACAAATGAAGCCATATTTTCCGCGCAAATATATCCGCCAAGAACCAAGAGGAAGACAGTAATTACACTTCAACAATTGGTGGATTTCTTGATCCCTGCTTCTCTTTTCCCACTGCCATATGGCAAGAGCAATGCTGGGGCGAAGCCAGGCTTAAGAAAACTTGTATGCCCGATGGTTGTTGGTGGGTTTGATGATACCCCCCCCCCCTCGATTTCTTTCTAAATTAGAAGCAAAATAGTGCAAGTTTGGAGCATTCCAGGAGCAAAACAAAAGACACAATTATATCCATTTTATATGCACTTTACACAAACTTAGATAAATATGCAATGATTACAATAAAATCAAGCCATACACCCTGCACGCAGTTGAAATAAACACCAGACTTGCTTTGGTTATAATAACGTTCTATCCAACTTTTGAGTTGTTCAAAGTGTTTGACTAGCCTAGCTATTAGTTTTATTGGCATGTTAGGGTTATTTAAATGTGATCATTTTTCAAAAAAGTTGTAGGCCAGGCCTACAGGGCCTATAAGTAAACTTAACATTACAATGCAAAAAATGTGAAACAATATTGAAAATATATAGACAATACAAAGTGCATAAATGTTTTTATGAAGACAAAATTCAATATGTTTTGACATTTTTGGCATCTATTTTATAAGTTTGGAATAAAATATTTTTTCTATTTAAAATAAATAAATTGAGTTAGAAAATTGGATGCCAGTGATGACAATGCAAAAAAATCAGTCTTCGAGATTCAATGAACATAAGATAAGTGTAATAAAACCTTAATTTTTAACTCTTAATGCGAACTATTTTTTGTTCAGCGATTCAGATTTGGGTTCGAAAACAATATCATACCAAGTCACATGTTTATTGTTTTATTGATAATATCCAAGTATCAATGAGTCACATTAACCAAACACAAGTAAATGTTCTTTTATTTAGAGTCAGTGTGTGTATACTACGTGATAAATTGCGTCTAAGATGCTACGTCGGATGGCAACATTTTGCTGAATATGAAGACTTATATCAAAGATAACTTTTCTTTTACTACTCCGTTTTAAATAAAACAAAGGGCAGTCTATGCCGCCTAAAGAGCCCCGCCTTCGTTGCATTACCGAAATTTGATAAGTTCATTAGTTTCATCAAACACTTCGACAAACCTGTTTCCAAAATAATGTTTTGACAGTGCTCCATCAGACGGCCGTATTGTGGAAAGGTTTGTCGAAGTGTTTTAAGAAACAAAAATATCACTAAAACTCGAAATCACCGATTGCGGGGCTCCGTAAGCGGCCTAGACTGCGCTAAGTTGACCCAGAGTCTAAACTGTAAATCTTATGGCAGTGAAGTTTGCTTAAAATATTTCCATTCAATAATGTTTCGTAATAAAATGCTCTTTCTGAGACTAAATCAGAAATCAGACTTATGATCATTCGTGAGTATGGGCCAATGCGTCCTGTCTCAACTGATAACAGTTTTAAAATATTGTTATTATATATAATTGAGCCGCATCGCGCGAATTAGGGCGGAAATAAATATTTCAAATGATTTAATCAATACAAAAAACACTTTAACAAACTTCTTTCTTTTAAAGAATTGTCATTGGCGCATCATTTTCTCTAGGATTTATGACCATTATTGTTTTAATGTTTCAATAACAGCCACGGATTTCGAACCGATTTATTTTGATTGCATTCATAGTCTGTGTAAACAACGGCCCAATGGATTAAAAGTACAAAAAAAGAATCATCAAAGTTTCTTCATTCATGTTCCATAAAGATTCCGTGTGAGGAAAACAACTGGAATTATAAGCTAGTTCAGTAGTTGTAGTATTGTATTGAAACGTTAATGTTGCACGTCATTTCAGTAAATGTACTTTCGTAATGAAGTCATGTGCGTGACGTAACATTAAGTATTCAAAATGCGCCATTCATGGTCTCACTTGGACACACGGATCTTACACAATATTTAAAAATATGTGATTTCACCATGAAATATTCAATATTACTTCTTTAAATGTCATATTATTCAAATTCCCAATAAGATAACAAATCAAATGTATAAATGTCCGAATGCCTAAAATTGCGCAATGCGGATCAATCTATTATAACATATGCCTATCGAATAGGCATACTTAAATTGCAAGTAAACAAGAACGTATTTAAATTATGTCAATTATTAACAAACGTTGTATTAAAATCCGCCATTATACATGAACCCTTGTTTACATAGGAATCTCAATTACCATCCGTCCGACCCCCTCATTAGGCAATGTTCAACTGAAATGAACTAAAAGGGCCTCTTGCCAACTAAGTGTAGAAGCCTTCTGTAAAAAGTATGGGTACGGATTCAGTAATTACCGGCATCTTTTATGCGAAAGTTGATTGTATTGACAATTTTACAATAACTTGCTTTAATTTAATTTTCATTATCTGGCAAAGGTTAAAAATTGTTTAATAATTAATAAATAACTAATAATGATTTTTAAGAGTTGACACTTTTTGTAACCAAGGAGATAAAGATGAAGATGATATACAACATACGTTTAACGTTTTAAGTATTGTTATAACATAGGTTGTAGAAGAGGGTCATATATGGCAAAAATCAGAAATGAATATTCACAGATTAATAACAGAAACGGTGAAACGATCATAGTCAAGAACTACAACAATAAATCAAACAATAATCGACTACCGTTATGATAGTGTCAGGCCCATTCCGAATTGAACATATAATTATGAGCTAACGTAAAATAATACAAAAGTGAAAAAAAACAACATGCGAATGGTTTCACAGTGGTTTGATGGAAATGAAATCCTGCTATGTCAGAAAATCTCGAAATGTATAAATCTCAGATATTTCGAGATTTGCTGACATTGTTACACTGCAGTAATTCAAAGGTAATTTAATGTTAGGTAGGAGTGACTCCTTTGATATATCTGAAGAAAAAATAAATATTTTAGGTTAAATGTCACTAAATTGTGCACAGGTTGAATGAAACCAAAACAGGAGTTCATTCTCATCAAATCACTGTGAATGGTATATATATATATACAAAAAGATGTAATGAAACAACCAACTGTAAAGCAGAATTCATTACACAATAATGCATGACATCTAAAGGAAAGCATTTTGTTATTATATTGTCTGTAAAGCATGCATTGTTCATTGAAATAAGTATTGCAAGTCATATTTAGACAATAGACTGTAATCATGAACTACAAATACCTTAGCGTATATACCGCTACAATAACAAAAACGAAAGCGAAAGTAGATTTTCAGAAAATGTAGGGGATGTTACTCTATTAACTTAAGAACATAACGTCAACTTTCGGTTTCAATTACCAGACAACAGTTGTGTGGAATTCATAATTGACGAAAATATTATTAACAGGAAATAGTCTAGCTTTTAAAAGACGCTTAGCAGGTTTGTTCTTGTAGTATATCACTGCTTTATTATATAGTATATGACTAAATACCGTAGTAGTTATTTTTGAATCAAAATCAAATGTAAAGAAAAATGTTACCCTATTCTCTGCAAAGCACTGTTTGAACAATTGAAAGAATTGAGTTTTACAATTCAGACAAATCTGCAATAAATTTTTATCATTTACTACACATAACTTTACCTAATGAAGTATTCCACAACAATAAGAACCGAAAGCGAAAGTAGAATTTCTTAAATGTAGGGGACGTTACTCTATTAACTTTAAGAAAATATCGCCAATTTCAATTACATCACAAGAATTGAGTAGAATTCATAATTGACCAAACTATTTTTAACTTAACAGGAATTATTCTAACTTTAAAAGGACGCTGAGCAGGTTTGTTCTTACAGCATATATCACTGCTATATTATATTTTGTTAGATATTAAGTATACGACTTAACACTAATCAGTAGGCCGATAGTATTATTGAGTCAAAAGTAAAGCAAAGTGTTACTCTATTTATTGATGACATCTAAAGTAAAGCATTTTGTTATTATATTCTCTATAAAGCACTTATTGTACATTTGAACGAACTGGGTATTGCAAGTCATATGTAGACAATAGACAGTTATCGATAACTACAAATAAATTTACCTTAGCGTTTAAGTCCACTAAAATAAAAAAAAACGAAAGCGAAAGTAGAATTTCAGAAAATGTAGGGGACGTTACTCCAATTACTTCTTCAACTCTCGGTTTCAATTATCAGACAACAATTTAGTGGAATTAATTATTGATTGAAAGATTATTTACCTAACAGGAAATATTCTAGCTTTTAAAAAGGCGCTAAGCAGGTTTGTTCTTTTAGCATATATCTCAGCGATATTGAGTATACGACTAAATACTTATTATTGAATCAAATGATTGAAATTAACGATGTGTATCTTGTACTTCATGGTGTACGTATGTACAAAATATTGAATATGCTTTGATGCTTTGATGATATTTACATTTTCGTTATTTTAATTTTTGGATTGTTTAAAAGGCTAGTTTCAACCCCCAGTAAGTTTTACTGACCGTTCTAAGGCGGTATCTAACTCTCTTATTTTAGATTGTTGTTTTATAAAGTATATGTTTACTGTGTTGTTTGTGGAGATTTGTGTTGTTGTCACATGTTTCTGGATAGTGGTTGTTTGTTTTTGTCTTCTATGTCTTTGATGTTGGCTTTGTGCCATTAAACGGGGTTTATGTTTAAATTTTCGAGTATTGTGCTTTTTCTGCAGTTTTGCATATGCATATTATATTGTCAACAGCATGTGAATCATTTTGAAGCATTTGTTTTAAAATGTTTGTACAAAACACAGGCCTCAAGAAATAAGAAGAACACCTTGATTATTTGTCCAATTTGCAATGTTATTCTAAACCATTCTCGTAACGCCATGCCGCGGAATACGTTTCGACGGCAAATTTATGTATTTACCTGTTAGCAAAAACAGGCATTACGGAATAAATGAAGCCATATTTTCCGCGCAAATATATCCGCCAAGAACCAAGAGGAAGACAGTAATTACACTTCAACAATTGGTGGATTTCTTGATCCCTGCTTCTCTTTTCCCACTGCCATATGGCAAGAGCAATGCTGGGGCGAAGCCAGGCTTAAGAAAACTTGTATGCCCGATGGTTGTTGGTGGGTTTGATGATACCCCCCCCCCTCGATTTCTTTCTAAATTAGAAGCAAAATAGTGCAAGCTTGGAGCATTCCAGGAGCAAAACAAAAGACACAATTATATCCATTTTATATGCACTTTACACAAACTTAGATAAATATGCAATGATTACAATAAAATCAAGCCATACACCCTGCACGCAGTTGAAATAAACACCAGACTTGCTTTGGTTATAATAACGTTATATCCAACTTTTGAGTTGTTCAAAGTGTTTGACTAGCCTAGCTATTAGTTTTATTTGCATGTTAGGGTTATTTAAATGTGATCATTTTTCAAAAAAGTTGTAGGCCAGGCCTACAGGGCCTATAAGTAAACTTAACATTACAATGCAAAAAATGTGAAACAATATTGAAAATATATAGACAATACAAAGTGCATAAATGTTTTTATGAAGACAAAATTCAATATGTTTTGACATTTTTGGCATCTATTTTATAAGTTTGGAATAAAATATTTTTTCTATTTAAAATAAATAAATTGAGTTAGAAAATTGGATGCCAGTGATGACAATGCAAAAAAATCAGTCTTCGAGATTCAATGAACATAAGATAAGTGTAATAAAACCTTAATTTTTAACTCTTAATGCGAACTATTTTTTGTTCAGCGATTCAGATTTGGGTTCGAAAACAATATCATACCAAGTCACATGTTTATTGTTTTATTGATAATATCCAAGTATCAATGAGTCACATTAACCAAACACAAGTAAATGTTCTTTTATTTAGAGTCAGTGTGTGTATACTACGTGATAAATTGCGTCTAAGATGCTACGTCGGATGGCAACATTTTGCTGAATATGAAGACTTATATCAAAGATAACTTTTCTTTTACTACTCCGTTTTAAATAAAACAAAGGGCAGTCTATGCCGCCTAAAGAGCCCCGCCTTCGTTGCATTACCGAAATTTGATAAGTTCATTAGTTTCATCAAACACTTCGACAAACCTGTTTCCAAAATAATGTTTTGACAGTGCTCAATCAGACGGCCGTATTGTGGAAAGGTTTGTCGAAGTGTTTTAAGAAACAAAAATATCACTAAAACTCGAAATCACCGATTGCGGGGCTCCGTAAGCGGCCTAGACTGCGCTAAGTTTCATTTAAATGGTGAAGAAAAAGTGAAGTTATCTTTGTTTAAAGTCATCATTCGAAGCAAAACATTGCCTTCCGACGTAGCATTTATTAGGTGAGTGTTCCTGACTTTCTAAATACAACGCCTCGTTGCTTAATGTTGATACTTTTTTTTCAAACCAAAAACATTATCTATAAAATACTACAGCACAGTGACTGTGATTGACTTCCTGATGACATATTTGTAAATATATTTTTCTTAAACTTGAAGTCACAACAATCATATAAATTACCACATAACCACAATGCATTGTTAACTCAATAATGTAAAACAATTTGGCACCTGAAACCATTCTTAATGTTGTAACACTTTACGAAAACGTTTTTCTCTCTTTGCCCAAAAAGCCAATTTTCTAAATGTCTGGAGACTGACAAAAATAAGATTGGTACCTCTTGAAAGCTATGGTATATTCGGGATCAAAGGGTATCTGCTCTTCTTCCGCAGCGCATATGGTTTATTCAGTGTTTAACACTATTTGACTCGATACATTTTAAAACAATTGACTCACTGTGTATCCGATTTTCTTCAGAATGGTGGGAAGACTGACTGAAGATCAGATGGACATTCTGGAAAATATGATCGGTTCTAGTCCGAAGAGTTTCAAGCTGCTCTACAGCATAACTAGGGACGGCCGCAGCGCCGCAGACTTTCATCAGAGGTGTGATAACCAGGGTCCTACTGTGACTGTTCTTTACAACCCACGGGGCTCTATTTATGGTGGATACGCGGGTGTTAGTTGGCAGAGCAGCGGGGGTTACACCGCGGACGACACCGCATTCATTTTCCAGTTGTTATTTTCAGGGAAACGTGTAGTGAATACATTTCGACCAAAAAATGTATCAAAAGCCTTGTACTTTTGCCACGATGACAGCCCACATTTCGGAGCTCAAGATTTGAAAGCTTTTTCAAAAATTGTTTCTTTGAATACAGACGGAACATTTAATTTGAATGGAAAATTAGCTGTTGGAACTTACTATCATAGTAACAACGTTACTAACGAGAACATCAACAACGGGATAATGGTTGTCACGGAAATGGAAGTGTACGCTGTTTCTGGTGAGACATTTCTTTCATGATACATCCTCTTCAGAGTAATAAATTTGTGTGTGCATGTTTGATATTTATTTAAGCAAATATGAATACAATCTTTTGCTTTGAAACAACATTATCTTTTAAATGGTGTTGCTTTCCCTTTATTCAATGTTGTGTTGATTTTAAATCGAAACCACTTCATCTTACTCGTAATCTAACGCGATCTTCAGATGAGGCTCGGAAATCTCCACCAAAGGGAACAGCATGGCGAAAAACTCCAAATCTTAATGCAGAGGTATATCGACAACATATTTTGCTTGCAATTTTCTGTCCAACTTACTTTTGTTTCTTTGGAATTATTGTTCTTTAATGTTCAACTTACAGAATGAGGCACGCTTTCTATTGTAGTACACGTCAAAAATGACAGAAGAGCTTTCACTGATTAAGCCACAAAGTGGACGTGGAATCACCGACTTCCGATTGTTACTTGTTGGTCCAATTGCTGCGGGAAAATCAAGTTTCATAAATACTGTCATGTCAGCTTTCGCCGGTAGGGTAATACATAAGGCTTCTGTAGGTAGCTCGGACAATGGCCTAACCAATAAAGTGAGTTATTGATTATGTATTTATTTGACAGTGTTTAACTCATCAAAGGCAATGATTTCTGGTATTCCAGTTCACTGAATTTAATTTGCCTAGTCCGGCAAACAAGAAAATAATTATAATCATCTATCAGAAGTAATTGATATTCTGTCCATTTTTGGCCCTACAAATTTTCCAAAAAAAATGTCATTGTCGTGTTCGCAACATAAAAATAAACAAACTTAAAATAATACAATGTTGAATGCGTTTACATTTTTTTCGCCAAATAAATTGGAAAAAACAACAACTTGTTAATTAGATCCAGATGGTAAGATAGTGGCGCATTCGCCATTTTATATAAATTTGAGAACAGGTTTTCGTCGTGTTTTTTTTTTTCGAAAAAGTCCCATCCAGCTTTAATGTTTTCCCTACATTCAGCGTTTCTTATAGTTAATATGTTGATGTATTTTTATAAAATATGCGACCACATTTATTTTACATTTAAAAAACCCCATGTTTAAATAGGGCTTTAACAGGATGTGTATAATAATGTTGCGCTTGCCATCGCTGTTAAAAATAAAACTAATCAAACAAAAGCTGTAGTTGTCATACTTCGTTAGTATGTATGTCTCTCGTCTAGAATTTGAATGTTGATTCTATGTTCATCACTTCCAGTACATGCCTTACCCAGTACGCCAGGAAGACGGATCTTGCCTCAACTTCCGGTTGTGCGATACACCAGGTATCGGCGAGCATTCGGCGATGGACGTAGTAAACCTGCATTTTCTTTTAGATGGACACTTACCGAACTCATTTCAGGTAACAATTAAAAATAGTTATAGAATGAATTTTCAGCTATACCAAGTGCTTGATTTATGTATGATATATCTACATGGATGATTTGCATTGGGTGCACTAAGACTAGTCACGTTTTTATTCATTTGACGTCAATAGCGTTGATAATGTATAGTGCGTTGTAACAAAATGGGTGTTGTTTTAAGTTCATATATAAAAGTAAAACTGTTTCTATTTTTATTTCAGTTTTCTCATTCTCATCATGTGAGCACTAAGACGGTTGGTTTTATTCAAAAACCTACTCTGTCTGACGAAGTTCACAGCGTTGCCTTTGTGTTAGATGCCTCAACAGTCGGCGATATGTCACCAACAGCTATTGTTCGCCTAAATGACTGCAAAAGATTGGCACAAGAAAAAGGTAGCATTGTAGAATTTTAATTTAATTTACCCTTTTTGTTCGTCTTTCTGAGAAAATATAATGTCAAAAATAATAATTTGATATTAAATAAGACTTCCATATGTAAATAAAGGCATTTTAAAAAATAAACGTAACCTACCGTATACTAGGGGAATGGTTATGTCAAACGTTTTCTTCAAGAGGAATGCTCAAACATTTGATACGTACTAAATGATCATTACAAACTTAACAAAACGCTTGATTCAAATTTGATGTCATATGATATATTTAATATCTTTTTTTAAAACGTCATGACTTTGTAAGATGAACGTCCCCGAGAAAGAACTATCAAGGGATAAACAAACTAATATACGCCACCGTTTATATTCTGAAACACATCAAATTTCAACACGAAACGTGTTATTCACTCCTAATGTCTTCGAGTAGATCAGACTGACCACTGACATTAAATACGATGAATGAAACTCAAAACATGTAAAATGGACTTTAATCTTAAGGTAATTGAAATTTACCTAGATAACTCTTTTAACCTTTTAAGTATTTTTGTCAGTAAATGACAGTTCGTATAATTTTGTCATATTATTCGTGCGATTTTAGATTTTGTTTAGAATTTGTTTTATACACTGACTTTGATTAATTGTACCATAAATACTTTTAGCAAAGTTTATTGATAACTGTTTATAATTATTTGGTACAAGAACGCCAAAAATGATAACAGTCAAAAATAATATTAGAAAAGTATTTCTCCACAAGCCGGCGTAGGAATGACAGTATACCTAATCGGCGATCACTACTTCGCTTGAGGGGTGTCCCATAAGTAGCAAAGGGGTCTGCAAGAAGGCGGTATTAATTAAGAAAATTCATTAAATACTAAAAACCTTCCATAAATGAGCATCAAAGAACATAAACCAGATTATGTAAGTGTAAGATCGTATTTTATTTCACTCGTGATCTTAGAAAAACTTTGAAAAGATAGAAGAAAAAGTCTAATCTACTAGTCTATAATTTTTATTTTAATACGTCTACTTTTCAGGCATACCAATTGTGGTTATTCTCACCAAAATCGACAAACTTCACGAAGAGATTGAAGATAATCTTGCGGACATTTTTAAATGTCAAGAGATCAAGGCCGTCGTAGATCAAGTCAGCGAGACGCTTGGTATTCCACCAAATCACGTGTTTCCGGTGAAGAACTATCATAGCGAGATGGAGACGGAAGTTGACATGCACGGGCTAGCACTCATAGCACTTCGGAAGTTAATTTGCATGGCCTCTGACGTCTTGGAGGAGCGCATTTCCGGTAGCGAAGATAGTCTAGCGGAGTCGACTGCAATTACGGAGTCTGACACTGCGTAGTCTCTTTTGTTGTATACAGGCTAAACAAGTGGGGAGACATGAATCAATGTGTATTGTTACAACGTTTAGCATAATTGTATTGGTCTTATAGTTATTTACGAAACTGAGTGTAATCGGTAGTAGCCAAAAGTGATTTCATTGGCAGTGTTTCGGGAATAATTATCTGTTTAATGAAATCGCACTGTAATGGATTCTTATTTTGTCCGCATAACACAGAGTGGTAGGTTAACCTTTTTAAGTAAAACAACATATTATTCTAAAACAATTTAGTCATAATTTTTCTGTGTCATACTCGACATTTTCCTCGTACTGACCACTTGTCCGAATAAGGTATGACATTCCTCTTGCACATAGACGAATCATAATGGCGTTCTGTATCAACACGTTTTTATTTATGCTTTCCGGTAGTTTATAGAGATTAATCAATTAAACATATTCGATATTTTAGTGTTTTTAAACATTTAATATAAATAACATTTTGAAAGAGTGAAATAACATCTTGTAGTTGCTCCCCATGTAGCAATCATAGAAAAATAAAATACAAAAAACATATCTTAAGTTGCTTCCTTTAAATAGAGCATGTTAACTATAATGCATATATTTTTCAGGCGACTACTACAAAACAAATTTAAAAAAGTTGACGAAACTTGGTTTTCAAGAACTTAGTACTTTTCTGTAGAAACAAAGTGACGTTTATTTACGCATGAATGCTCATGACGAATCAACGACGTAGCAGTTTCGGTCGACCTACTTATAATGCAAATGTTAGTAAAGCGCATGCGCAATGTGGAACGTTCGCATGTTAATTCAATTTGTAGCTTCAAAATCAAAATGGACGGGACGCAGGATTAACTTCATTATCACAATTTATTGATCCGTTCAAACAGTTTATTTCTTAAATTTTGTAAGGGAGGCAAACGCGACAACAGTTTAAGCATATGCTAGTATGCTATAACCAGAGAATACTATAATGGCGTCGTTGTTTTATTCAGCGTTGACATTGAAAACGATGTAAACAAAGCGGCAAGTTTGTATTTCCTTACATTTTGTACACTGTTAATACATTTCGACATCAAGAATACAAGGTATCTGTTTATTTTGAACATAATGTTGTTCTACTTGATGTTGGTTCGTGCTTAAAGTGATGAATATGATTGTTTCGTTTTAATTAGTATCCATCGTTCATTGTTTTTGTGTTGGCATCAATTAATTTGCCAGGGAAGTTAATACTGTGTATCATTTTGGGATCATCAAATATGTTGTTATGCTTATTGAAAATTAGATTTTTAGTCAAGTCAGATCAACAGTGTGTTTGTAGTTACCGGCCACCGGCTAAGAATACATGACATACAACGAGAACACTGCAACAATCATGAGTTGTGTCACGGTATTAAATCGATACAAGCATATATTTATCAAATCTCCTTACGTTTAACAGACGATTGTTTACATAAAAAAACTAGCTTGTGCAGGTTTTTTAATATTAATTAAAAAAGTATCACGTACGTATGCCAAAATATTTACGGCGTATAAAGAAAGCATGGTATTTACTGTCTAAACATAAACATTTATATTATCTAGACACAATAAACAAACACGTTTTTCTCTTGTAGTATGATTATGCCTGCAAATTTCAAACAATAATTTATGATTTGAACATATAATTTTGTAAATGCGAATTTATGTTTAAGGTATCTCCTATAGCAATAGCGAAATCAACAGCATGTTCTTTATACAGCTAGCCTAGCATGTACGCCCAAGGCTAAATAATATTATCAAACATTTTAAACAAATCTCTGGTTGGAAAATAAGCAGATGGTTTTTGATAACGTTTAATAGCAAGAATAGCTCTTTGCACTTTAGCTGCCAATTTGTCTTGAGCAGTGTTAATGGAGCTGCTCTTTTCATTACTGTCAATCCACAGTTTCGATTTAACCGAAGGTGTTTGATTTCATACTATGGATGTAGTTTCTGCTTACAAAATGTCTCTATTCCTAAATGTACCTGGGTGTCTGTTAGTTTCGTTTGTGGTCACCAAGCCGGACATGTGGGTTTCCTTCGGGTACTCTGATTTACACACTCTCGCGTAGCATCGTGCAAACGAGATTTATTCAAACAATAACAACTTCACAATCGTTGTGAAATAAATAAGTTTAAACTGAACTTATGTAAACCGATGGAAATTCCTATATTCTTCCCTCGCATATCTGCCTCAAACCACCGTTAAGTAGTTGTATATATCATACTACGAATTGCGGTTTGTTTGTTTTACAAAGTTTGTTAGTCCATTTGCCATAAAAAAGACAATGCGTTCATTGAACTATGATGTCCCTCATCCACTAACGTTTAATATAACTATAGGTTGTCTCGCTTCAGAACTACACGATGTCAAACCAACTGAATGAACCATTGTGTAAACGTTTTATTAAATGGCACTACATGAAATGGAACACATATAGTGAATTCGAAAAACGGTAACGCATGTTAAGTGTAAGTTCTTCGGCTTTGCATTGTCAAGAAAGTTGCCAATTCCGTCTGTGAAACAAAATTGAACGTACTGTTTATCAGAACCCAGCTCGGTGCTAACCAAATAAAACAAATTTCAACGAAATGATTAGAAAGCGAAACAGATATAATGAGTAATATGAGCTAAGGCGCTGCCTCTACGGGCTTGAAGTGTTATTGCCGGAATCGTTGTTCTTTTTATGAAACACATGTTGTACAATACATCGCGGCAGGCATTTTTGGCCTCTCGGGCCATCCAGAACAACTAGCTGTTTTATATAAACAAGTCGCAAACCTTTCAGTACATGTTCTTTCAAGTTAAGCACAGAGCCTTAATTTATGAATATTCATATGGCAAGGACGAAGAGGCTTTTTTGAACGTGTTTTTCAGCTGTATAATTATTTTTATATCGGGTCTACAGTCCAGTACAGTCCATACTTTCAGTGTGTGTATACCACGTGATAAATTGCGTCATAAATGCTACGTCGGGAGGCAATATTTTGATTTGAAAAAAAACTTTAAACAAAGATAACTTTGCTATTTCTTCACCATTGTAAATGAAACATAGCGCAGTCCACGTCGATTACGGAGCCCTACCTTCGTTCATTAACCAAATTTTGATTGCGAGTTTAGTTTCTTAAAACACTTCGACAAACCTTTCAGCCGTCTGACGGAGCACTGTCAAAACATTTTTTTTTACCTCATCAAATTTGGAAATAAAACAAATGCGGGGCGCTTTAAGTGGCATAGGCTGCCCTTTGTTTCATTTTAAATGGTGTTGTTAATGAAAAGTTATCTTTGATTTAAGTCTTCATTTTATGCAATTTTGCCTTCCGACGAAGCATATATATAACGTAATTTATAACGTGGTATATACTAGTGATGGGCCGATGATCGCCGATAATCAATTATATCGGCAGACATTCGTAATTTGGCGATCGGCGACCTTATCGTTCCATAATCGAATAATCGAAAAAAAAGTTTGCTTGAATTCAGTAAATTTCCAAGTTTATATAGCGCAGTAACTTAGAGCTAAGGGAAGTAACCGATACTTTGAGTTTTAACAGTACTTTCATTTAGTTTTTCTTTGCGTTCAAATAGCTTTATGATGGCGGACGGCCATGGGGACATCGATCTAAAAATATTTGATTACCCTGGATATCGGTCGTCCAGGTGCTGGACAAGTGCAAATTATTCCAGCAAAATGGTTAGGGTCATTCAAGCCCAGATTCTTCCCAGAAACTAGGCTTGATCGACCCCAGCTGTGCTCACATATTGAAATGAACGTCAAGATCATTGTAAAAACTGTTAGAAGAATGGAAATGTTTGTCCAACTCCGAGAATACGTGAGAAAAGTTTTGCTTATTTAATTTCCAATTACTCGTTATTTTTAATAGCTAATGCCATCCAAAACCAATGTGTTATGTCTCATTTTTTCAATTTAATTTTCAAAACTGGTGTAATTAATGCACCAGTGTCATTGTCAATTGTAACCAAGCACCCCCCCCCCCCCCCATTATTCAATATGCCACAAATAATACCTGTTTTCTGACTGAAGCATTAGAAATGGAAACTAAGGTCCTTATTGATATATACATCAGAAAATGATGCTTTTGTGATACTGTCAGATTACAGCCGATTAATCGGATAATCGATTATGAAAATCCAAGCCGATTGCCCATCACTGGTATATACACACTGTACTTTGCATAATCTGTTAGTATTTTGATTAGTAATGCACAAGTCAATTGTAACCACGGCTCCCCCAGGTCCGGGGAATAGCGGGGAGGTTGAATTTCGGTCCAGCCAACCCTGGCTAAAATCCCCTCCCAGCGGGTATGAACAGATGGTAAAATCCCCGCCAAATGCCCCCGTAACCCAGGGACCCTAGGTAAGGCCCATTCCCCGCTATATCTAAAGCGAAGACAAAACCACCGCATTCAACCGGCACTCCAGGGCCACCCGAAAGGTAAAAACACGGCCCATTTCCCGGGCTATCCCCGGTATACACCCGGACCTGGAGGGCGTTGTTACAATTGACTGGTGCATTATTAAGACTAAAGTATCCATTTCATAAACTATGTCGATTTAACTGCAACATTAGTAAAACATTCCTTTAAACAAATACACCCGAAAGGTAAAAACATGGCCCATTTCCCCGGCTATCCCCGGTATACACCCAAACCTGGGGGGGGGGGGGGGGCGGGGCGTGGTGACAATTGACTGGTGCTTAATTAAGACCATAGTGAAAGAAATCAGCTAAGTAGTGTGAAGGAAATGGTTCCTATTACCAGATGTAAATCCTTATAATTATTGGTCTTTCACACCTTCCATAAAGCAAGCAGTAAGTATTTCACAGTTTATTTATGAGTCCTTAATTTACATAGATACACTATCTACATACATTTATATACTAAAGCTATAAAATATAAGATAAATATGCACATGGCCATTTTAAATGAATAATGTGAAATGCATACAGTTATGTTGCAGTAGAATAAATTATCAATTATTATTAACAAAAACTAGGTAGCATATAATTATAATGAGGATAAAACATGAGCATTCAGCTGATACTGAAGACATTTTAAAAAAGAGAGTAAAAGATGAGTATATATTCTTGTAACAATAACATTCAATATTCATATTTGAAGATTTAACTTCAACACTATCCATTTCATAAAATATGTTGATTTAACTGCAGCATCAGTAAAACATTCCTTTGACCAAATGCATGAGTATAATCCCTGATTAACAGTAAATAAAACAATTAATTTTAATATCACATGTCAAAAGCATTATCACATTTGAAAAAAACTATATTGTTTACACAGAAAAAAATACAAATAAAATAAAAGTTAAGGAAGTTTTTTGTAAAAAATATGAATGCAATAAATTGTCCATTGAGGGAAGGGTCAAACATAAGCACATTACTCAACTTCATTTTTTCAAACCAAAAGATTTAAGGGGTTTACTTCCATTTTCAAAAACTAGTAACTAATATATTTTTTAAAGCACATTTCAATATCTGCACTATATTTCCATCACATAAGAGTTTCGTTTATAGTATAATTGTAGAATAAGTCTGTAATTAGAAAATAAATATATAAAAAAGTAACAGAAAAAATGCATGAATTTTTTTTAATTGAAAATGAAAACAAAAGTGAGCCTTACAAGTTTCAAATGTTTTATCATTTGAATGTGGAGGGCAACATAAGTGAATGAATAAGTTAATGCTAAAATATATTTAAGGCTTATACTAAGAATAACTGATAATCTATTGAAAAAGAATGGATTGAAAGTTACTACTACATGGTCTTAATTAAGCAGTGTAATGTACATGATTGTCAAGTTTAGAAG
Source organism: Mya arenaria (assembly GCF_026914265.1). Lineage (NCBI taxonomy): Eukaryota > Metazoa > Mollusca > Bivalvia > Myida > Myidae > Mya > Mya arenaria. The sequence goes on along the minus strand of NC_069137.1, from coordinate 37,164,075 downwards.
TTGTTAATAACTTTCCTGCTTGTACATGAACAAAAACAAGTACTTTTTGCTTTTGATTGTTTTCCTTTAAAGCATTGATATAAAATAAAGAAAAATCCACTTATTTGAGGTTGTCATTTCTGCACACATTTGATTATGGAGGAAAATATCAAAATGCAGTAAAAGTTTTGCTGTTACTTAAAGCTGCGCTCTCACAGATTTACTGTTTTGACAACTTTTTTTTAAATTTTTGTCTTCGAATTAGATTTTTTGTGTGTAAATATCTGCTTACCAGTGATGAAAGACTGCTGAGAAAAGATCAGATCGCAGATTTTCATATTTCCATTCCAAATTTAATGTTTTATGGCTTAAACCGTTACTAACGGTTAAATAAAAATGCATAAAACATCGTTTTGGGGACGGAATTTGAAAAGCTGTGATCTGATCTTTTGTCGGAAGTCTTTTATCATTGGTTTGCGGATATTTACGCAAAAACTTGTTCGTTCGAAGACAAAAAATAAAAAAGTTGTCAAAACGTTCAATCTGTGAGAGTGCAGCTTTAACATCAGAAATCACAATAAATGAAAAAAAAACAGGTATCACACATGTCAGAAAATAAATTACATAAAAAGCTGTTTAATTTCTGATAAAAATAGGATAGAAACTCTATCCCTAAACTACGACAAAAACAGTGCTATTACTTTGATATAAAGTCTTCTTAAGCATATATGTACATTTTTTTTGTCCTGAGTAATATCCCAAAATATGTCATTACATAAATATTTACCCGAATGTTGACAATATGTACTGTCACACTGGAAACCATGCAATATTTATTTTATTATACCGAACACAGTTACATTTATATACATATATAAGATTTTTACCATAACACAACTTTCAAGTTTAATCAATTTATTCTGTAATTATTGTTTGTTCACATTTAATAGCTGTCATTTTGTTGCAAATGTCGTTTAGAAATAAGGCAAACACCGGTTGTAACCAGATTCACAATACATTTTAATAAGCGCTTACCACCTCAGACTTGGGAAAACCTAAAAAAGCCTATTTTTAGAATCGCATGCTATGTGGTGTGAGACCACAGTTATTATGCCCCCTTTTGAAAAAAGTGGGGTATATTGTTTTGCACATGTCGGTCGGTCGGTCGGTCTGTCTGTCTGTCGGTCGGAATACCAAATGGTTTCCGATCAATAACTTGAGAACGCTTTGACCGAGGGACCTCATACTTGGTATGTGTATTGGTCATCACCAGCAGATGAACCCTATTGATTTTGAGGTCAGTGGGTCAAAGGTCAAGGTCAGTGTGACCTTTACATGAAAAACGGTTTCCGATCAATAACTTGAGAACGCTTTGACCCAGGAACCTCATACTTGGTAGGTGTATTGGTCATGACCAGCAGATGAACCCTATTGATTTTGAGGTCAGTGGGTCAAAGGTCAAGGTCAGTGTGACCTTAACATGAAAAACGGTTTCCGATCAATAACTTGAGAACGCTTTGACCCAGAGACCTCATACTAGGTAGGCTTATTGGTCATGACCAGCAGATGAACCCTATTGATTTTGAGGTCAGTGGGTCAAAGGTCAAGGTCAGTGTGACTGTAAGCTGAAAAAAGGTTTTCTGATTGTCCATATTTTAGTGTCCAAATCCTACTAACAATTTGGCTCCCAAGGGGGCATAAATGTTTCACTAACATCTCTTGTTTTTAATATATGTTTCATTTAGACACTAACCTGGCTTCTTACTTTAAAACAGTCCCAATTGAAAAACAAGTAACTGGCTGCTGTAGAACAATCCAAGACACAAAATTTAATAACAAGAAAACATAGGGTGGACTATTGCGTTTTCTCACAAAATTGAATAGTAAGACATGACCCTGAGGTCAAGACGGAATAAGGCTACAAACAACCAATTTACAAAGTTCCACAGGCAATGATTTTTCCAATTTTTACACTGAAAACTATCAGTTTTTGCAATACAGTGTCAAATTATGTTAAGTTCTATGCAAAAAGGCCACCTGTTTCTTCTCTTTCATTAAACTTTAATAAAATATTGGTATTTGAACACAAGCACTTTTTTTTCTATATTCACATCGGGTCAACAGGGGGCAGATAACTGTGGTCTTGAGCCTATTTAAGCAACATTTTTTCAGAAACAGACTTCAAATCTCCTATAGTTCAACTTAAGGCTATATGCAACACATACTGAAAGTTTGGCAATGATATATTAAGCACTAAATGAATGAGACAAGTATTAGCACCTGTGGTATTTTCATAAAAAAGCAGAAACAGCCATTTCCCTCAAACCTTTGAAGAGCCTTTTTTCCTTATGCATTGGAATAATTTGACAAAGTCACTTATATACAAAGGTAACAGAACTGTTCAGTTTAACAAAAGAAAATTAGTGATTATGTGTTTATAGTCAGTCTAAACACCACTATATATGCCAAATTGTATGCTTCTGTGACAAATGGGGCAAAAAAGGAAACGGCAAAAAAACCCACAAAAACTGAAAGATTCATGACAACTGCTAGTGTTTTCATCTATGAGGTTGCTATATGATGTAGAAAATGCAGATATAACATTATTATGCCCATTTAAAAAAAAAATACTTTAAGTATCTGTTTTGAAGGCTAGATTTGGCATTATTAATTCAGAGTACAGCACTTCACCATTGTCTGTAAGATGCTTATTTACACCTGATTTGCTATAAATCTCACTCTTTGGAATCATTTACACACAAACAAGTACTACAGAAATGACTAACATCTTCATTCTTCTGAAATATTGGATTCAGAGCTGCATCTCCTGGATTCAGATTGCAGGACTACAGCCGGGGGGTGGGGGTGGTGGAAAAGCCGCAGCTAACTGGAGCTTATTGGCACATCATGATCTGCAAGCAAGACACAAAAGCAATGTTTTACACTTATAAAACTATCTGCAACTACTGTTAAAGTTTGAAAAAGGCCTATAAACACTCATTTGAGGCATACACAATCTTTTATGAATCATAAATGTGATAAATATGCAGAAAAGTTCATGAGTTCAAGGATTTTCAGGACAATTTTATGAAATATATAGTCTTTTGGACATTTTACAATCAGTTATTAACAACTCAAAGGTTAATCTCATTTTATTGAGTACCCAGATGCATTTTGAAAGCATTAAAACCAGACATGCTTAGAATTTCTTCTTACTTGGAGACGGTATTCCTTTCTCGGAAATCCTTGCCGAGAACCGGTATGAAAAACCACACGAGACCACATTTTGACCAGCACTGGTTCTTGTCCTTGAAAATTCCTCTGTGGCTACAGCAACCAGGCTGGCTTTTGAAATAAGCAATAAATTAGGGTTTTTAAGACATTTATAATGTATTAAGGTTGGTTTTAATGCATGAAGGGACAAGCCTCTAATATTTATGAAAGCGGCTCACTTTTTTATTTCATTTGCCTTGAGAAATGTCAAGTTTTTCAATGTATAAACTGAATAAATGAATGAATTAATGAATGTATATATATGAATGATTGATTGAATTGATTAATGAATAAATGAAAGGTGGCATTATTTCTTTAAAATAGGGATCTCATTGTGTTGCTGTGATTGTTGAAGTAGATGTTTTCTTGTCCATAAGCTGAACATCATATGCACACTAATGCTTCAGTCAATTGTACCCACACCCCCCCTGGTCCGGGGGTTTACCGGGGAAAAAGGGCCGTGTTTTAACTTTCCAGGTGGCCCCGGTGACAGCGGTGGTTTTGCTTAAGCGCCAAATTTAGCGGAGGTGCGGGGGCATTTGGCCGGGGTTTAACCATCAGTTTGTCCCCGCAGGGCGGGGATTTTACCCCAGGTTGGCTGGACTGAAAGTCAAAGTCCCGGCTATTCCCCGGACCTGGGGGGGGGGGGGGGCGTGGTTACAATTGACTGGTGCAAAAATAAAACATCATTCTGCAGCAAATGTGTAGTAAGTTTTGATTAATTGCTTATAGAATTTGCAATTTATGTAATGTTTGCTTAAAAGAGCAAACAAAATGTGCGAGTAGATGCACAATACAGACACATACAAGTCAGCAGCTTCATTAGAAAATAATATTATTATCAAAGCCGCACCAGAAATGATGCACAAACAACATGAAAGAAATTCATTTAGAAATGGAACAAACAGTATCAATGGGCTTATATCTCCAAACTTACTCACTTTATACTTCAGTTTGGATACAATTTTCCATTATATGATCTTGAAGTGCTAACAAATTTTAGCATGTCGGTATATTGGCATACACCAAGTACAGCTCGGCGGGGTGGCAGGTGGGCTGTCTGGCTGGTTCATCATAATTTCCTCCCGGGTCTTTTTAAAATAAGAATGGAAATAACACAGCACCTACCCAAACATACAATCATTGACACCCTTATAGTATATACAACATACTCAATTAACACATCTCTGGCCTACCAGTTTAAATTGATGGGATTCAATATTTATTTGAGAGCACAGGTGTTCGTCACATAGCCTGGATACAGTAATACATTCTTTTTTTTTAAATATTTTTTTTTATTTTTAATATTTTTTTTATTTATTTATTTCGGTCAAGATAGTGAATACATGTCATTTAAAAAATTATTAGAAAATTAGTATAATTTATATATAATACTAATTTTCTTTCATGAAAAATTGAATAATTTTTTAAATGGCATATATTCACTATTTTGACCGAAATAAATAATAATTAAAATATTTTTTTTTTTTTTTTTTTATAAAAAACTGTATCCCGGCAATGTGACGAGCACCTTTGTTTGAGAGCTGGCTGAAATTTCAAACAGTAAAAAATATCTCAATATGTTTGAAACAGTGAAAGATTGTTTTTATTGTTTATAAATGTCTATAAATCACCACAAAGCATATATATAATAAAAATGTTTTGAATTTTGGTATGCATTGTAAATGTCTTGTTAATTTTACATAAACAATATCCTTTTTTAAGTAATTCATATAGACTGTTTTTTAAGAACAAATTGAGAAGAAGATATTTCTCGACCATATTCTATCTCAAGTCGAAACAGCTGTTAGGAAGAGTAAATTGCACACTGCATGAAGAAAAATCACTGATCTACAAGCAATTGTTAAAAACTTCTGAAAAATATTGCAAAAAACGCCACTGTTTTTGAGCTGAACTGATGACCCCGCATTTTCTGATTATATGCAGGAGAAAAAGGTATTATTAGCATTGCTTGTCGGGAGGGGTTTTGTCGGGAGGGGAAACCCCTCCCGAACCCACCCCATTTAAATAATTAATTAATTAAATGTCATTTTTTACTTTGTAGGAAAGAGTTTGTCTAAAACTGTCTTGCATGCTTAAACATGCCTTCAGCTGATTAATTTTGAAAAGAGGTTAACTTAAAGAAATTCTGTGCAGAAATATATGCCAGTTTAAGCGAGACATGTCAATACATTTCATCTCGCCTAATGGTATCCTTCTGAAAACCTTGTTAAAAGAATCACCGGTAAGACGCTGTAAGCTCTAGCGTTATCATGTAATTCTGCCAAAAAGAAACACTGCCTTTTATGCTTAAACCTCCCCCGGGTTCATAATCTATAATACTCACATTATAATGCTTGTTGAAACCAGGTCAAACATGCCAAATTTGATGGTTGTAAGGGGAGGGGAAACCCCTCCCGAACCCTCCCCTGTCAATCACATTATGAATTACTAAACATTTGATTTCATTGTTTGTGCTGAAGTGGTTTTTCTGTAATTTCATTCATACATCTTTATCGCTTAAATTATTCGCGAGTTATCTGCCCAATTAAATGAGCCATGACAAAAATGTTAATTCAATTTTAAACTGGGCATAATTACACTCAGGTTACCCACAATCGTGGCAGCAGTAAAAGAGCAGGAGTGCCTACATGTCGGCCTAAATGGTTAAAAGGACTGTGTCACATTTCGATGCCAAATTTATGATATTTTTCGACAATTTTCTTTTCTTTTCGCTATTTTATCATCTGTAAGACAGCCCCTTTAATGGACGGACGAGTCTAGTCTGTGTGAGTTGAAACCAGCTGCCCATTTAACTCAGTTGGCAAGAGCGCCGTGCTAGTGTTCCTGCGGCCGTGAGTCTGAGCCCCACACCAGGCTCACTTTTCTTCTCAGGTTTACCATAAGCATGCACAATGGTTTTTAATGAAAAAGGAATGTTTTTTAAGATTTAGTTTTCACTACTTAAGTTTTAACATTTTTATTCAATACTTTAATTTTACAATACAATACAACGAAGTACACAATCGCACAGTTAACAGTTAGTTTGGCATGTATAGTGATGAGTCATAAATTATGACCTGAAGGTCATATTATCTGGATACCGATTGCATCAATTTAGCTTGTTCATTATCCGTAAAAACCAACGTTATGTCATTATGGTGTCCAAACAGCAACGTATGAACGATTGAATTTTAATTCTTAGTACAACTCACCGTGAAAGCAACGTTAAATCCGTGTTATTGCATCATGATGAAAGTTTCAATATAATAGACACATTGAAGGAATACGTCACGCGCACCTGCAATGTGCCTATATGCAAATCATTGTTTACATCAGCTGTCGTAAAATGCGCATAAATACATTTAACTTAACTATTTCGATATACAGTTTAAACTGTATTTTTTAAGATGTGGGGTAAAAAAAACCAGAATTGTTATGACAAACCCTGTTCGTTTTGTATTATTATTGCAGAGTTATGAAATATAATTTCCGGTCAAAAGTAGTACTCTTTAGACGTGTATTCATTATATGTGTTCTCCACTCCTTTCATGGAAGTGCCGAAGGTGGATTGTACATGTACCTCGGGTATTTCCGTATTGATTTTCATTGGTTAACGGAGGTCAAACCCCGCCCTAAACATGTACAATTTGCTTGCCGGCATGCACGCGCTTTATATGAACAATGTATGACGAGCTTTTCTGGTTCTCATTTTCACGGTTCAGTGGTGCCCAAATTTTTTAATGCCTATCACTCCGGCAAAAAAGAAGTAGTCCCTTGCATACACGTACAAACCGTAAGAGGGCTTGTACAGACAAACGCGTCGCGTTTGTCTTCAAGCCCGTATTATGTTCGTAACAAATATTAAACTTTTGACTTTAAATTTTCTCTTATAATTCTAAAGAAACAGCATGGGGAACACCTAGTTGTACAACGGAGACATTTATTCGTTTTTAAAGGCATTGCTACCGATACACGTTCACTTTCAAGTATTGTTTAGCAACTTCTTTTGAACCTCTGTAAAAACGTAGCTACACGTACAATTACAAGTAGTGGTTAGAAACCTCTCTTATACCTCTGTAAAAAGGTAGCTACACGTACAATTACAAGTAGTGGTTAGAAACTTCTCTTATACCTCTGTTAAAACGTAGCTGCACGTACAATTACAAGTAGTGTTTAGCAACTTCTCTTATACCTCTGTTAAAACGTAGCTGCACGTACATTTACAAGTAGCGTTTAGAAACCTCTCGTATACCTCTGTAAAAACGTAGCTACACGTACAATTACAAGTAGTGGTTAGAAACCTCTCTTATACCTCTGTAAAAAGGTAGCTGCACGTACAATTACAAGTAGTGGTTAGAAACTTCTCTTATACCTCTGTTAAAACGTAGCTACACGTACAATTACAAGTAGTGGTTAGAAACCTCTCTTATACCTCTGTTAAAACGTAGCTAAACGTACAATTACAAGTAGCGTTTAGAAACCTCTCGTATACCTCTGTTAAAACGTAGCTACACGTACAATTACAAGTAGTGTTTAGCAACCTCTCGTATACCTCTGTGAAACGTAGCTAAACGTACAATTACAAGTAGCGTTTAGAAACCTCTCGTATACCTCTGTTAAAACGTAGCTACACGTACAATTACAAGTAGCGTTTAGAAACCTCTCGTATACCTCTGTTAAAACGTAGCTACACGTACAATTACAAGTAGTGGTTAGAAACTTCTCTTATACCTCTGTAAAAACGTAGCTACACGTACAATTACAAGAAGTGGTTAGAAACTTCTCGTATACCTCTGTAAAAAGGTAGCTACACGTACAATTACAAGTAGTGTTTAGAAACCTCTCTTATACCTCTGTAAAAAGGTAGCTACACGTACAATTACAAGTAGTGCTTAGAAACTTCTCGTATACCTCTGTAAAAAGGTAGCTAAACGTTTTATAACACGTTTTGTTTAGAAACCTCTCTTATACCTCTGTTAAAACGTAGCTAAACGTACAATTACAAGTAGTGGTTAGAAACCTCTCTTATACCTCTGTTAAAACGTAGCTACACGTACAATTACAAGTAGTGTTTAGCAACCTCTCGTATACCTCTGTAAAAACGTAGCTAAACGTACAATTACAAGTAGCGTTTAGAAACCTCTCGTATACCTCTGTTAAAACGTAGCTACGCGTACAATTACAAGTAGTGGTTAGAAACCTCTCTTATACCTCTGTAAAAAGGTAGCTACACGTACAATTACAAGTAGTGGTTAGAAACTTCTCGTATACCTCTGTAAAAAGGTAGCTAAACGTTTTATAACACGTTGTGTTTAGAAACCTCTCTTATACCTCTGTAAAAAGGTAGCTAAACGTACAATTACACCTAGTGTTTAGAAACCTCTCTCATACCTCTGTTAAAACGTAGCTAAACGCACAAATACAAGTAGTTTTTAGCAACCTGTCTAATGCCCCAGTGGAAGAGTCCTTACATACTAAGTACACGTAACGTTTCACAAAATTTCCAAAACTTCAGTAAAATAGTAGCTACACATACAAGTAGTCCTTCGCTAGCTCTCTGATACATCCGTAAAAGAGTCCTCCAAAAAAGGATAGAATGTTAGAGATGACCTAAAAGGACTCATTCGATGACTAATGTGGTTGATACTTTGTGACAGTAAATAAAGGGGAATCAATCCATTTTAACCATGTCGATTGTATTTTTATCACAAACAAGTTAAAAGTTAAATATTTAAAGTCTGTTTGCAAACTTCCATATCCCTACATTCGCTTTGTTGCACCCATCTATGCATGAAACAACACGAACACAAAACTCAACACGCTAGGCAGTATCAGATTCCGTCACGTCGGCGGTAGCCTCTTGCCTTTCATCGCTACCGGTGCGCTCATCCAGGGCACCTGAAGCAATAAAAACCAACTTCCGGAGCGCTAGTAGTGCTAGCCCGTGCACTGCAACCTCGGTTACCATCTCGCTGTGGTAGTTTTAAACCGGAAACACGTGGTTTGGAGGTATACCATGCGCCTCGCTGTCTTGCTCAACAGGCTCAAGACCACAGTTATCTGCCCCCCGTTGACCAAGATCCGGATGTGAATACAGAAACAAAGAGTGCTTGTGTTCAAATATCAATATTTTATTAAATTTGAATGAAAAAGAAGCAAAAAAAATTCTTTTTGCAGAGAACTTGACTGAATTTGACACTCTATTGCAGAAATTGATAGTTTTCAATGTAAATATTGGAAAAATCATAGCTTGTGGAAGTCTGAAAATTAGTTGTTTGCAGCCGATTGACTCCCTGGCGGAAGGGTTATGTATTTGAACTCAATTTTGACAGTCGGGTCAATGGTCAACATGGTGTTCTCTTGTGATTATATTTTGTGTCTTGAATTGTTCTAGAGATGCCATGTCCTTGTTTTTCAATTGGGGTGTGTATAAAGTCAAAAGCCAGGTTAGTGTCTATATGAAACATATAGTAAAAATAACTGTGGTCTCACGCCTGATATAGAGGAAGCTTTTGGAGGGGTGGCCTATTTTAAATTGTTATAAATTCTTAATTTATACAGCTATCTGGTTGAAATTTGGCCAGTTGACAGTGCTTAGCCATAGAATATTGGTGTTTGAGTATGAAATGTGAAAATCTTATATTACATAATATAAATTAATAATATATAATTTTCTTATATATTTTTGACATTTTTAAAAAAAACTACTTTCACTTTCAATTTAATGTTTGGAAATAGTTCCAAATGATGGTAACTAATGAATGAAAGCCACCTTTCATTAATTCATTCATTCATTCTATCAATCATTCATTTATATTCATTAATTCATTCATTTATTCAGTTTATTCATTGAAAAACTTGACATTTCTCAAGGCAAAATAAATAAAAAGTGAGCAGTTTTCATAAAGAATAGAGCCTTTTCCCTTAATGCATTAAAAAACACAACCTTAATACAGTATAAATGTTTTAAAAACCCTAATTTATTGCTTATTTTAATAGCCAGCCTGGTTGCTGTAGCCACAGAGGAATTTTCAAGGACAAGAACCAGTGCTGGTAAAACTGTGGTCTCTGTGGTTTTCCATACCGGCTCTCGGCAAGGATTTTCAAGAAAGGAATACCATCTCCAAGTAAGAAGAAATTCTAAGCATGTCTGGTTTGAATGCTTGCAAAATGCATCTGGGTACTCAATAAGATGAGATTTACCTTTGAGTTGTTAAAAACTGATTGCAAAATGTCCAAAAGACTATATATTCTATTAAATTTGTCCTGAAAATCTTTGAATTCATGAACTTTTCTGCATATTTATCACATTTATGACTATATTAAAGGTTGTGTATGCCTCAAATGAGTGTTTACAGGCCTTTTTCAAACTTTAACAGTAGTGGCAGATAGTTTTATTTGTGTAAAACATTGCTTTTGTGTCTTGCTTGCAGATCATGATGTGCCAATAAGCTCCAGTTAGCTGCGGCCTTTTCCCCAGGCGGTAGTCCTGCAATCTGAATCCAGGAGATGCAGCTCTGAATCCAATATTTCAGAAGAATGAAGATGTTAGTCAACTCTGTAGTACTTGTTTGTGTGTAAATGATTCCATTGAGTGAGATTTATAGCAAATCAGGTGTAAATAAGCATCTTATAGACAATAGTGAAGTGCTGTACTCTGAATTTAATGCCAAATCTAGCCTTCAAAACAGATTCTTAAAGTAAAAAAAAATTAAAAATGGGCATAATAATGCTATCTCTGCATTTTCTACATCATGTAGCCACCTCATACATGAAAACACTAGCAGTTGTCATGAATCTTTAAGTTTTGGTGTGTTTTTTGCCATTTCCTTTGTTGCGACATTTGTCCCGGAAGCCAACAATTTGGCATATAGTGTTGTTTAGACTGTCTATTAACACATGATCACTAAATTTCTTGTGTTAAACTGGACAGTTCTGTTACCTTTGTATATAAGTGGACCAGAAAAGCAAAATTTTGACAAGTTGAGGCAATTCAGTTTGGCTCTATGTCATTTTTTATATAAAACACTAAGCCGATGAAGTGGAAAAACCTTATTTTGCTTAGAAAAAAATCTTAAAAGAGTAGGCAGGCCAGTTTTGTGGTGCTGTTCTATAGACACTATTAAAAGCTACAAGGAAAACTTTACTTGGTCAAATTATTCCAATGCATAAGGAAATAATGGCTCTTCAAAGGTTTGCGGCTTAACATTTGATGGAAATGGCTGTTTCTGCTTTTTATGAAAATACCACAGGTGCTAATACTTGTCTCATTCATTAAGTGTTTGATATATCATTGCCAAACTTTCAGTATGTGTTGCATATAGCCTGAAGCTGAACTATAGGAGTTTTGAAGTCTGTTTCTGAAAAAATGTTGCTTAAATAGGCTCAAGACCACAGTTATCTGCCCCCCGTTGACCAAGATCCGGATGTGAATACAGAAACAAAGAGTGCTTGTGTTCAAGTATCAATATTTTATTAAATTTGAATGAAAAAGAAGCAAAAAATTTTCTTTTTGCAGAGAACTTGACTGAATTTGACACTCTATTGCAGAAATTGATAGTTTTCAATGTAAATATTGGAAAAATCATAGCTTGTGGAAGTCTGAAAATTAGTTGTTTGTAGCCGATTGACTCCCTGGCGGAAGGGTTATGTATTTGAACTCAATTTTGACAGTCGGGTCAATGGTCAACATGGTGTTCTCTTGTGATTATATTTTGTGTCTTGAATTGTTCTAGAGATGCCATGTCCTTGTTTTTCAATTGGGGTGTGTATAAAGTCAAAAGCCAGGTTAGTGTCTATATGAAACATATAGTAAAAATAACTGTGGTCTCACGCCAACAGTTGCATTGACCTCTGGACGATTGAAAACGTCAGCAAGATCTTGAGCAATATCTTCGTGAAGCTTGTCTATTTTGGTCAGGACAATCGCAAGTGGTATGCCTATACATGATAAAACAAGACTGATTTTAAAGCTGTACTCTCTCAGATTTACCGTTTTGACAACTTCTTTTAATTTTGGTCATGGAATGAGCCAATGTTTGCGTAATTTTTTGCAAATCAGTGATATAAAACTGCTGACAAAGGATAAGATCGAAAATTTTCATATTTGCGTTCAAAAAATAATGTTAATTAAAAATTAATGTTTTATGGCTAACGCGTTACTGACGGTTTAAGAAAAAATCCCAAAATATCAATTTTTAAACTTAAATATGAAAATCTGCGATCTGATATTTTAGCAACAGTCTTATATCACTGATTTCCATGGATTTTCGTAAAATTGCCCCGTTCCAAGACAAAAAATAAAAAAAGTTTGAAAACAAATGAATTATATCGATTACGGATTACATTCAGCTTTAAATTGTTCGAATCTGTATATTTCATAAACATCGTACCTTTTTCGAGCGCAAGGTTTTTGAGGTCGTTTAACAAGGTCATGGTCACTGCGAGAAGGTCATGTATTGTAGAAGAATCCAGCACAATAGCAACACAGTGGGTTTCCTCAGCAAACGATGGGCGGTGTACAAAACCAGGCGTCTTTGCTGATATGTGGCACGAACAAGAGAATTGCAAGATTATATACACGTAAACACACGTGTGCAAACATATTTCAGAGCAGGGTACACATACCCAAATAATTAAATTGTGAAAGAAAATGTTTTATTCTTTGTCAGCAATGGTATTTCATAGAAGCCCCTGTTGATGAACTTAACTCAAACGACGAATTAATCAATACAGTAGTTTTAAGCTTAGCTACATACAAATTAACCGGAGGCTTCAAAATATTTGCTAATGATATAACAGTACCTCAAAGGAGGAGGGAACATGACCATCCAGCAGGAAGTAGATGCTCAACGAATCCATCCCCGAATGGTCCCCAATACCTGGCATGTCACAAAGCCTGAGGTTGAGACATGAGCCGCTAGTTTTGCGTACTGAGTAAGATATGTGCTGTAAACAATATATTAATACCTCATGATTACGTTGAAGACAGATACCTTTTCATTGTAATGTTTTGTTTTAATTTCAACGAAAGTCGTTTCATCCAGTATCATGAGCGTGTATTATAATAAATGATTCATTTATGGAACCTTTTATTAGTCAGCATCATTTAGATTGTGACTTTTAGAACTACTTCTATCTTAAATGTTAGTTTTCTAATGATCTTATCTCCAAGGTATTTATGTAAGACAACCATCGTGAGCGTTTTGTTAACATCTGTCGGCCAAAGGGGGGATGACCGGATACAAAATAGAAACCGGAAGTTTGTTATTACAAATCGTCTTGGTGGAATTATTGACGCAAGCTCTTCTTTTAACTTTGACGTATACTGAAGCAGATCAAGTAACATTAACATGAAGAAAAAATCAATACAGTAACTGCAAGTCCTCTTTACCTTAAAATGTTCAGCATTTGTCTCGTTAACTTCTGTGTTTCAATTCATGCATTATATTACATTGAACGAGCTGTAGTTAGTGTAAAATGTTGTTAGAGAAGACGGTATGCTGAATATTTTAAGTTGAAGAAAATTAATTATTTTTTTGACTAACCGTTTAATTGGAGTGGTGAATATGGCAAAGCTTTGTGGCCGTAATACCTGTGTCCCCCGACTTTATTGGTAAATACAACTACAGGAAATAACATTTTCAAAGGAAAGGAAAGCTAAAAGCTGCTTTAATACGACGGGGCTTCCGTTTTTCGGTCTGGCTAAAATATCCATAAAACAGCCGTAGTGAAGGTGTAATAGTGTAATGTAACCACAACATTTATGTTTTGATTTTTAAGTTTACACATTATTTTAAAAATAAAGGCTTTTGTGTTCGTGATTTATTGAAAGGTAATTATTGAATAGAAATAAGGTTGATGGTCTTATTAAATACAATAATAAAAAAATAATGGTATTTTGTTGTGCAAATGAATTGACCGAATCGCTGTGTTGAACTTTTTTGGGATCCTTTCTAAAACTTGAACAAATATCTTCAGATAGATGCATGTTCATGTTAGACTGCTGATTGGAGGGTAATCTGCATGTAGGCTGCATGTTTTTGGTGCAATCTTTCGTTTGGGTACTTTTTTGGAATGTTTTTTGTTCTGAAAACGTTTCGATCAAATTGAAGTTGATTTACTTCCTGATATAAATTTAGGCATTTCGAGGTCATATGACACCTAGGCAAGAGTTAATTCCCATCTATAGAAGATATTCTGTGTCCGTTTGTGAAATCATGGATGCCCATTTGTGAGTTGTTGGTACGTAAAGAAATTGGGCCAGAAATCACGAACGACTTGAGTATAGTATTTCTCAACTGATGAACATATATATGTAAGCACGACCGAAATCAATATAATAAAGCACCACTTTGATTTAAATAAAACGAAAGCAAAAGAAGAGTTTCAGGGAGTATTACTCTTTTAACTGAATATTTGTTGATTTCGACTTTCGGTTTTTATTTCATTACTCTTTGTTGTACATTTGTTTTTAGATTGTGTATTCAAATACTGTTATTATCGTTGGTTTTAAGGAGAGGTATATTATATATTATAAGACGTGTTTGCGTGATTTGTGTGTATGTGTTTTTGTTTGGATCAAGTCGTTTTGTAGTCGAAATGATCGCAAATTTTGCTTGTTCTGATATAAATGGTGGCAATATTATTTTTTTCAAAGCACAATAGGAACTGAAGCCAGACTAACTGAAACAAGATACATTATTAACACATTGCTTTAATATTTTTTTACAGTTTGACATCGAACATGCCTGTGCATGCCAACATTTTCGTTTTACAAATATTTATTTATTCATGACGATAATGAAAAACGATGTGTAAGGACAAGAACAGAATTCGACTTTAGATAGTTAGTTTTAAATATATATATTATTGAGCAATAATCTTCAATTGGACATTTGTTTTCACAACTAGCAACGCCCCTTTCCACCAAAATTTGTCCAAGCAAACTGTATTATTTCATTATCGGAAACATTATGTGAACAAAATGCACCAGATTGCACCATTTTAGACTAAAAAGACATTCTTCAGGGGGAAGGACCACACTCCGACCCATGTAAACATCATTTCGGCTCTATAAATGTTTGTTTCTTGGACAATCTTACGCACAGTGGATCAAAAGTTACGACCTGAGGCTGCAATCCCTCAAAATGAAATTGAATCGGAACTGATTACATGTTGTTGTTTTCCTACAGTTCTACTCTTTGTATGGATAATAGATTGCAAGAAGTGGCTTAAAATGTTCATGACTTCAGGACAAAAACATCAATGAAACATAATATTCAAGAGTTGACGAGAAAATTCGCGAATTCGGTGTGTCGCATGTCGGTCGTACTAACCATTGCCATACCGATAATAAAACCAATTTAAATGTCGAAGGTGTCACTAAGGCCTTAACCGGAAAATAAAGAACGTAGGACTTTTGGTTTGCAGTTTAAGGGCAAATCAAATTTATCATAATTTCAGATGGTATTACATATTCGTTTAAAGGATATTATTTTAACATTTACAGCAGTGATTAGTGGAAACCGGACTAGCTCAGACAATTATACTCTTGATAACAAATTAGGGACCGTGATAATGATGCAAGCTCTTCTGTTTACGTTGGCTAGTACTTAAGCAGGTCAAGTACAACTTACATTTAGAAAATAGGCATATACTAACTTCAAGTTTTCTTCACCTTTACACATTCAGTATTTGTCTCGCAAACATCTGGGTTTAAATTCATGCAATATATCAAATTTACCGAGCTGTAGCCAGTGTAAAATGTTGTCAGAGCAGACGGTAGCTTAAGTTTAAAGTTGAAGAAAACTTGCAGTTATTGTATTGCGTACACCATTAAATTGGAGTTGTGAATATTGCAAAGCGGGGTGGCCGTCGACTTCATTCGTGAATACAACTTCTAAAAAAAACATTATAAAAGAAAATGACAGCTTAAAGCTGCTTAAACACGACGGGGCGTATGTTTTTGGTTCGGCTGAATTATTCATAAAGCAGCCGTGGTGAAGGTGTAAAAGTGTAATGTAAGGACAGCATGTATTTTTTATTATTTTGAGTTTACACATTATTTCACAAGTAAAGGCTTTTGTGTTTGTGAGTTATTGATAGGTAATTCATGATATATGAATAAGGTTGATAGCATTATTAAATACAATAGTATAAAAAATGGAATTTTTGTTGTACAAATGAATTGACCGGAACACTGTTTTGAATCTTTTTGGGATACTTTCTGAAACTTGAACAAATTTCTTCAACTAGACGCATGTTTAGGTGAGAATTCTGGTTGTTATTAAAATATTTGAGAGTATTCTGCATGTAGGCTGTATGTTTTGGGGCCACCTTTCGTCTGGGTACATCTTGGCATGGTTTTTTTTGTACTGAAAACGTTTCGATCAAATTGATGTTAATTTACTTCCTGATCTTTGCCATTGCCATACAGATATTTATATTAATTTTAATGTCGAAGTGGTCACTAAGGCCATGACCACAAAAACTAAGGACTTTTGGTTTACAGTTTTAGGGCAAATTAAATTTATCATAATTACAGATGGTATTCCAAATTCGTTTCAAAATTTGAAGCAGTGATTAGTGTTAACCGGAATAAGTTTGATTGTTGCATCTCAAAATACACGTGTGAGAGGCAGTATGCGCCCTAAATCATGTTGGATTTAGAATGGCGGGACGGCTAACTGAAGATCAGAAGGATCAGCTCGAGACTTGGATCGATTCTGGACCAAAGACTTTTAAACTCATATACAGCATCACACGGAACGAATGTAGTGCCCACGAATTCCACCGGAAATGCGACAACCAGGGACCCACCGTAACGGTTCTCTATAACCAAGAGGGATCCGTGTACGGAGGGTATGCGGGTATCAGTTGGCAGAAAAATGGGGGATACATGAAAGATGAGAGAGCGTTTATCTTTCAATTGATGTTCTCTGGAAGACGTGTTTCAAACACGTTTCGATCCAAAGACGCATCAAAGGCGTTGCGATTTGAAGCCAAAGACGGTCCTTGTTTTGGTAACCCAGATTTACTAACATTTACCGGGGAAGTAGCTATGTTTGTTGACGGATATTTCGATCTAAATGGAAAAGTAGATCTAGGAAATTACTTCGAAGACAAAGGTGTTCCGAGCCGCCATATTAACAACGGACATATGAGGGCTACTGAGATTGAGGTTTACTCTGTCAACGGTAAGCACTATTTTCTATTTAGCTTCAATTAATGCTCGTTCATCTTGTTATTAATTTAAACTAATTATCAATGTTTTCTGTTCATCATTGTTTCAATTGTTTTAAACCCCGAAAAACATTATAACGTGGTGGTATTTATTTCGCAACTGTGCAAAGGCGACCAAATAATGACTTATTGCTGTCGAAAACATTTCTATTTTCAACTTATTAAATTATGTGTTGACATTACTAACTTTATCTACAGTTGTTAAACTACATCCAGAAACGAAAGCTTTTATTCGCGCCAGAGAATCGCAATGTTCAGGATATATTTGGAGAAACACTTTGGAATTAACTGATGAGGTACAGTTTTGATAGTTGGTGGAACTGTATGAAAGACAACAGTTAAACGTTTTAAGAGAATGAGTCAATTGCGATAAGCTAGTCGCCATTTGTCGACTAATGGTATATGAAAATATGTGTATCGTGTTATGTCGATTTATGATAGTATGTTCTTTTATGTATATGTCTTAATAATAGTACTTTTTGATTTAATTATTGATATATTTCTTTATTCAGGAAATATATATGAACATTCAATTCAAACAAAGGATGAAGTCAGATTATCAAAATGTATTAACATTCAAATATACTCTGAACGAGAAATCTTTCGGAAGCACTAACCATTGTAGAATCTTTACAAAACAGTCATTCATTTGAATAAAAAGGTTTTGTTATCTTAAATAGTATGTGTGTAACGTTTATTTTGCAGACAGTTGAATCCCTCCGCCAGGAAATCAGAGAAGTCAGACCGAAGACTAGAACTGACGTCACAGACTTTCGGTTGCTGTTGATTGGTCATATCGGTGCCGGAAAATCAAGCTTTATCAATACTGCCATGTCCGCTTTCTCCAGGAGGGTCATGCACACGTCTCCTGTTGGTACTTCGGAAACTGGGCTTACCAAACAGGTACAACAAAATGTTCAAACAAACAAAAGTAATTACCCTTTACTGATTTAAAGGAGTCAATGTATAATAATATATAGATTTACACCTTACGTGAACAGCTCGCTCATCCATTCAATGCATATATGTCAATATATTTAATGTATACACACATTTATCAACTTCAGTTCATACCTTATCAAGTACGCGAGACGAACGGTTCGCTTCTGCAATTCCATCTTTGTGACACACCTGGCCTTGGGGAGACTTCTGCGATGGATGCAATCAATTTGCACTTTCTTTTGGACGGACATATACCGCCATCATTTGAGGTAGTTTAGATCCTAGTTTTGATTTTTTCTTTTTGTTTGGAAAAATGAGTTCTGTATTAGTGATTTACAACATAGATAATTCAACTTAGTAACCTGGAAATGAAATGAAGCTTTACAATGTCGTTTTCATTTGTAACCGATAAGGCATACTGCTTTTAAGCTTGGACAGAATTTTTTTCTGCAGATTTACATTTTTTTAAATGTTAAATCACTATTTCCGTGATCTTAAACTTTGTTTGATATAATCAAGGTTCAAAAGGAAGTGTTTATTTTTCAAACTATCTGCTTTCCAATCTACTTTTATCTTGAGGATCTTCAAACAAGCTAACACTAACTAAACAACTGTTATTTTCGATTCTTCAATCTTAAATCACTCTTGCATATCATTTTTATGCTTCAGTTTTCACCGTCGCGACATATGAGCGCAAAGACTGTTGGCTATATTTCGAAACCTGCACTAGCACAAGAAATTCACAGCGTAGCTCTTGTGCTGGACGCCTCCACCGTCAATGGAATGTCTTTAACAGACACGTCTTTGCTCAACTTTTGCAAAAGATTGATATTAGAAAAAGGTATGACCATATTTTTCAGTTGAGTAAACAGTCTGTATAGATGTTGATTCTATCACATGTTCAGACGTGAATTAAATAAATTGATATGTTAGAATTGTTTTTCCTTTCTTAATTAAGATCGGTAAACTACGATGATTCTAATTTTAGCCATACCTTTCGTGGTTATTTTGACCAAAATCGACAAACTTCACGAAGATATTGCAGACAACCTAACTGACGTATTTAAGCGTCCAGAGGTCAACCAAGCTGTAGAAAAGGTCAGCGAGGCGCTGGGTATTCCACCAAATCACGTGTTTCCGGTTAAAAACTACTACCGCGAGGTGGAAACAGAAATGCCTGTTAATGCTCTTTCTCTTATGGCGCTTCGGAAGTTGGTGCTCTTGGCATCGGATGTTTTGGACGTACGCACTTCCAGTAGCAAAGAAAATCAAGCGGATTCAGCCGTGACAGAATCTGATTCTGCGTAGATAGTTTTTTTTACAGATGAAGCGACAGTAACAATTAACAATGAAAACAAAAAGCTTAAAAAATTGTTATTTCTGGATGTTTTGTCTTTCCATTACAAACCGTCCACAAAATCAGGAAACTATTGTTTATTAGTTCAGCCTAAAATACATAATATGGTATTTATTTCTAGAAAGAAAAGTGTGTTGAAGGTATCGTTTTAACCACACCATCAACCGTTACCGAGATCAATGACATGGTTTCTAAGCAACCTGATTGTTTTGTAGAAGCTTTAAAAATCTTTTAAGTTGTATATGTTGTCTTGTGTGTGTGTGTGTGTGTGTGTGTGTGTGTGTGTGTGTGTGCTGTTATACGATAGACAATGTTATTCACAGAGGTCAAGCAATATGTGAGAAAGCGAGCCTTTTGCGAACTAACTTACATATTTTAGGGACGAGTCATTTTATATCATGACGAGTGTCAGACTCTTTTTATAAAAGGCGTTTTGCAGTGAAAAATAGCAAAAATAGAGAATTATTTTCCCTTCAAAAAGTGAAAAAAAAAATTGTTATAGGCTCATGACATTATTTCCTGTTTGAACACATTAAGTTTCGAACGTCTAAAAATGTTTCTAATCAAAACACCAAGACACAATACCACGCTTTCATCGTTAGAATAAGAATGAAATTACACTTTTTCCTTGCTAGAATATTGCAAATAAAGCATTTCTTGTTTGTTCACAAACATGTGGAGTGATATGTTTTCTGACCAATAGAAATAGAGCAATGTACATTTTGTAATATAGGGAAAAACGTGATGTATTTTAAAGTATGCGTGACGGAAAATATTACATTTCAAATTAACTTTAAAGTAAGTTTGCTGATCAGATTTCGAAAGTATTTGGTTTGCAGGGTTGTGACTTAATTAATGTTGTTGTTTTGGGTTTTATTTAATCCTCTTGAAGGAGAGGAGCAAACAACCCTTATCAGAATGTTGTTGCTGAGATAATAGATGCATTTGTTTTACAAAAGCTGTTTTAGTTTCGTTTTCATGATTAAGTTGTTGCTTTACTTTGTTTGCATACATTGCATATGCGTTTGTTTTTATGTATACTTCTTTCATGTTAAAGCTGTGTTGTAGTCTTGTTTTCATAATTTAGTTGATTTAATTTGAATTCATTTCATATGCGTTTGTTTTAACATTTGTTAGATATGTACTAAAATATCTGAAGTAAAATAAAACATAATGTTGTGGCTACAGTTTTAGATACTTGTTTTAATGTTAAAGCAATGTTGTAGCATCGTTTCCATAATCTAGTTGATGTCATTAATTTGAATTCATTGCACATGCGCTTGTTTAAATATTTGTTACATATGACCTAAAATAGTTGATGTAAAAAAACATAATGTTGTGGCAACAGTTGTAGATACATTTTTAATGTTAAAGCTATGTTGTAGCATCGTTTTCATAATTATTTTGATTGAATTAATTTATATACATTAAAAATGCGTTTGTTTTAACATTTGTAAGATATGTACTAACATATTTGAAGAAATATAACTTTAATGTATTGGCTATAATTTTAGATACTAGTTAAAGTATAAAGCTGTGTTAAAGTATTGGTTTCATAATTAAGTTGATTTAGTTAATTTGAATACATTGTATTTGCTTTTGTTTTAATATTTGTTAGATATGTACTTTAATAGTTGAAGAAAAAACCATTATGTTGCGGCTGCAGTTTTAGATACTTCTTTAATGTTAGAGCTATGTTTTAGTATCGTTTTTATTATTAAGATGATTAAATTAGTTTAATTAGTTTGCATACAATGCACGTGCGATGTTTTTTTTTGATTTGTTACATTATTTAGGTATGTACGACAGTTTCTTCTCAATGCACTCTTCTTTACTCTTCAAAAACTGTGTATTCTCGCATAATCATGTCTTATCCCCATTATTATGTATTTTCGTGTGTATTCTATGTACATTTTAATATAAAAACTTAACTTTTATCTGTGAGAGTGCAGCTTTAACATGTGGACAAGTCGTGCAGATAACGCTATAGTGTTATTCAATGCCATTATTGCTGTTGAGCGCAGTACCCACTTGTTTATGACAATGCTATTTTACTAATCGTGTGACTAAAATATTGTGAGTGTGATATTTATTTCGGATGTTCAAAACATTAAGATAACAATTGAAAAGCAATATATTATTCGTTCCATTTTCGCACCTTTCAGTTTTAATTGAGACAACGATGAATTTTATTTTAAATTTCATACTTATTTCTTTAAGCTCGATTTTGACGAAAGGTGACAGGTTTTATAGAGGTATCAGGCTCGAGTGCGTTTCCTTCTAAGAAACCAGTACTTGTGAATATATTTTAAAGATAATGAGGATGTACCCCTGGAGGGGATCGAACCCACAACCTCTTAGGTGAGTGGCGGACATTATACCACTATACCAAATATTACCCTCGATGATGATTAAGAATATATGCAATATTGAAGCCCTTTAAAACGTCAGCACTTTCGGAAACTGGGCGGATTATGTTGTACTTTTATGGCAATATCGTGGGTCACAACAATTTCGCTATCCAAACGAGCTTTTAAAGTATTTTTTTATTTGCTCGAGTGCGAATATTTGGCTTCAAAAGACAATTTGACTTAGTTCATAGTCAAAGACAATACTTTTTCAGTTATTGAGCTTAACAACAACGAACGATTTGTAATACTGGCATTTGGGCCTAGAACTATTTTCCAAAAGTATTTGCCAATTGTAAATAGTTCCTTTAAATGCAAAGCAACGTGATTGTGTAATTCCGCCAAATTAATTCTTCTCATAGCTGATATTTTTTTAATTCAGTTTATGTTTGGGAGGTCTTATTGTTAAATGAAAACGTTTGTGTGTTCATATTTATATTTTCGTTGATAAAACGATGTTTCCATTGTAAAATCAATATACTAAAAAAAAAAAATTATATATTTAAGCAGAAATAATTAGATAACAAAACAAGCAGTGTTCGATTTCACTTTCGTTCAAAAGCGACTGCAAGAATAAATACAGATGCTATATGTGGCGAAAAGAGAAAAAACAACTGCAAACACGTTTAAAGGCATTTCAACGAAACAATTATACAGCAAAAACTACAGGGACAAGCCAAGTAGTCAAACATTCAAAATAAAACCTGTAAAACATGACAATGAACTATAGACACAAACATACAACAAACACATATATGAACACCACACACAGACCACACACTCATTAAAATAGCTTAATCGATACATGATAAATGATCAATACGATGTACCATTTATGGCAAAAAACCAAATCCGTTTGTAGAACATTTCATCTGTCTTCTATTCGGGATTTCCGTTTACAGTCATAGGCAACCTAGTGCTCCTTTACTTTTATGCTTACTTAGTATATTGGAATTTACGAAATATACGGAATCATGTCATTTGAAATAATTCATCTAGATCTGTAAATCAACATACTCAGTCATATTCTGAAATGGTCTAAAAGTGTATTATGTTTATGCGAGTAAACATTTCTTAAAATGTTTATCAATGGAGTAAATGAAGTATTTTTTTAAACTTATCTTAATTTTGTTAATCTGATTTTCCCAAAATTTAGGACTTATTGTCTGACTCAAAAAGGCATGGGCAGTTAATCAATACAAAAAAAAATCACTGATCGTGTATCACCTTACCCTATAATACTTAGTTTTGTGTATTGAACTAAGTTTCTTGGATTAGGGTATGGTAACCTCTGTTCAAAGTCTAGGCAGTATCAGACTCGGTTACTTCGTTCGGCTCCGTTGGACATTCTTCTCTGCTGAACATGCGCCCCTCCAGGAAATCCGAGGCCATGAAAATCATCTTCTGAAGCGCCATAAGAGCAAGTGAGTGTATTGACACGTCTGTTTCTACCTCAGTGTGGTAATTCTGCAACGGAAATACGTGGTTTGGTGGAATACTTAGCGTCTCGCTGGCTTTGTCTACCGTGGCTTGACGTCGGGACGACTGAAAGCGTCTGCCAGATTGTCTGCTACTTCTTCGTCAAGTTTGTCAATTTGTGTAAGTATTACCACCAGTGGTATGCCTGAAAATCAAAATCATATAAATTCATGTTAAAATAGATTAAGGATGGAGGCTTAAATTCCTAGTTTGTTTTAAAAGCAACACTCCCGGCATTGGTAAAGAAAAGAAACAACGGTTTGAACTTGAAAGATATTTGACTGCTTCCGACTAACTACCTAATGTCGACAAAGTTAAAGCTTTCTCCATGATAACATTAATCCATCAACAAACCAAGCCTAAAACAATCAAATTTTAATTACCTTACAAACGCTTGTCGGCAAAAAGAATAATTAGAAACAATACAGCTTTGATTTAAATCTTTGATGTTTTATCATTGAAACAAACACTTCACAATATTTTTTTTCGACATCTTACCGCTTCAATACCTAAACGAGTCCCTTTAACCGACATTCCCTTTTATTACTAGTATATAACAAACATCAATGCAATCTACCTGCTTCGTAGCTTAAATAACTTGTAAATGAAAACAATAGATATTCCTGTTTCACTGTTGGATTAATTGATGGATTAATGTTATCATGGAGAAAGCTTTAACTTTGTCGACATTAGGTAGTACAAGGCAACAATAGATGCAATCTGCCTGTTTCACTACTGATATTTCTAGTTCAAGGCAACAATAGATGCGATAATCCTGTTTCACTGCTGATATTTCTACATCAAGTCAACAATAGATGCGATATTCCTGTTTCACTGCTGATATTTCTAGTTCAAGGCAACAATAGATGCGATATTCCTGTTTCACTGCTGATATTTCTAGTTCAAGGCAACAATAGATGCGATATTCCTGTTTCACTGCTGATATTTCTAGTTCAAGGCAACAATAGATGCGATATTCCTGTTTCACTGCTGATATTTCTAGTTCAAGGCAACAATAGATGCGATATTCCTGTTTCACTGCTGATATTTCTTGTTCAATGCAAAAATAGATGCGGAATTCCTGTTTCACTGCTGATATTTCTAGTTCTAGGCAACAATAGATGCGATATTCCTGTTTCACTGCTGATATTTCTAGTTCAAAGCAACAGTAGATGCGATCTAGCAGTGAAACAATAAATCCGATCTACCTGTTTCACTGCTTATATGACCAGTTTATGACAAAACTAGATGTGGTCCACCTGTTTTAGACAACAATAGACACAATTTACAGCATTCACCTTAATAACATAAAGCTAAGTATACTGCCTTGGATATGAGTAGCGTAAGTGATGTTGAGGTAGAATTTAATCGTTCTTTGAACTACGGTATTGATTTGGTATCAATAATTCTAGATTAACCGTAAAAACAACAGGACCAAGCCTAAATGCCCAACAACTTTTATAAACTTAATGGCCTAACAGTAAGACGAGAACATACAAACGAATATTGGAACAAGACATAAAACAGTTACAAATAAAACAAGTTTCGATGAACTTTAAGGGTACAGCTTTGCTACTTTCAGTGACGCCAAACTGGTATTCGCTGGAATAGCATAATACTTACCGTATCATTATACACAATACAAAGATATGAAATTTCAAAAATACTATCTGTATCCAAAACAGAAATTATAATTAAATACCATAATGAAAAAAACCGTGACAAGCCAAGTCGAAAATAAAACCGTGTACGAGAGAGAGCCACGGTCGAAAACTCGTAGTTTCATCTGCATAATGTATTTCTTCAAGTGTATACTATATCGTATAAATTAGAAATACCTTTTTCTTGTACAATTCTCTTGCAGTCATTCAGCCATATTTTGACTGCTGGCGACATATCGCTGAGGGTTGAGGCATCTAACACAAAAGCAACACTGTGAACTTCGTCCGATAGAGTAGGCTGTTGAATGAGTCCACCTGTCTTGATGCTCACATGGTGGGAAGGAAAAAACTGGAATGTCATTCGATACATTAATACTTATACATACGATGGTTATTTAAAACACACGTAAACACTATACAGACAACACGAACTAGAGGAAATAGTAACATTTATATATATATATATATATCTCAACGGAGAACAATTACAACTACACTGTGAACGTAGAGCCAGGACATTAACAACTAAACTGTTGACGAATAGCCAGTACATTAATTACTACACTATGGTCTAAGGTCAAATGCCAAAGATTATTCCATTGTGAAAGAAGGGTCAAAACATTAACGACTGCACTAATGACAAAGGGCCAGGACGACATGAACGACTTCACTGTGGAAAAAGGGCCAGGACATGAATTACTCCACTGTGAACGAAAGGCCAGGACATTAACCACTTCCCTGTGGACGTAGGGCCAGGACGACATAAACTATTAAACTTGGGATGAAAGGCCAGGACATAAATTACTACACTGTGAACTAAGGGCCAGGATATTAACGACTTCACTGTGTTTGAAGGTCCAGGGCATTAACGACCACACTGTGGAAGAAGGTCAAGAACATTAACAACTACACTGAGGACAAAGGTTCTAGACAATACTAACTACACTGTGGAGGAAGGTCCAGGACATTAACGACTACACTGTAGACGAAGGGCCAGGACATTAACAACTACACTGAGGACAAAGGTTTTAGACATTATTAACTACACTGTAGACGAAGGTCCTTGACATTAACGGACTTCACTGTGAGTAGGTCCAGGACATTAACGGACTTCACTGTGAGTAGGTCCAGGACATTAACGGACTTCACTGTTTGTAGGTCCAGGACATTAACGGACTTTCCTGTGAGTAGGTCCAGGACATTAACGGACTTCACTGTGAGTAGGTCCAGGACATTAACGACTTCACTGTGGACGAAAGTCCAGGATTTAACGACTACACTGTACAATACGGTCTAGGTTATAAATTACAACCATGTGGACGAAGGGCCGAACTACTACACTGTGGACGAAGAGACTTGTACAATAATTACTACACTGTAGAAGAAGGCCTAACACATAAACGACTATACTGTGGACAAAAGGCCATAACATTAACGGCTACAATGTGAACGAAGGGCCATCACATTCACGATAACAATGTAACAATGAAGGTCTAGAACATTTACGAATATACTGTTAACGAATGTCCAGGACATAAACGTCTGCATTGTTGACGATGTTGACGAAAGGCCAGCACATTTACGACTGCACTGTGGACAAAGGGCCAGGACATTAACGACTACAATATGGACGAAGGGCTAGGACATCAACGACTGCAATGTGGACGAGGGTAAAGGACATTTAATACTACATTGTGGACGAAGGGCCAGGACAATTACGACTTCACTGTGGACGAAGGGCCAGGACGACATAAACGACTATACTGTGGATAAAGGGGCGATACACAAATAACTTCCCTGTGGTCGAAGGCACAGGACATTAACGAATTCACTGTGGACAAAGGTCCAGTATTGACTCCACTATGGATGAATATCCAACATATTTACTACTTCACTGTGAACGAAGGTCCAGGACATTTACGACAACACTCTAGATAAAGGTCCAGGATATTGACTACATTGTGGGCGAAAGGCCAGGAAATAAACGATTAAACTGTAGATGAAGGTCCAGGATATTAGCTACTATACTCTGAATACAAATCCAGGCGATTTACGACTTTAATGCGGGCGAAGGTCCAGGACATTAGTGACTACACTATGGACGAAGGTCCAGGACGTTAACGACTTCACTGTAGACGATGAATATAAATGATTTCTTTGTGGACGAAGAGCCAGGACATAAACGACAACACTATGGACGAAGGTCCAGGACATTTACGACTTCATTGTGGACGAAGGACCAGGTCATTAACGACTACACTGTGGACAAAGAGCCATGACAAAAATATTAAAATGTGGACGAAGGGCCAGGACATTCACAAGCACACTGACGACATAAACGACTACACTGTGGTCGAAGGGCCAGATTATTAACGCCTACACTGTAGATGATAGGCAAGGACGACATAAACGACTTCACTGTGGACGAAGGGCCAGTAGACAAATTATTATATTGTTGACGAAGGACCAGGACACAGAAACACCTTCACTGTGGACGAAGGTCAAGGACATAAACGACTTCAGTGTGAATAAAGGACGAGGAAAATAACCATTACACTCTGGATGAAGGTCCAAAATATTACCGACTACACTGTAGGCGAAGCAACTAAACTGTGGACAAAGAGCCATGACATAAAATACTTAACTGTGGACAAAAGGCCAGGACGTGCACAATTACACTGTGGACTAAGAGTCAGGACGACATTAACGTCTACACTATGGACGAAGGGCCAGGATGACTTTAACAACTACACTTTTGACGAAGGGAAAGGATGACTTTAACGACTACACTTTGGACGAAGGGCCAGGACGACAAAAACGGCTTATACCTATTACATTCTGGATAAATGTCCAGGACATTAACGACTACACTCTGGACGAAGGTCCAAGACATTAATGTTTACATTGTGGACAAAATTCCATGACATAAACGCTAACACGTAAACGACAACACTGTGAACGATGAACTAGGACATAAATTGCTACAATGCGGACAAAAGACAGGACATTAAAGACAAAAATGTAAACGACGAACCAGGACATAAACGACAACACTGAGAACGAAGGACATGCCATTAACGACAACACTGTGAACAATGACAAGTCAAAAACGACTGCATAGCGAAAAGAAGACAGGACATAAACGACTAAACTGTGACTTTTTAATAACAATGCAAATATAGGTTGGTTTAAATAAAGAAAAATAACGCGTGTGTTCATATGTTCAAATGGTTACCTGAAATGAATTTGGTATGTGACCGTCTAAAAGAAAGTGCAGGTTTACAACGTCCATCGCCGAATGTTCTCCAATACCTGGTGTATCGCATAACCGGAAGTGGAGACAAGGTCCGTCTCCCTGACGCACTGGGTAAGACATGTACTGGAAATGATAAACACAATATCAACTGAACAAGTACATTATAGAAGCCAAATACAAAGGATGAAAACAGTTTTTATTTGATTAGTATATACAAGTTTCCTTTAGCTCCATTTTGACGAAAAGGTATAGGTCAATCCCGTTTCCTGTGGGTAAAAAATGATCATTGTGGCTATTTTGAGATGGTACGAGAAAGTAACCATAGAGGAGCTTAATCTCTCTTTGGCAAAAGACGGACCGGACACCTAAACCATTAGACCACTCCAAACCTTGAGTTTGTATTAGGATTTATTTCTTTAACAACAATCGCAAGCGTTTATATTTTCCTGGAGTTACAGTAGTAATTGACTCGGAGTAGTAAGAAGTCGGTCAATGTCATTCGATACATGGCATATGCACTACGCCAGTAAAATGATTAGCAACATATAAAGTTGGATGATAAGAAACTCACTTTATTGGTAAGGCCATTTTCTGAGCCACCGACAACAGCCTTATGCATTACTCTACCGGCAAAAGCTGACATGACAGTATTAACGAAACTGGATTTTCCCGCACCAATTGGACCAGCAATTAGTAACCGGAAATCGGTGACTCCACTTCCTTTTGGTGGAGTTAATGCCGCAAGCTCTTCTGTCATCTTAGACAAGTACTGAAATATGACAATTGCAACGTAACTCGGTATATTAAATAAACATAACGAAACAAGAATGCGCCCGTTTCAATACTTAATTACAACCACAACAAACATTAAAGGGACTAGATACCAGATGATACAAGTGCAAGAAGAAAAGAAAATTGTCAAAAACTTACATATAATTGACATTATTGGTACAACGCATTGAATCTTATTTACTCATTATCACCATGATTACGACACATGCATCTTTCGAGGTTGGTGCGCATTGTTCCAATTCGAAACTTACAAGGGTTGTCTACCACGTTGAACCAAGTAATTTAAAAATAGCGTCGGCACACTTATATGTACTCATAAACATACATGATTGAAACTGGTCAACTGCTATGCGCTATTCGAAACGGGGAAACACAGATGAGACAGCAACATGGTTGTCTTTTATCAACCATGTTAAGTGATGTATTATCGGCCTCCTAGAAACTGGCATTGACAGTTCTAGGCTTGTTTTGAGAAAATAATGTACTCGCCCATTTTTGGACCATCTGGGCGTCTAACCCCTTTAAGGCCTAGCTAGATCTTATGTAGTATAATAAAGCAATAAGACCCTCTTTTTAATAAAACCCATAAACCGAATACATTTTATTACATAGGTATTGATCACTGTTGTGTACATTTATTTCAGTTAAAGCATACCTCTTCATTAAGAGCTGGTGTTTTTCGCCATGTTTTTTGCTTGGGCGTTGAGGTTCGAGCGTCATCTGCTGGTAGCAAAATACACATTTAAAAATTGTTTTTGTTTGTAGACATTGGCATATTAACATTATGACGATAATTTAAAACTGAATAAGACAATGCGTACAAAAGTGAACAAATAGGAATGTTATACTCAAAAATATATTTCAAAATAAATAACGTTATTGAGAAAGCAATAAATCATTTACGCCCCGTTTATACTAATAATTGTTTTAACAAATACATACTATGTAAACAAAATTATTAAAGTTGTACACTACAATATTTCATAACAAAAATGCCTCACCGGAAACAGCGTACACTTCCATCTCCGTGACAACCATGCTCCCGTTGTTGATGGCGTCGTTAGATACGTTGTTACTGTTTTGATATGTTCCTAATGCAAGATTGCCATTAAGAGGAAATGTCCCGTCTTTATCCATTGAAATAGTTCCGAAAAATGGTTCGAAATCTAGATTACCAAACAAGGCACTGCGATTAGAACCGAAGTACAATGCTTTCGATGCATCATTTGGTCGAAATGTGTTCACAACACGTTTTCCCGAGAACATAAGCTGAAAGATGAATGCGGTGTCATCCTTGGCGTGACCCCCATCAGTCTTCCAACTAAGGCCCGCGTATCCACCGTACACAGAGCCCTGCGGGTTGTAGAGAACCGTCACGGTTGGTCCTTGGTTATCACACTTCCGGTGAAACTCGGCGGCGCTGCATCCGTCCCTTGTGATGCTGTATAGCAGTTTAAAGCTCTTCGGCCCACAGCCGATCATGCTTTCTAGTAGGTTCATGTGTTCTTTGGTCAGTTTTCCCGCCATTCTGAAACGTTTAAGATGCATAGTGAGTAGCAAAATAAACGTTTACTTGGCGAATACATTTAAGCCACATGGTCCGTATTAAATAAAACAATTTTAATTCAATTTCATAACATGGTATATACAATGCACAAAAATATTTTTTATCATGTATGTATATATGAAGCCTCTTTATCTAAAAGTGTACTTTACCATAAACTCAACAAGAACTGTTTTATTTCCAATGGTACAAAGAGTTACAATGCTTTTACATTTGCCTTTATAAGAAATATGCAGTTCGAATTTAAACCTGGAGTAAGGTATATTAAATTGTCAAACGAAAAAGATATGGTGATGTGTGTATGGTCTGTTTGTCGTGTTTGTTCAAATGTTTAAGTTTGTGTATCGCGTTACCATGTGTTTTTATTTTAAACAGGGTTTATATTTGACTGTTTGAATACGGAGCTTGGCCCTGAGGTTATTATTGTATTATGAAAACGATTCTATATAATGCTACCTGGATATCTAATATCAAAGGCAATGTTGAAAGGAAAGGGCACAAGTCGATCCATGATTTACTGCAGTTCTGAAGGGATGCATATGCATAGTTAGTCGTCAAATACTCGCCAACTTGTCAAAGACGTTAAAGGCACGGATTAAAAAAACACTATTTAAAACATTTTAATTAATATTTTTTTAGGAAACAAGTGTCTTAAGATTGTTAAAAATATAGTTCGTTTTTCAATTGCGTCATAGGTGAACAAGACGGACACCATCGAAGTCGATGATTTAGCCCAACTTCCATGTTTAAAAATAGTCACAAGTAAGAGTTCTAAATATTTCCATTCAAGTTTCGAAATAAAATTATCTTTCTGAGACTAAATCAGAAATCAGACTTATGATCGTTTGTAAATACGGGCCCAGGCCCAAAAATCACGAAAATAAATGTATCCAGTCTCAACTGAGAACAATTTTAAAATATTGTTATGATTAAAATTGAGCCGCATCGTGTGAATTAGGGCGGACATAAATATTTCAAATGATTTAATCAATACAAAAAACACTTTAACAAACTGCTTTTAAAGAATTGGCACATAATTTTCTCTCAGATTTATGACCATTAGTTTACTATTGTTTCCACAGCAACCATAAATTTCGTACCGGCTTATATTGACTACATTCATATAAAACAACTAAAATTATTCACTAGTTGTAGTATTGATAATTAAATGTTGCACGTCATTTAAATTATGTACTTTCGCTATGACGTCATGTGCTTGACGTCAATTTATGTATTCGAAATGCGTACTACATGGTCTCACTTTCATCTCAAAAGGCCACTATTAAAAGGGGTAACCCGGACCCCCCTTTGCTACATATCATGTTATATACCAAAACGACCGGAAAGGTCTGAAGTTTATCAGACTGCCGGCATAAATTAGCATAAATGGCGGCAAGCCGAGAAAATCCAAGATGGCCGACAAAGATGGCCGCCAAAATCTAAAAATCAAATTTGCTCTTTTTTGCCTTGTTAATCGACCTTTTCATCTCGTTTCAACATTATTTTTCACCTAAACTGTAAGAATGATCATAGTTTATGCTTTTTAGTGATGACATAGGGGGAAAAAGGGGAAAATATAACTTTTATACAAAAAAATATATAAAAAAATGCCCAAATTTTGCAAGGGAGTGTGGAATTCTAACATATATCTTTTGAATAATTGCATTTAGTAACCTTTTCTTGTATTATAAGATAATTTTTATTACTTATACATAAATAAATATGTTTTTATATGAGTTTTAACCAATTTTTATCCAACCAAAAGCTGTTTCAGGTGGGTGGGGTAAATTGAAGCGGTTCTGAAAACCGGACCAAAAAATGAGAATTTTCTTAAAGTTTCATTATGAGGAAAAAACTGCTAGGTTGCATGCAACTGACACCTGCAATTATGTTGTATCAAAGCATGACTATCAGGGTGAAAGCATAAATTTGAATAAACAGTGGCGAGCTAAAATTATCCAAAATGGCTGACCTTTAGGTTGGATTACTGGCAACATGGACAATTTTTCATGATTATATTTATAATAGTATTAAAAAGTGTATAAGTAGATGAAAGTTTATTAATGAACAAATAACAAAATAGTGATATTTAAACAATTATATCATTTTTCAAAATGAATTAACTTCATTAAATCAATGATGGATAACATAATGACTTCCAAGGTGGTTGCTAATATTTGATATCTTTGACAAAATAACAGTAGGCACATACAAATAATTTTTACCATTTTGCATATGAGTATATGGAAGTGCATCTTAATAACACTTCTGGGAACTAATAAAATCATAAAGCTAATTTAGCAATCTTCTAACTCAACATCTGCGAGTTCAGTAAACAAGTTCTGACATGAACTTGTGTTTGTCAAGCACCCCTTACAATCGCACGCTTCGGTACAAGGTTGCTCATTCGAACAACAAACACAATCATCTTTGCATGAATTACAGCAACTACAAACCAAATCACTTAGCAATTCAGGGGCAGCTGCAGCCTGTGTCATCATCTGAGGAATAAAAAATCCTGAATGTGGATCAACAGTATAACCATAGTCCACTGGATTAGCCAATGGTGTTGGGGATAATGCACCTCTCCACATCAACAATTGGTACATACATCGAAGCAAGTGGAGCATGAAACTGTCATTGGTTGGAGGAAGTTTCCTTGGTTTTACTTTTTTTTTGCAAGAACAAGATTTGTTCTTAAAACATTCAGTGATTTACAATTGTTTTGACCATACAACAAGCCAACAAAAACAACAGCTGCTGCCTTTGTCTGAGGTAAAAGTGTGGACTGAGCCCCAAGGTCTGCAAGATCACTGACTTGCTCTGCCGATTTGGTCATGACTTTGAAAGCTCTCTTTTTACCAATACCAAATAATGAAGAACATGTATCACAGCCCGTGATACAAAATACCGGTAACAATATTTGTGTTACTTCTGGCTGAAGAGATTCAACTGCGGAATGAACTGGAATATACCTTGTTCGATCAGAATACGCCACTTTACGACCCGTTTTGAAAAATATCTTTTCAACTCTCAACTGATCAAAATGATGTACAAGGAGAACAAACACGTCGGTGTCCGGACTAGCAACAACAATTGTATTTGCACCTAAATCAGATGCGTGTGCAACATGAAATATCAGTGGAACATTTGCTTCCTCCTGGTCGGATGTTAGGCCACCAACAAATGCTACTGACAGACCGGTGACTTTTAAAGCCTTTGTACCCATACCACCAGCAACAAACAATGTCTCACCATTGACAAGAATATCATGGGCATGCAATGCAAGGTGTTCTGTATAAAGTTTAGTCAACTCACATTTACTCTTTGTGCTGGTCAGTATACTTTTCCAGTCCCTGATCTGCATATTTGGTTGAATTGTAACTGGCGCATGGGAAAGAGTTTCACCCCGTTTTTGGCGCGTTTGGGCCTTCAAACTGTTAGTCACATACCTATCGAAAACCACATGGATGTATTTGATACCATAACTGCTGGCTAATACACATCTCCAAAACTCTGAAGCCATTTCCGAGTAAGTGATTTGTCTATTTGATGAAGGTTGAAGCATTTGGACAATAGCCATCCCATCAAAGACAATACAATTAGCAGCTGGGATACTGTAAATAACCTCATCTTTAACAAGACCTTCAATTTTGTCTAGGAAGTCGGATTTCTTTGTCATTGTTATGGAACCTTCATCAGTGAACAAACTAAGAGGGACTGGGGCATTTTCAAATGATAAAACCCGTTGCAAAGGCGCCTTTTTGGATGTATTAATGGCCAAAAAGCCGAAGATACCACTCCTCACCATTCATCTGAACCGATTTTGTGGCCGTTCGAACAACAGACTTAGACAGAGCCATGGTTTTTAATTTAACCCGTGCCATTGGATCAACGAATGTCTTTTTTGTTAACTGGTCTTCTTCAACTATGAATCTCTCACTAACAAAGGTTTGCAGCAATCGTTTGCCTGTATCATGACAATTTAAAATGCTCTCATCCACCTCAAGTCGGGCTGCTACTCCTGTAGCAATGTTCACTATCTTTTCAGGGGGAGACGAAAGAGAAAACGGATCTATAAATGATTCATTCTCAAAAAGGGACAACATCTGACTAACTGCACTATTGTATGCATTTGTATGGAATGGAGTGTCTGTGTGATGTTTTGTTGATGTGGTCTGTCTGCGGTTTGCAAATGCTATGGCATACTTTGCGGTTAACGGTCTCGATAAAAACCACCGTGTTAATGCACTGTCATTGTGTGTTAACCCTATAATACCACCAGAGGATTTGAGTGCCTTATTTTCTGTGACTTCAAGCACATAATCTATCCAGACAGCATTGAACGTGCCTTTTGTGAGTTTAGCAACAAACTGACCTTGATCGAAATTCTTTGTTAGGTGTTCAGGAATTCGATTCATCTTCAACACCATGTAAGTCATGAACCTGGCATAAATAGATCTATTTGAGGCAAACAGAAAAGGCAAAAGCATCTGTTTGGCATCCTGGTGAGCACTCCAAATACCATGCCTCGAGGAAGATAGATACACTTTGATAGGCAAAGATACCTTAGTGAGATAGTCATCCCAAAATTTGAACAATGGTGACATTGATCTTCCCTCAGATCTGAATAACTCAATAAGAGGAATCATCTCAGAATCGATCAATCCTGAAATACACTTTGATAGGCAAAGATACATTAGTGAGATAGTCATCCCAAAATTTGAACAATGGTGACATTGATCTTCCCTCAGATCTGAATAACTCAATAAGAGGAATCATCTCAGAATCGATCAATCCTGAAATGCTATCAAATTCATTGCTATCAGAGTCGGAACTTTGTTTCATAGAGGCAATCCTCTGAAAAAGATTGTGAGGAAACTCTTTCTTTTTTTGTTCAGCCCATGCTCTTAGCTGAAAGAGAAATCTGTTGTTCAACAATTCATCAATCATGAGAATAGCCCGCAAAGCTCGGTCAAAGTCTTTGCCATACAATATATGACCAGCTGTCAACTTTGCAAAAACATCAGACTCTACCATCAACTGTTTTAACCCCGCATCATAAATGTGCCCTATCCCACCAAAAATACTCATCATGAAATGCATGCCACTTTCAATAGGTATAACGCCCTCAAACTCACTCGGGCAGGCCCAGACATTTCAAGGGCCTTTGTCAATAAGCCCATATCAAACACAATTGGACAAATATGTTGTCCTAAAGCACCCATCTGTTCTTTTGTACGGACTAATGTGGTATACACAGTGTTAAGATCAGTAGGGGGAGCTAATATGATTGGGTTATAAACAATGTCTGATGTTTGAAGTAATGAAAATACAGTGGATATATTCGAAGGGATATAATTTACAGTTGCACCGTTTTTCATATATAGAATAGATTTATTTGCATTTCAAACATATATTGTAATATTTATAGTTATTCAGCTGTCTTATAGTGAACATACATGTAAACACATGTTTTTGAACCATTTTCACTCATAACATTATTGCAAATTATCAAAACAAATAGTCCAGGACACTCTCAATTCAACTTTTCAAGTTTCTGATCACATAAATAAACAATCCATCCATCTCTTAAATATTTTAACATTTTATACATGACAAAATACACTTACTATGTTTAAGAAGGAATAAATGTTTAATATTCATTATAATTATACTCACTTTAGTGTCAAATGTTGAAAAAAATGCCTTTGTTTACATGTTTTTAAATTTTCCCGCCGAAACAACTTCCACGGTGCTGATGTAAATTTTATCTTTGAAAATGATCCTACCTGTATAAATGGCTTTTAATTATAAAATTCTTAAATTAATATGCTTTGATCAAACATAATTATAGATGGCA
Source organism: Mya arenaria (assembly GCF_026914265.1). NCBI lineage: Eukaryota > Metazoa > Mollusca > Bivalvia > Myida > Myidae > Mya > Mya arenaria. The sequence continues at coordinate 37,127,254 of NC_069137.1, read as the reverse complement.
GTTTTGCAACTTAACAGTCTGTTCTCTCTAGTATAATCTGAACTAAATCCACACCTGGTCCGAATTTTAATCCACTTCAATTTACCCCACCCACCCAAAAACAGCTTTTGACAATTTATGACTTGGTGGTAGATGATGGAAACAAGTTTGTAAATTATGTATAAATGTTTATAATTATCTTTTAATCTAAGAAATAGGTAATGGGTGCAATAAATAAAAAGATACAAATTAAAATAGTACCCTCATATGCAAAATTCTGGCAAAATTTTCACTATTTATTATGAAAAAATTGTAAATCTTTTATATTTTTACCAAGTTACATCCTGAAAAGACATAAACCATCTTTATTCTTGCAAATGAGATGGAAAAATATGTAAAAATAAGATGAATAGTTCTATTAACAAGGCAAAAAAAAGCATAGCTGATTTTCAGATTTTGGCGGCCATCTTTGTCGGCCATCTTGGATTTTCTCGGCTCGCCGCCATTTATGCCAATTTATGCCGGCAGTCTGATAAACTTCAGACCTTCCCGGTTATTTTGGTATATAACATGAAATGTAGCAAAGGGGGGTCCGGGTCTCTGTTTTCAAAAGTGCTGAAAGTCACCCTACCATAATGCGTAATTAAAGTGATGAAGCCATGATTTTTTCAGTATTATTTCCTTTAAAGTCATTTGATTTAAATCGCCCATGAAATAAAACAAACAAATTTGTGTATGTCCGAAGGCCCAAAATCACGCAGTGCGGCTCTATTAATTATAAAAACATATACTTAATTGGCATACTTTACTTCAACAAGAACAAGATTCAAATCAACAAGAACTTGTCCAAATTGGCGTTACGAGTTGAGTTATCACCTTTTATGCGATACACATGTAGTTGATCTTATTGACAGTTTACAAAAAAAACCTGCTTAAAGTTTATATACGAACGTACCGAGAACACAAAAACAGTATCATCAAAACAATTTAAACTGTTAAAACAAATAGAGGACATCCTGATAAGATAACATTTTTATTTCAACCAAGGAGAAAACTGTGTAGATTATATACAGTAGATCTAGAAGTACTGTGATACAATAGATTGTAGTAGAGGGCCAAAGATGGCAAACAACACAGATTAATGTCAGAAAAGGTTTAATAAATAAATTAAGAAACAATAACAATATATATCAAATATTATTCGACTACCCATCATAAAAGTATCTGTTTACTCGAATGATAATGATTCCCTGAGTATTTTATTCCAGATGTCTTGCACCCCCATAATAAATTAAACATATTATGGGTTAACATAAAACAATATAAAAGTGACGATGAAAAAAACAAGTAAATTGTTAACATATCAAGATGTAATTAAACGCTGTAAAGCAGAATTCTTTCTTTATCTAATTGAAGAATGATGCACGGAATCTAAAGCAAATTGTTATTATGTTCTTGATAAAACACTAATTGTACATTAATTAATACGAATTGAGTTTTACACGTCAGAAGTTAACAACACTGAATATACAATTATCAAATCAACAAATAAATCTACCAAAGCGTACCTTACTATATGAAGTATTCCTATGCAATAAAAACCAAAAGAAAAAGTAGATTTTCAGAAAATATAGGGGACGTTACTCGATTAACTTGAAGAAAATATCATCAACTTTCGGTTTCGATTTCAGACAGAATTGAGTAATAATGATAAAAGGATTGTTTACTTACTAGGTATTATTAAAGCAAAAAGACGCTTAGTATATTTATTCTCTAAGGGTATCACTTATTTTATATTGAGTGCCTTTAGTGTGTGTGTAAAACATAACATACTGTATACATGTACGGTGTAATGTAATCTTCTTAAAAAGCGTTAGAACAGACTTTAGAAATTAAGAGTACTAAGAAAAAAGAGTTTTTAAAAACAATAAAACGAAAACGTTCTTTGTTCGGATCTTACAGTTGCTGTTCGTGTCAAAAAGTAGAAGATTTTAGTCAAAGTGATCGATATTTTACTTGTTCTAGTAATCTAAATCACAAATCAAAGTACTGAAGTTACTGAAATCCGGGCTTCAGCTCCCTGGAAGCCCTCCATCTTAAAAGCTCTTATGGTAAGAAGATAGCTCTGGTTCTCAGTTTTTCCTATATGTAAGATGCATCAGGAAGCTCTATGGCGTAAAACCTGGACGTGGGCTGTGAACGTTGAATAAAAGAAAGGGCTTTATAAGTTCATAACTTAATAATAAGTTTATATCTAAATAATAAACCCTTTGTTTTAACTTTGATAATAATAGTAATAATAAAAATAGCGATGATAATGGTAATGAGAGTAATGATAATATTTAATAACGATATAGAAGGTATAGCTCGATTATCAACTACACTTTTTATTTCAATTTTCAATATTGTTTATCACATGCATTTAAAATAATTTTTTAATTAATGTTATGTTATTTTGTTATCATATTTGTATTATTTGTTTATCTTTGTTTGTGTTTTGGCTATACCAAATTTTACGTGGCTCAACGTCATCCGATCATGCAACTAGGTTTCCTTTACAATATTCTTTATAGGAATTTTCAGTGTCATCGTAACATCAATAGTTTGCTACATAAATATAAATAGAATTGTGCGAATGGAGCATATTCCTTCAAAAGCTGGACGATTCAAGAGTACCACAAAATCGCTACAACATTATAAGGCAACAATGATTGTGTTCGCATATTTACTTGTAATCATTTTAACGTCGATTGCTATAATTATTATTTAATCCCTTGGTTTTAACACAACAACTATTGACTGACGGTGTTTATACAATCAACTGCATGCTCGACAAATGTATTTACGTTTTGTGGTTCCGGGAATGTCGAATGGAAATTCTCAAAATGGCGTCTCTGCATTTCTGTCCGGGAATAGAGCACAAGATTGAACAGATACGCCTGGAATTATTTGACGTGGTTACCTTAGAAAACATGAAGATTCGTCGGAACACTTTTTACCCTATGTTGAAGCGATCATGATTTCCCCCATCAACGGAATATGTATTGATACATTTTTGTAAGGCGCTGTAAGTACAAAAGAAGTTACCCGTCACTTTTGATAGTGATGATTTAACAAAATTTGCATGTATCTTCAAGTTAACAGACTCTTGCGTATTGACAACAATAATCAATATGTGGTTTAATTTATCTATTATTAAGGACGAAAAAGGTATCCACAAATTTAGATAGTGGGGATTAAACCACAAGTAAACATATCTTCAAGTAAACCGATTCTTAGATGCCAGCAACATTTGCCATTCAATATTTGTGTCAATTTATATACTCCAAACCAATACGCATTGTGTTAGTTTGTTTTTGTATGCATTATTATGATCAAAATACGAAAAGGCAAAGAATTTATTTTATGATAAGAAAAACAAAGACATTAACAATGTACGCGTCTTGTAGGAACAGCGTCGACAATGTACGTTGCCATTGCGAGGAATATAAGTATTTTTTCATGTGTACGTTGACTTTGCGGAGAATATAAGTAGTGCTCATGTGAACGTTGACATTGCGAGGAATATAAGTAGTGTTCATGTGTACGTTGACATTGCGAGGAATATAAGTAGTGTTCATGAGTACGTTGACATTGCGGGGAATATAAGTAGTGTTCTTGTGTTCGTTGACATTGCGGGGAATATAAAAAAAATCATTTGTCCGTTGTCTTTGGTAGACTTTCGGTAGATGTGTAACCGGCTGGGATGTATTGCTGATGAATAAATGTAACCTAATCAAGCTATATTGAGAACAAAAGAATGCATGAAATGTCAAAAATGAGCAAATATATCTCAAAAGCGCTTGCCCATCGTACACTTCTATTGCATTAGCGACCTATCTGTTTCCAAAGACAGGCTTGATGAGTGTGTCACCGCTGTTTAGGGTTAGGAATAGAGCTCTTGTAAAGTGTTCTTTTACTCTTATCATGCATTTTCGTTTTGTTAATTTTGCTATAAACGGGAGAACAGGTCACATATTTCATTATTCTAAAAATAACTGGATCAGGGTATAATAACCCGATTGAGGTATGAACCTCCATCTGGAATATTTACCCAGCCTGTTTAATGACAAGTTAAAAGATTGAATAGGCTGAATTTATAATATGTTTCATGGGCATATTACATTCATAAAGCACCACAAACCATTAAACAGTTGCGTGGATCTATCAAGTCTATAGGGAGATGTAGCAAGTGTATTTTTAACATTTTTCGTACTGGCTTTGTAAGAAAACATGACAACATGACAAATGTTCTTGGATTAAAATCAATGTCAACAAGTGTGACTGGAATTAAACCTTGACAGTCAGTTTATACGAGGATTTTACACAATGCACTCGTGGATAGCAATATTGAAATATTAAAAATCGTTCTTTGTCGTGTTTGTGTATAGCTAAAATGGATTCCCGTCAACCAATTCCCGATGGCCAAAACAAGTGAAACCAGCAGTCTTCGAGTCCGAATTCTAAAATCATAATTAAATAACTCCGCAGCAGTGTTTGTTTGAACGATCGTTACTTCGGTAAAAGTAATGTATAAGTAGAAGTAATGTCTTGCACTCATTATACCTATGTAAAGGCAAGGCTGCATGAACAGGTAGAAGTAATGTTTCGTTACCGTTCTACTACCTCCGTTAAGGCGTAGCTACATGTACAAGTAAAAGTAAAGTTTGGCACCCTTTCTAATACCTCTGTTAAGGGGAAGTTACATGTGCAAAATGAAGAGATGATTCGCCCCCTTTCAAATACCTCTATAAAGGCGTAGCTACATGTACAATCAGAAGTAATGTTTCGCAACCTCTCTAATATCTCTGTTAAGGGGTAGCTACATGTACAAGTAGAAGTAATGCTTCGCAACCTCTCTAATACCTCTGTTTAAACGTAGTATCACGAACAAGTAAAACAACTCTGTCGCACACTTTCTACAACACCTCAATTAAGTAGTAGATACATGTATAAATAGAAGTTATGTTTCGCACCCTTTTTAATACCTCTGTTAAGTTAAAGCTACATGCACAAGTACAAGTTATGTTCCGTACCCTTTCTTATACCTCTGTTAAAGCGTACATTTATAAATACACGTAGTGTTTTACAAAAGTTCCAATACTTCTGTAAAATAGTAGTTACACATACAAGTATTCCTTCGCAAATTCTCTGAAACATTCGCAAACGAATCTAAAACAGGCTTAAAAGTTAGAGAGAAACTTAAAGGACACATTCGAAGACTTATGTGGTTGATACTTTGTGACAGTAAATTAAGGGAAATCAATTCATTTTTACCATGTCAATTGTATTTTTATCACATGCAAGTTACATATTAAATGTCTGTTTGCAAACTTCCATGTCCTTACATTCGCTATAATATAACTTTGTTGCACCCATATATGCATGAAATAACACGATTTTTCTAAAGTGTGCAGCTTGCTAAAAAGCATCAAGACATTAGCATTTGTCGCTAATGTTAACTGTGAATATATGAGGCCACGCTAGGCAGTATCAGATTCCGTCACGTCGGCGTTAGCCTCTTGCCCCTCTTCGTTAGCGGAAGTGCGCTCCTCCAGGGCATCTAAAGCAATAAAAAGCATCTTCCGAAGCGCTATGAGTACTAGTCCGTGTACTGCAACCTCGGTTTCCATCTCGCTGTGGTAGTTTTTAACCGGAAACACGTGGTTTGGAGGTATACCAAGCGCCTCGCTGACTTGGTCAACAACGGCCTTGACCTCTGGACGATTGAAAACGTCAGCAAGATTTTCTGCAATATCTTCGTGAAGCTTGTCTATTTTGGTGAGGACAATCGCAAGTGGTATGCCTATACATAATAAAAAAGGTTTTTATTTAAGCTACACTCTCACAGATTAACCGTTTTGACATTTTTTTCTATTTTCTATCTTGGAATGAGCCAATGTTAGCGTAAATATATGCTAACCAGTGATATAAGACTGCTGACAAAAGAAAAGATCGAAGATTTTCATTTTTCCGTTCGAAAATTAATGTTTTATGGCTAAACGCGTTTCTCAGGTTTTAAGAAAAATCCTAAAATATAAATTTTTGAACTTTAATATGAAAATCTGCGATCTGATATTCTAGCAGCTGCCTTATATCACTGGTTTTCATGCATTTCCGCATAAATTGCCTCATTCCAAGACAAAAAATAAAACAGTGGTCAAAACGGTTAATCTGTGAGAGTGCAGCTTTTAGGCAGAACAAAGTGGATACTTTAGTTGAAGAGAAATGTGTTGACCTACATGTCGATCATTGAATGTAACAGAGGGTTGGAATTCGAAACACAAGTCACTATGAGGACACTGATAAGTATGGCACATCAAAACAGACTTAATTTTCATAATGGTAAAATTTAATGTCTTATTTGAAAACAAACATATTAGATCGATGGATTACTTTCTGCAATATTCTGTTTATATCAATAATTCGTTTATCTCTATATAAGTCATGAACATCGTACCTTTTTCTAGCGCAAGGTTTTTGAGTTCGTTTAACAAGGTCATGGTCACTGCGGGAAGGTCATGTATTGTAGAAGAATCCAGCACAATGCCAACACAGTGGGCTTCCTCGGCTAACGATGGGCGGTGTACAAACCCAGGCGTCTTTGCTGATATGTGGCGCGAATAAGAAAACTGCAAGAGCATAAACACTTGCATACATGCACACACATTGAAGAGCAGGGTACACATTACCAACCAACAAATGTGAAAGCAAATGTTTCATTTTTTTCATCAATGGTATTACATAGTAGCCCTTGTTGATGAAACTACCTAAAACGACCAATTAATTAATACAGTGGCTTCAAAGGCCGGGGTAATAGTATAAAAGGCAGACAGTCAGAAAAATGGCCACTTCACTTGACCTCACAGAGCTGTCTGCTAGTACAGACTGCCAGTTTATTTCTTCAAATATACAAATAATTAACGAACACAAAATGCTAAAATTTGCAAGATGGTTCATTAAATGTTTCATAAACATATTTTATGAATTTTAAATCTTTCAAACAGTTATAAATACTACTTGCAAATATTATTTTTATAACTCTCAAACAAATTCAAATTTCCCAGCAATGTTGATTGACATATCTTGCAAGTTCATGACCCTCTAACGGCCAACTGCATTTCATTACCAATTCCTGTTTACTACAGGTTTACTATCATACTATGAGTATGTAACTGTCATATGGTGGAAAACATCCGTTATCTGGGGTGATATATACTATCAAATGGCTTATTATAACACAATTCGTAGAAGTATTGGTCATGGTATATGAAACTTTATTTATCTAAACTCAAATGAGAAACCAATGGACAAATTTTTCTGTACCACTCTGTCCGAATGATATAACACCACAAGCCATGTGAATGTTTACAATCAAAACTGCTGACCAGAGTAGACCTCATAAACCCGATTAACCACGCTTCATCTGCCAAATAGGCTTAATTGTTGTCCGGTAGGCTATTTGGGGTCAGGTATCCCGGCCTTTAAGTTTAGCTACATATACATTAACTGGAGGCTTTATATTTTTTGTTGGTGATATAATAGTACCTCAAAGGAAGAGTGAACATGACCATCTAGCAGGAAGTTAATGTTCACCGCATCCATCCCCGAATGGTCCCCGATACCGGGCGTGTCACAAAGCCTAAAGTTGAGACATGAGCCGCCTGTTTTGCGGACTGGGTAAGTTATGTACTGTAAATAGTATATAAATATGTCATGGTTATGCTGAAGACAGAAACTTGTTCATTGTAATGTTGTTTACTTTTGATTCTACGAGATAGTTGTATGCATTATCATGAGCGTATGCAAGAATTACTGATTCATTTATGAGACTTTTGATTTGTCAGCATCATTTAGAGTTTGATGACTTATAGAACCACTTCTATTTAAAACGTACGTTTCCCTTTCAAGATTTTGTTCAAACAAAATAATTATTATATCTTAGCATCAGAGAATAAGACAACCATCAAAACGTTTTGTAAAAATTACGCTGCCATTCCGTACCTTTCTTGTGACGTTCTGCGATGAAGTACCGACGGCGGCTTTATTTATTATTCTGTCGGCGAACGGGGACATGACGGTATTGATAAAGCTGGATTTTCCCGCACCGACAGGGCCAACAAGTAACAATCGGAAGTCCGTAATTCCACTTCCTCTTGGTGGAGTTATTGACGCAAGCTCTTCTGCAATCTTTGAAATGTACTGTAATTTGGCAATAACATTGTTCTTTAGAATATAAATTGACCATTAAGAAACAAGAATGCGCCCTTTTTATTGTTAATTACAACTACAACACCACTTAAAGCTTCGCTCTCACAGATGGACATTTTTGGCTTTTCTTTAAATATTTGTCTCAAAATCACCTGATTTTGGCCTCAATGCCTACTTGACAGTCATATAAGTTAACTCACAATAGAACAGATCTCAATTGATTTGAAAACTGCCGAAAACCTCGAACGCAGATATGAAAAACTGAGATCTGATCTGATCTTTTATCAGCCGTCTGGTATCACTGGTTTTCAGACATTAACTCAAAACTTTGCTCATTCATAGACAAAATTTAAAAATGAAATGTCAAAATAGTCACTATGAGAGAGCAGCTTCTATGGCAAGCTATCTCTTCAGTAAATTATGAAGTATACTGAAGCATTAAGACCGTCTTCTTAATAAAACCCACAAACCTAAAACATTTTCTGCCCGGATATTGATCATTGTTGTGTATCTAACATGAAGAAAAAACAACATACCTCTTCATTCAGAGCTGGTGTTTTTCGCCAAGTTGTTTGCTTGGGTGTTGATGTTCGAGTGTCATCTGCTGGTGGTAAAATACACATTTCAAAATTACTGTTTTTATCTCGACATTAGCATGTTATTAATATGACGATCCTTAAAAATAAATGCGTAAAAAAGTGAACAACAAGGGAAAAAAGTTATGCTCAAGGTATGATTTCCATAATAAAAACGCAATAAATCATTAACGCCCCGTTTATCCTAATATTTGTTTTAACAAATACACACCATGTAAACAAACTTATACAATAAAACATATTTCACAACAATAACGCCTCACCGGAGACAGCGTACACTTCCAACTCCGTGACAACCATGCTCCCGTTGTGGATGGCGTCGTTAGAAACGTTGTTACTGTTATAACATGTTCCTAAAGTAAGTCTGCCATTAAGAGAAAATGTTCCGTCTTTATTCACTGAAATAGTGTTTAAAAATGGTTCGAAATCTGGATTACCAAACCAGGCACTGCGATTACAACCGAAGTACAACGCTTTCGATGCATCTTTTGGTCTAAATATATTCACAACACGTATTCCCGAGAACACCAGCTGGAAGATGAATGCGGTGTCATCCATGGTGAAACCCCCAGTACTCTTCCAATTGATGCCCGCGTATCCACCATACACAGAACCCTGTGGGTTGAGGAGAACCGTCACGGTAGGTCCTTGATTGTCACACTTCCGGTGAAACTCGGCGGCGCTGCATCCGTCCCTTGTGATGCTGTATAGCAGTTTAAAGCTCTTCGGCCCACAGCCGATCATGCCTTCTAGTAGGTTCATGTGTTCTTTGGTCAGTTTTCCCGCCATTCTGAAACGTTTAAGATGCATAGTGAGAAGCAAAATAAACGTTTACTTTGCGAATACATTTCAGCCACTTGGTCCGTATTAAATTAAACAATATTAATTCAATTTCATAACATAGTATATACAGTGCACAAAAATATCATTTATCATATATGTATATATGAAGCCTCTTTATTTAAAAGTGTACCTTTTCCATAAACTCAACAAGAACTGTTTTATTTCCAATGGTACAAAGAGTTACAATGCTTTTACATTTGCCTTTATAAGAAATATGGCAATTCGAATTTAAACCTGAAGTAAGATATATTAAATTGTCGAACGAAAAAGATATGCTGATGTGTGTATGGTCTGTTTGTCGTGTTTGTTTAAATGTGTAAGTTTGTGTATCGCGTTACCATGTGTTTATTTTAAACAGGGTTTATATTTGACTGTTTGAATACGGAGCTTGGCCCTGAGGTTATTATTGTATTATGAAGATGATTCTATATAACGCTACCTGGATATATAATATCAAAGGTGATGTTGAAAGGAAAGGGCACAAGTCGATTCATGATTTACTGCAGTTCTGAAGGGATGCATATGCATAGTTAGTCGTCAAATACTCGTTCAAGTTTCGAAATAAAATTATCTTTCTGAGACTAAATCAGAAATCAGACTTATGATCATTTGTAAATACGGGCCCAGGCCCAAAAATCACGAAAATAAATGTATCCAGTCTCAACTGAGAACAATTTTAAAATATTGTTATGATTAAAATTGAACCGCATCGTGTGAATTAGGGCGGACATAAATATTTCAAATGATTTAATCAATACAAAAAACACTTAAACAAACTGCTTTTAAAGAATTGGCACATAATTTTCTCTCAGATTTATGACCATTAGTTTACTATTGTTTCCACAGCAACCATAAATTTCGTACCGGCTTATATTGACTACATTCATATAAAACAACTAAAAGTATTCACTAGTTGTAGTATTGATAATTTAAATGTTGCACGTCATTTAAATTATGTACTTTCGTTATGACGTCATGTGCTTAACGTCAATTTATGTATTCGAAATGCGTACTACATGGTAGCAATAACAACGTAAAAAATTAATTTAATGCGGTATATTAAAGTGATATATAATTTTAAAGGTTACGTCATTACAAACTCAAATATGCACATTTTTTCAAAATCCATCATTTTTTTTACAGAATTATGGCCCTTTTAATTTTCCATTTTTATCAATTTTTCTGCCAAAATAGGTCAAATTCAAAACTTCGGAATTTAAATGAAATAAATAATGTCAAACAACACATTTTGTTTATTTTCTATAAATTTAATACACATTCCTAAATATCAGAACCTAAACAATGTTTTAAGCAAATTATTTCACTTTAAAAAAATGATGAAAAAACGTCCATTTTTAAGAAATTTTAAAAATGCTTTATATTTTGAAGAATGAGCTTGAAAAAGGTAAAAGACAAAGAACATTTACATTCTTCCATTCACTGCTTGACTGTTGCATTTTTACAATTAATAGTCTTATAAATAGGAAGATTAAAGGCAAACAAAAAATTAGTTGCCATGGTAACCATTCAATAAAAATACAAAAAATGCTTTAAACATCCCTTTTTGTTAAAAAGGAGAATAATTAATATCTTGCCATGATTTGCCTGACAATTGCAATAAAGGTGAACTTCAACCCATCTAGCAATTCTGAATATTTCAATATAAGTATGAGATAGTCAGCAATTTTCAAGGTTAAATTATAAAAATAATTGTATATAAAGTATGACCAAATGATTAACAAATAACAGAAATATTTCCTTGACTGAAGCGGACATGCTAAAAAAGTATCACATTGAAAATACAAAGGTTTTTAGACAACAATTACAGTTTCTTAAGAAAACTAAACTCTAAAGTTACCATGGCAACTGTTTAAAGTGACACTCTTATCCAGTATCAATGCATACACATGTATAACAAACATATACTTTGACTGTTAACATGGTCTCACTTGAAAACACGAATAATGCGTAATTAAAGTGATGTCGCCATGATTGTTTCAGTATTATTTCCTTTAAAGTCATTTGATTGAAATCGCCCATGTAATAAAACAAACAAATTTGTGTATGTCCGAAGGCCCAAAATCACGCAGTGCGGCTCTATTAATTATAAAAACATATGCCGAATTGGCATACTTAACTTCAACAAGAACAAGATTCAAATCAACAAGAACTTGTCCAAATTGGCGTTACGAGTTGAGTTATTACCTTTTATGCGATACACATGTAATTGATCTTATTGACAGTTTACAAAAACAACCTGCTTAAAGTTAATATACGAACGTACCGTGAACACAAAAACAGTATCATCAAAACAATTTACACTGTTAAAACAAATAGAGGACATCCTGATAAGATAACATTTTTATTTTAACCAAGGAGAAAACTGTGTAGATTATATACAGTAGATCTAGAAGTACTGTGATACAATAGATTGTAGTAGCGGGCCAAAGATGGCAAACAACACAGATTAATGTCAGAAAAGGTTTAATAAATTAAGAAGCAATAACAATATATATCAAACAATATTCGACTACCCATCATAAAAGTATCTGTTTACTCAAATGATAATGATTCCCTGAGTATTTTATTCCGGGTGTCTTGCACCCGCATAATAAATTAAACATATTATGGGTTAACATAAAACAATATAAAAGTGACAATGAAAAAAACAAGTAAATGGTAAACATATCAAGATGTAATGAAACACTATAAAGCAGAATTCTTTCTTTATCTAATTGAAGAATGATGCACGGAATCTAAAGCAAATTGTTATTATGTTCTTGATAAAACACTAATTGTACATTAATAAATACGAATTGAGTATTACACGTCAGACATTAACAACACTGAATATACAATTATCAAAACAACAAATAAATCTACCTAAGCGTACCTTACTATATGAAGTATTCCTATGCAATAAAAACCAAAAGCGAAAGTAGATTTTCAGAAAATATAGGGGACGTTACTCGATTAACTTGAAGAAAATATCATCAACTTTCGGTTTCGATTGTCAGACAGAATTGAGTGGAATGATTAAAGGATTGTTTACTTAACAGGTATTATTAAAGCAAAAAGACGCTAAGTATATTTATTCTTTAAGGGTATCACTTTGTTTTATATTGAGGAATAACGTACTGTATACAGTACGGTGTAATGTATACGTCTGAAAATGCGTTAGAACTGACTTAGAAAATAAGAGTACTAAGAAAAAAGAAGTAAATAAGAGTACTAAGGAAAAAGAAGTAAGAGTTTTTAAGAAAAACAAACGGAAACGTTCTTTGTTCGGAATCTTACAGTTGCTGTTCGTGTCAAAAAGTAGGAGATTTTAGTCAAAGTGATCGCTATTTTACTTGTTCTGGTAATCAAAATCACAACTCAAAGTACTAAAGTTACTGAAATCCGTGCTTCAGCTCCCTGGAAGCCCTCCCTCTTAAAAGCTGTTATGACCAGAAGATAACTCTGGTTCTCAGTTTTCCTATATGTTAGATGTATCAGGAAGCTCTATGGCACATAAACCTGGACGTGGGCTGTGAACGTTGAATAAGAGAAAGGGCTTTAATGTTCATAACTTAATAATAAGTTTATGTCTAAACAAAATAAACCCTTTGTTTTAACATTCGTCTTTAGAGCCTTATTTTGATAATAACAGTAATGATCAAAATAGCGATGATAATGATGGTAATGATAATACTTTATAATGATATAGATTGTATAACTCGATTATTAACTATATTTTTTATTTCAATTGCCAATATATGCATTTAAAATATTTTTTTATTTAATGTAATGTAATTCTGTCATTATATTTGTATTATTTGTTTATCTTTATTTGTATCTTGGCCATACCAAATTTTACGTGGCTCGACCTTATCCGGTTATGCAACAAGCCTTCATTTACAATATTCTTTATAGGAATTTTCAGTGTCAATTTTTGTGTACAGTATTATTGAATTACTTTTTAAGTTATTACATTTACATTTTTATCGAATCGACTGATAATCGTTAGTTGAAAAACGACATTTCTTCGACCGAAGAAAGAACGTGGCCATTTACAAGGTACAGTTTACAGCGTCCATTCCCGAATGATCCCCAAGACCCGGCGTGTTACAAAACCGGAAGATGGTCCGTCTCTCTGACGTACTTGATAAGGTAGTACATGCAGTATACTAGGTCGGATTAACTTTATGGATACATTTTGCAAAAATGAGTCAGAAATTGACGATGTGTATTTTGTAATTAAGCGTGTATGTCGAGAACATGTATTCTGTCGAAATCGTGTGCCTTGTAACATTTCGATGCAATATAAAACAATTAAATGCTTCTACCTTAGTCAGGTAAATTGGTTATGAACTATGAGTAAAACACATTGATTGATTTTGTTATTCTGTACCTGTCAGCAAAAGCAGACATTATAGTATTGATAAAATGAATTAGTTCAAGTACGATATAAAGCGCATGCTAAAAGAATTAGATCTTTAAAAGACTTGCTTGAAAACGCTTCTAAACGCTGGTTACATTAAACGTCTCACTGGTGCTAGCGTATTCTAGCCCATTGGCATATTGATATGAACCAAATGAATCAATTAAAGCTCATGTTGACATACAAAATAAACTTTCACCATCGGTTATAAAACCCATGGCCTATAATACAATAAAATTTGGCTGTAAAATGTCAAAATGCCATTTTTTAAAACATCATCATTTAAGATAAATGACACTAAAATCTTTCTTTTTTTCAAATTTTGCTATTTGTCTAGAAGGTTCTTTTAGGTCAATTAGGGATGAAACAAGTTGTCTCAGGCCTAATTTGCCCTTTAGTTAGGACAATTTAAATCTCCCATATTGTTCATTGTCTGTGTTTTATGGGTCTTGTGCGTATCGTCCTTGGTATCATGTATACCAAGATATATTCGAATAACTTCGAAGATTTGTAAATTATTGCCAAGGTTAAAGTCTTTGCACTTCTAATACGGGGTCACCGACTTTTTTCGTCAAACTACAGACGAGTTTAAAACAGACAGATTAAAAAAACGCCCTATCCTTATTCGGCTAAACAAAACCATCCTGTAAAATTATATATGATTTCTTTCCAAAAAAGTATTAACACTTTTTGAAGTATCGAACTTTTATTGAGTATTCAACAAGCATACAGAGTTGACAATAGATATAAATAATAAAATGAAATGATAAAAACAAACTGAGTATATTCCCCTATTATTTTGATTGTCAATGCACATGTGTTGAAGTGATCTCTGAAATGAATGTTCTAAGTTAAAGTTAAGTCTACTAGGCTTGCCGCTGTAGTTTAGTTACACAAGTGCCAGAAGCATTATCAAACGAACAATGCCAGGGAATGAGATGGTTATCCTTTTGTCCCTCCTCAGGGACATTTTCCGTATGCGCTTTGAAGACTTATTAATAATTATTTCTTTGCATTGAGTGCCAAATCTTTAAAACACTTAATACAACAACTACTGGACGTAAAGGTCGAGCCAGCGAAGATGTAGTAAAACAAGAGATGTTTCTAAAACAGTGTACTCCCAAAGGATCCGCTTTGTCAGAAGCATGTTGGGCATTATATAAAGATGATTTTCAAGACATTTCTGAAATGCATTAATTTGTTATGGTTCCATAAAGCTTTAAAACATGAATACAAACATTTCGACCTTTGACCTGCGGACAAAGTTTTCATAGTAGTGTTGTTTCTGTGAAGTTTTCCTTTGACCTACTTACCTAAACACGATGTAAAAGTCATCTATGAGTAAAGACCAACCTTGTGCCAATGTCCATTGTCTAACCGTTCTCGAGTTAATGTGTGAACAATGCAATCATTAGAAAATCATGCATGTGTGATTCAAGTAAGAAATATTCAGAAAGGCCCACCTGAAATTCTCAAGCCCTTTAAACAAAAATGTTCTAGTTTGTTACAAACAAAAAACGATTTTCAGACATTTTGGGCCTAGCTTTCTCCAACACTTAATAATATTTTGACGTTTGTTTCGAATATTCCAACATAAATCGTCAAACTATATAGTGGGAGACCGTTAGAGCTTTTTTTAACGTGTCTGTGCATAGCGGAATACAATAAACAAGAGAAACACAATCATTCCGTAGCAACCGATATCATATAAAATGAAATTAATTACATGTGTGTATTTTAATGAGACGCATAAATTTCCTCTCATATACGATACAACCGAAATCGAAAGTAGGAAGTAGGAAAATCCAAAACGATAGGGGGCGTTACTCGAGTTACCTTAATATTTGCCACTTTCGGGTTAGATTCGCAGAAAAGAGTGTAATAACAAATTAAGTGAGATATATCCAATAGTTTCTAAAGTGTTTCAAGCGGGTTTGTATTTTATTTTATTTCGTTTTCCTACTGTTATATAGCGTTAATTTTCTTTGAATGTGTGCAGGGTTTGGTAATGTTTACGTTATTAAACATAGTTGACTATATTTAATTCAACGATTGTTTCAAATGCCTCTTAGCTGATTTTAAATTAGTCACCTAGTTTAAACGAAAAAAAGATAATTGATACAGAACGTTGATTTTCAATTCTTATCGTGAAATGTATTTCTGTTCTGCAATGAATATTTGGAAAAGTGTTACAGTTGCGCTAGAACTCCGAGTAGCGTATATCAACAGTATTTTCAAAGGCTTGTTACTTTTTTGGTATAGTTATTACCGTTACCTGCAAAACGCAATCACTAATACAGTATGGATAACTACAATTTTGAACTATTAAAGAGTATCAAGATTTGTTTTCCTTTGTCATATAAAATATGGAAAAGGGAATGCCAACATATAAAGGTTTTACAACTGTATATCATATAGTTTCTAGAAACAGCTTTTTCAATATTATAATTAAAAGATATCCTTAATATATACATATTTTACAGATAATTGATGAACGAAACGAAACTTTAAAATGAAATATTGAACCTTAAAAATACATATTTAACCTTTTAGTTTTTATAGCGTATGTTTTATGTCAACTAGTGTTTTGATATATAAAGTAAAAGTCCATTCAAAAGTAGCATTTCTTTAAAAACTTTAATATCATATAAAGCGTGCATTGTCTACAGAATCTAAACATATCTATTTTTATTTGTTAAAAATACAACGTTGGCTACACTTATTTCAATATATCACCAGAACGCCACAAAGCATTGTTGTTTTAACAGACTATTTGGAATTCAGGTATTATACTTTGTATAGTAAACTTATATCTTTTCTTTCGTTTTCAATAGGTCAGCCCTGAGAAGCCTATATAAGACCAATCTAAATCTATAGAAGAAATCGTTGACAAAATGTTTTCTGGAAAAGATATGACCGTTGTGTACCTATGAAATCCTGAACAATTTTCTTTGCAGTAACAAAGAGCTCATACGCAGTCAGTGTGTTAAATAATTACTATATAAGTATAATTTAGCACATATATAGAGAGGCTAAAAATGGTTGCGACTTATTAGTTTTAGTTATAATTTATTTCTTTTTTGGGCTCACTTTATGAATGGAACATTTTCAGAATGGAGGGAAAATTGACCGAAAGTCAGATGGACCTCCTGGAAGTTATGATTGGCTCTGGACCGAAGCATTTCAAACTTCTATACAGCATCACAAGAGACGCTTGCAACGCCACTGAATTTCACCAAAGATGTGACAACCAGGGTCCAACTGTGACTGTCCTTTACAACCCACAGGGTTCTGTGTATGGGGGTTACGCGGGGCTGAGTTGGCAGAGCTCCGGGGGTCACTTTAAAGATGACACCTCCTTCATCTTTCAATTGATGAGCTCGGGAGAACATGTTGTTAAAACGTTCCGACCGACACAAAATAGTAATACATTGTATTTTGCGGCGCAGCGCAGTGCAGACTTTAATGATTTGGTCACTTTCACAGACTCTGTTTGTAGAAATGAAGATTGAACGTTTAACTTTAATGGAAGACTTGCCTTAGGGAATAGTTATAAAAACAACAACATATCTAACGAAGCCATCAACAACGGGAATATGGTTGTCACGGAGATGGAAGTGTACGCTGTTTCCGGTGAGGCGTTTTGTTATTTCGTTCTCTATGAAGAAACTACGTTTCGCTCAGCAAAAATCCATTTCCAGTTGTTTTTTTAATTTCATTCTTTTACTTTTACGTTCACCGTGAATAGCAATTCACTTAATTCTAAAATAAGGCGTGTACTTTGATGTTTAAACAAACGCAACACGTATTTTATAATACACATTTATTAAACAGTTTTGATCCATACAGGTGCAGATGGCAAGAAACGTCATCGACCTTGGCGGAAGTGCAGTGATTTTAGTGACGAGGTAAAACGTATTCTTCTTATAAACAATGGTAAAGGAAGTATGTAAAGGGTTAAAAATCAAGTAACCCAGGTGAACAAGTTTACATGTTTTTTCCGATTTTTCAAACCCTTACCTTTGCAATTTAATTATTTTGCGTTAAGATTTATATTTCTGTTTTGTTTTGTATAATTCCCCTTTGTATAGGAGACTCGTATTGATAAATATGCTATTAGAAGCGATGTTATCTGTATAAAAGAATATCGGATACTAAGCATATTATTTTAAGGACTTGGTATCATTTAAAAGTCGGCATTATATATCGAGAAATAAATGCAAAACCTTATACTCTAAACATGTTTTTTTAGCAGGATAATATCACAAAACTACATTTTATATACATTTTTGTATTGTTATCAACCAACTGACGTCCAAATTATGTGGGGTCACCTGGCATCCATATTCAACTTTAATTGTTATTTATACATATGCATTTCATTGTATAAAATCAGATAATTTATCCATGGGTACGTTTGCAGGTAGTTAATTAAAGTTGTGCATAGCTTGTGCAACAACTTTCTATGCTACTTTATAAGATTAGAAAAAGCATGCAGTCAACGTCCGAGTTCCTTTATTAAAACGAATAATGTGTTGTGTTTAGTGTGTAGTGTTCTGTGCACTGTTTGTTTATTTCTTAGCATTGATCCTTGGGCCTTGTGTTGGAGAACTGGCCCTATATATAACAATGTATTATTTATGCTTTGAATTTATAAAACATACATAGCGATGGGTAGTTACAAAGCACTACACGTAGGACAGTTAACTTATAATTTAATTGATAACCGATGACATTCATCGGGCAACATAAATTTAGTGACATATTAGACATGTTTTTAACCAACTTTTATACATATTATGAAGCCGGAATTCTATAGTGAACCCTTTATTCATATATCCTGATGCTTTCAGTATATCAAACTATTAACAGAAGAGTTAGCGCCATTGAGACCACCCAATGGAAGTGACGTCACCAACTTCTGTTTGCTGCTGATTGGTCCTATCAGTGGGGGGAAATCGAGCTTCATCAACGCAGTTCTTTCCGCTTTTGCCGGAAAAGTGATACAAAAGGTTGCAGTTGGAGAGAGCGAGCAGGGGGTTACCAAAAGGGTAAACTATTGAAATCTCAAAGAAAGGTACTTAGGCGATAGTTATCATGGAATACCTAGAGAAGGGATCATGCAAATGTACTCATGATTTTAT
Source organism: Mya arenaria (assembly GCF_026914265.1). Lineage (NCBI taxonomy): Eukaryota > Metazoa > Mollusca > Bivalvia > Myida > Myidae > Mya > Mya arenaria. Next base: position 37,108,019 of record NC_069137.1, on the reverse strand, counting down.
TAGAAAATATAACTAACCAAAGTTTTAATGTAAGGTGAGATTCTATCCTACGGTTTCGTATGTAAACTCTTTCAATTTCAGTACGTTCCTTACCAAGTACGCCAGGCGGACGGTTCGCTTCTCCGGTTACACCTCTGTGACACACCAGGTCTTGGGGAGAGTTCTGGGATGGATGCAATTAACTTGCACTTCCTTTTGGACGGTCATTTACCGCATTGGTATGAGGTAACCAATTACTCAGCTGTTTTAGTTTATTGAAATGTTGCACTACAATAGCTTACGGTAATTATAAATTAAGTATTATCATTTGAAACTTATATACTGGATAAAAGGGACGTTTAGAAACCGGCCAGAAATCTTGCTGTCCATAACCGAATGATCGTTGTATTTTACGACGATTTCTTACGGCTATTTGCCATTGTTTTAAGATTAAATATTATAAGTTAACCATAGTGTCAGAAAGAAAACCATGCAATATGATGTTATTAATCATCATCCATTTTACGAATATAATTTATACATATTTCGTAGAGATAAAGTAGCTACCTGGTAAATTGTTTCAGTTTTCCCCGTATCGTCACGTAAGCCTAAGGAGCGTTGGTTTTATTTCAAAACCTACACTTGCACAAGAAATTCACAGCGTCGCTCTTGTGTTGGACGCATCGACAGTCAGTGATTTGTCGCCGACAATCAAGTGTATGATAAATGACTGCAAACGATTGATATTAGAGAAAGGTAACTATATTTAATTCAAGAAATAAATAAAGTTACTCGTTATTCGAATGCTTTAAGAAATATTGAATACCAATGAAACATTGGTTAGCATAAAATACTGTCAATTTTGATTTTTTCACATTTAGGCATTCAGCTCGTTGTCATTCTTACAAAAATCGACAAACTTCACAAAGATATAGCAGACGATCTTGCTGACGTTTTCAAGCATCAAGTGGTCAATGCCGCCGTTGAAAAAGTCAGCGAGATGCTTGGTATTCCACCAAACAATGTTTTCCCAGTGAAAAACTACCACAGTGAGGTTGAAACGGAAGTGGCAGTACACACGTTTGCTCTTATGGCGCTCCGGAAGCTGATCTGCATGGCATCAGATGTATTGGAGGAGCGCACTAACGACAGTGATGATAGAACAGCCGGATCAGGCGAGGTGAAGGAATCTGATACTGCCTAGGGTGCTTAAATCGAGATGAAATTTAAGAAGAATCTCAATTAAGTCTTATTTTCAGCTTACCAACCACTAACAGTATGTGTTGTCTTATGCCGAGCGGACATGCATGCTTTGTATAAAGCAATTTCAAAGGACAAAAACGTTTTTGAAAACATGACTTTTGTGTGTTTAGTTTTAAATAAAAGTTCAACATAAACCAGTTATTATATATATAATTATATATATACCAGTACCAAGTACAGATTTCGAATCTGTATGGATAGCAAAGTTCTGATTACAATAACTTGTTTTTACAATACACAAGATGAGAAAGGTATATCCTACTTCAGTATAACAGCAAAAGCACTGATCATAACGATACCAACGTTATTCAAATGTTTATATGTTTAAGTTAACCATACTAACGTTAACAGTGTATACGTTGCCGAAAGTCAATTCAAGTGAAGTCATCACATTTATTCACTCGTATTAATGCACACCATGAATAAATGAGGTAATTGATAAAGACAATACAAATTGGGGTTTTAAAGATATAACCTTCATTCAAGTTTATCAAATATCTAAAATACGTAATGAATTAGTTACCGACATATAAAAAAAACTTGGTAGTTTTGTCGTATTATCGTCCTAATAATGATTGAAATTAATTCGTTTGCATTAATTACATGTGCAATCGTTTTGACATGATTTGAGTGTGTTTATTTCTTTCTAAATAACAGATCGGCATTTACTAGTTATAACACTATAGTACTTATATCTGTATTAAGGACAGATTTTGAAACTAATTTGTTCTCAATGACCTCTTTTTATAACGTGTTGTTGTCTTGGCATGTGTTTAGAGTCATATGTTTTTGCAGGAACAGAGCAAAAACGCTAGCCATAATTATGCCAACGTTAAATCTAAATGAATTCTCTTTATCAACATTTGAATGTTGTTGAATAAGCATCGTCCGTCCCTACCGATATTTGAAAATGATATTTCGAAATTTATACCAAGAAGGTGTCTTAAACCATATTTACAATTCAGCATATGAAAAAATATAGATGTAATTGCAATGCCGCAGTGTTCATTATTGATTTGCGCAATTGCAATTCAAATTTAAACAAAAGCGCTAATTTGAGAATACATATTGGCGGCCATATCACATTGATTCCGCTCGGTTGAATTGACGGAATTAAAAAGTGATGTAATTGATAGGTAATTCCTTTATTTACGACAATTCTGCTTATGATCGAGCATTCGTTGTGATGCGGCGTTGTGTGGAACCCATTTCAAGAATAATTATTTTACATATCTTATGTATGAAAATGTTTGAGTCTTACTTTAACAAAAATGGCATTTTCCTTTAAGTTCAATATTTTTCAACATAATATTACTATATATGTTGTATACATTGAATCCGTTTATTCGCATTGTTCTTCTATTTATTTAAAGGATTCAATGACAGACTCAAATGCTCTCTAACATATTTTCTGACAGCAACTTGACTGTAATGAAGCAATTTAACTTACCTTACTGAAAAGACACTTGAAAGTAATTCGCAGGAACTCACTTTCTAAAACTTAGCCTTAAATCATTTATTTTCCATAGCTTTTCTATCCCTTTTCAACATAAAAGAGCATTTTCTGTTACATTAAAAAATGTTATCGAACGACTCTGGTTAAGAATTATTTTAATGTTTTATCAAATGACACAACCATTCTGTTCACATTTTACACGAAATTATATTATCCCATGTCAAAATCCTGTAAAACGTGAACTAGTCCCTTTTACAATAGATATAATTTGGACATTTATTGATTTTTTATTTAGCTTGTCCAACTGAACTATCGCAAACACTTGCCTAACTGTTATAACTGTATGAAGCGAAATGTATCGGCAAAGCCCCTTTCTAAATTTTAAATATACGGTTTAAGTGATTTAAATTTTGACAATATTTTTTTTATCAACTATGAAAGGTAGGCAATTTCTTTTTTCGTGGAGTTTGTTTATGGGCCGCCCACGTCGTCCATCGGCAACATTGTGGCTCCAAAGGACGTTGTTAAAGATAACTGTGAGTTCAACCTCATAGACGAACTCAATGAACAGTGATAAAGCAACCATATGGCATCTGACATATAACACCATTTAGAAAGAAGTTTAAACGAACGAGGCATCGCAAGCGTCTTTGTTTAGATAGTATCGATGCAGCAATAGTCCGCACAGAGTTAGGTCAAAGCCCCTAAAATTTTCAATGACGATACTGAGGCAACCAATAATTGAAATATTAATTGAGAGCTTTTGATGCCGTCAGAACGAACCAATCAAACGATATTGTCCTTCCCGCCTTTAAGGCTTGGTGGAGAGTCCATAAAACTTGGACAAAAACACGTGCGTATTGAGATGTGTAGCTTAGAAATATAAAACAATACAATGGAAACAAAATGGACAAGCCCAGCAGCCGATTGAATAAATCAGTTTAATGGGTCAACAGTAATAATGGAATAAATATGGACCAATCAATACACACTTCGACTAACTGAAACTTACAATTGGCTACTACAGACGCATGTATTTGAAATGCCATAAAGGTCTATGGCTTACAAATGCAAAGCTAACGACAATTTTACAACAACCAGAGATTAAATCAACCTTTGTATGTCGATATTAATTAATATTAGGAAAACCGACCAGGAACGGCCGTTTCAAACAGGACATACATTATTACTGTGATGTCCATTGTAAGAACTTAATTTATTCATTAATTATTATTGAAAATGTCTAAATAAGTTAGCATTTGTTGTCAACGGCAAATTTCATTTTTCTTTTCATTTTTAATACCTTGCTTAGCAGTTTGGGACAACCTTATTTTTAAATTTCAATAAACAATATTATCGTCAACGAACAATAATTATTCTGCTCAAGAGAATGCGATGGCTGTAGAGAAAGCCGTTCACATATAGATGTGTAACATTTCAAAATACTTGTTTGAATATTTTACATTGAGGAACACAATCTTAATAAACCAGTGTGCATATTAATTAAGACTTGCAGTAATACCAACACTGGTGAAAACACTTATTTTTCATACGCTTTATTATATTGATATTCACTGGATGAACTTGTATGCTTATGTCATGATTGGTAATCATTGTAAATTCAAGTGATCCTTTTGGGGAACTTAAACAGTTATTCGACTCGACTCGTTATGACTTTATCAAGGGTCATTAGCCGCCCGATGATCCCGATATGATCTTACTGAAGCGGGAACTAGTCACACTAATGAATCGTCGACATATTTTTTAATGAATCGGTTTCCACAATGTTCTTTAAATAGGACCTTCAACTGGTTGTAATGGATTTATAAAGTGTATATCAAGAACCTAACAAAGCGGACGAAATTCTAAAAGCGTGTTATGCTTGTTCAAAACTATCAAAACATAACATTTACTTGATAATATCATAAACAGTTTTTTTTTTCAAAAATCTTAAAAAGTCTGCCGAACAATAATGCTTTACTTTTATTGAGATTTTTTTCTGATTTCTGCCATCTCTTTGGTAACCCGATAGCTCTACGCTTTCGCTTTTATAGTCGGACATCGTGCTGACTATAATTATTTCCGTATATATTGTCTCATTATGGAATTTTCTATCAAATTCGCCCGCTAGCTAAGTCGTTAATTCTGATGTGTTTTGCCTCTCTTTATTGAACTTTTAAAAATACTTTCACTAGAATTAAGTTAAGACAACACAAAATTGTGTCTAAGCATTTTTTTCTTTCTGACTTTTCACTTTTGTTGCCGTATTGTGTATTTTATTTCGTAATTCCTGAAAACGTATGCATTAATTCGAGTGAACATGTTTAAATTTGACTAATTTATATTTAACATTTTCGACAATAGTCATATACCCTGATAACGATAGTTTTGTTGCAGAATACCTGATCTCCAAAAAGTTTTTTATCCTAGCTGACTACATTTGACAATGGAACACATTGCCTTAAGCGAGAGCTCTATTTTTAAAGTTGCACTTTCCTGTGTCATTTTTGTTTTCAAATATTTAATCCTTTCAATTTTTGGATATGTCTTCTTTTGTAAACAAATGAACATTATATATTTTTATATCATTAACGGATTTAGTAATGATTAAAAACAATCAAAATATATAATTAATAGTTGGTTATCGCTTGCTACATCCTGATTTTGTCAATCCATTTGATAATTTTTGACATTATACCTCCCTAAATATGTATTACATGTTTTGACTTGAGAGACTGGTCATAGAATTTTGTGGGAAGGATAATTTTAAAATCGCTCATAAGTAAAAAATGTTCACGATTGATTTAAAAAAAAACATCATTTTTTGTGTATCTACGATTGTTATTAGTATGGAAAGTGAATGTGTCTGCTTATATAACCGACCGTTCAGTGTGCTTAGTTCATGCCTTACATATTTCTACTCTTTATTTTGGACTGAAATTCTGTACAGGTGGCTGCTTACCAAATATATTTATCTCTTCGATCAAGGTTGAGCACCACCTACGAAAGTACCCCTTCTCTAAAGTGATCACATGAACTATTTCCTTGCGCATCCGTTCAATTTTTGAGAGGTGAATAATTTGACAAATTCTTGAACATTTTTGAAGAACATAATAAAACTAACCAATGTGATTGTTTTAAAATTAACAGAAAGTTTACTCTTGAATCTTTATCGCATTTCAATTAACGAGCTCGTCAGAAAAAAACAAAAGTTGCTTACTGTTACCATTCAAGAAACGGCTTCACTGGAATTTTGTTCGTTTTGCATCTGTTCATGTTATGTAATGCTTAATATGTGACATGGTAAAAGGACCGCCCGGTTAGCTCAATCGGTAGAGCGTTGGACCGTAAATCGGACAACCCAGGTTCGATTCCCGGTCGTTGTGATTGGTTATGAAATCCTTTCTACGACCATTCGGACTGTACCACTGCCCCTTGCATATACAGAAGTTGTCAGTTCCTCGCAGAGGTGAAGGCACCTGGTACTTGTTAACCGACTGAAAGTCAGCCCAGGATAGGTGTGCGGTGGTTGAATCGACACTCTGGGATTCTTCAATGTGCTCACGCCGGGACCCGGAGTATAAACTACTAACACCACCACCAAGGTATAAGGAATACACATGATATGTTAAAACGATTATTTCGGCGGACGAATACAAAAGGCATAGAATAAATCACTTATATATATATGATTTCTTATAGGTGTATATGTAGATTTACTGGATAATATAAATATATATTATTCTCTGTCGGGGTTTTATCGCACGAAAACTGATTTAATGCTTTAGGAGTTTCACTAATGATAGCCGTACCATTTTTTTCACAGAGGGATGATTCCACTGATGTTAAATGTTAATGTCCTATGTCTTTTAAAAGGCATGTGGTTGTTCTCGCCTTGTTGACATATAGCATGTACTGGTATTCTAATTAAAGTAATTTCAGCTTAATGAAAACGATCTTTGTTCATGTAAATTACATTATAAAATGTGTGTGCTCCGGATATTGGTTTCTGTGGCGTTGGCTGTCTTCGAGTATCGCATTTCCGTCGGTGTAGATTGTCAGATGGGGTTAGCCGAAGTGAAGAAATATAACTGTTTAAAATCTTCGAAGCTCAATAATGAGCAGTTAATGAAAGTTACAGGGACTCTGAACGAGTTCAGTGTTGTTGATTTGTTTTCAGTAAACCGTCGACAAATCATATCTATCATCTTATACAAAGTCTATACACATTTATGGATCGGGATTTGTGAGAAGACTATAGATTTTTTTCTGCGATGAAGTACATAATCGTGTATTCAAATCATTAAGCATGACCTGAGTTTCTTTACTTCTAATGAAAAATAACAGGTTTCACTCTTTAATCCATATACTGGCTATTCAAAGGATCAACCAATCGATCGGTAAATGTAGCATCAGCTAATAACTCCGTCCTTTGTAGACAGTTTTAAATATATTGTCTTATGTTTGTGTAAATGTATCATCCACCTACTTACCCAACTTGTGTAAAAGTGTAGGCGTGTTTTCTTGTGTATGCGTGTGTGGTTGCGAACGCACCCTTTATTGGTATTGTCTTTTTGTCACATTGGTATTCCGCTTCATTTAAAGCTGCACTCTCACAGATTGAACGTTTTGACGACGTTTGTAATTTTTGTCTTGGAGCGAACGAATATTTGCGGAAATCCATCAAAATCAGTTGTATAAGAATCATTACAAAAAATGAGATCGCAGATGTTTATATTTAAGCTAAAAAAATAGATGTTTTATGCATTTCTCTCAAACCGTTAGTAACGGTTTTAACCGTAAAACATTAATTTTCGATCGGAAATGTCAAAATCTATGGTCTGAGTTTTTGTAAGCAATCTTATATCATTGGTTTGCAGATATTTACGCAAAAAGTTGCCCTTTCCAAGACAAAAAAATAAAAAGTTGTAATAATGGTAAATCTTTGAGAGTGCAGCTATAAAAGTGAAGCTGAAAAGACAAATTTCAAAACGACTAAACTGCACTTTTTATCTTTAGTTAAATACGTATGAGGCGACATGGATACAATATCTTCTTCAATAAATATGTTCAGAACAATGTCTTTGTACTTTTAATTCCGAAGCAGACACTTTAAATCACGCTGAGATATGTATGCTTACTTTACATATACATGTATTCTAACTATCCCTGTATAGAAACCAAATGACAATAAATGACATTTTCAACCCATAACTACTTGCTGTGGCTCCAACGATTTCTCGTCGAGTATAATCATTGGGGAAAAGCACAATGTCAAAGAAAAAACTAATAGATTTGTTTATTGAAGGAAGCAGTGATTTTCCTACCTATTTAAACTCTCTTGAAGACAACAGATATCATTAAAACGAGAGATTCCATAGTAAACGCGTATTTGTATGATGAACTGAAAACGATCCATTGCAAATCATTAAAAAATAATGATATGACGACTATTTTATTCGATTAACATATATTTCTTGGACTTATCGAAAAACAATAGAATATAAATTATTATCAAAAACTAATACATATTTCGTACATGACAGAGAAACATCGCGAAGATATCGTCATTGTAGGTTTTATCTTATCCGACATAAAAAAGAGTAAATTCAAATTCATTCTGTAAATAAACTTCTGTATAAGAACTCTTTTTGAACATTTCATTTCTAAGTAGCTCATGCTTATCACTAACGGCACAGACAACAGCAGGACGATGTATTTGACAAATGAAACGCAAACTGTGAACATGACCTCTCCGTTCAGCGATGATAACTTCAGTACGTGGATTAAGGTGCTGTTCACTGTGGTCAACTCTCTAGTAGTCGCATTTTGTCTGCTTGCACTCGCCGCACTCAACCGGACGAAGAGAACACCGAAGAATGCAAGGTAAGTATTACCCAATCATTAGTAATACGGATGTACAAGTCAAATATTGTTATTGTATAAGTTCAATAAAAAAATAACATGTCAAGTTCACTTGTTAACTAGAACATCAAATCTGCGAATTTAGATAACCTTTCTGACATAACGTGTCAAATGACATGGTTTTTTTTTTCTTTTTCAAATTTTATTCAACACATACAAAAAACAACAATATTATAATACATGAAATGCACTAAATCCTTAAATGATGCCGAAATATTCGGCAAAACTGTTCAAACATCTGTTTGTGACTCTATGCTTTTTATAGTATGAGAATAGAATGACAAATTCATTTTTAAAGATATGCATAATATCGACATGTTCTCGTCTACTATCGCTGATGAAATATGCTTTATTTACGCTATAACCTAGAGTGGCGAATATAAGGTTTAAATAAAAAATATTAAGGATTATTAATATTATATCCAAGTACAAAATATTCAATCTTTCTTATATTCTTGTTTACCCCGTATTTTGAAAAGGCATTTGAAAAGATCTGCCAAACAGAGTTGACTGCTAAACAATCTATGAAAACATGTTCATACAAATGACATGTTTTACAGGAAGAGGGATTGTTTTCGTATTTATAATGTTACAGTAGCAGTGAACGCTTTTGAATTTAAAGCCTCTGTGCTTTTTAGGAGTCAATTATTAGAGAAAAAAAATAAAGTGAGTATATAATTATGATATAGTCTCAGATTATGTCTGATAAATCCTGAGGTCCACACGATGGTTTAGTAAAGAATGTGTTTTGGAAATACCAACAAAATTCATAACTGGACCATTGACTCATTATATGCTAATGAGGCAGTTAAGTGGGCGGAGCATAACGCTTAGCAAATAATACGTGAGCATTTGCCAGAATGGACTGGATAAATAACTAGAAATATACTGAACATTTCAAATGAAATTTAACATACAGAAATTAAGCTCCTATTCATAATAGATATGATACAAGTATTTTTGAATGAAAAATTATCAATGTTCTTAAGTATGACAAAATAAATTGTGGCAAATCATTAGATGTGTTAAAACTGAGATACAAAAAGCTGGAACTGTTGATATTTGCTCAAATATCGTTTATGACGACGACAATTTTCAAATAAACGTGACCAGCTTTGTTGTTGCATAATTGGTCGCTTGACATTATCACGTGATGTTATCAATGTATGGTTAGCATGTAAAATGTATTTACCCCGTAAGAAAATTCCGGTGGTCTATTGGTTATGCTGTTGATTATCTTTAGGTATTTTTCTTCACTGTTTCAGCGCGGGTTCGCCTCAAACTTAAACCAACGTCCTTTTTTATCACACTGGATAGGCATCTCCGGTCAATTCAGCCGTGCTGAAAAATTCCACCGTGCCAGAAGAGTCACGCGCTGTGACGTATTACTTTTTATTCCTTTCAGTATACACTTAACAAAACCATTATTTTGAGATTTCAATAGATGAGTTCCATTAACATTAACTTTACAAAAATATATCTTCAAAACAAAACAAAAAACACTTAAAAGACGTGATAATGGAGGAACTCCTTGACGTATGCAGTGAATAAAAATTACTGCGCGTTTCGAATGCGCTTTATTTTGAAATGCAAAAAATGCGCTTTACCATGTATTTTTCACATATCCATTTTGTGTGATTGTTCTTTTATCTTTTTTTTCAAAAGAAAACATCTGTTAATCAAGGTATAAAAACAACCAACATTGAACCACACATAGGCAGACAGCGAACCCTACGATTATTTTCCAGTAGTAAGTTGGTTTCAGAGTAGGCGATTATGTTTGAGTTGTGTGATTGCTTTTGGGAAGATGAATACAGATGCTAAATTGCCCTGATTGTATTTGCCTTATATTCCCTTATCATAAGGATCTGTTAGAAACTCATATATAAGTGGAAAGAGTAAAAAGTATATGGCGATTAAATAAAACTATACTTATCTCGGCCACTGTACCACATCAAACTAGAATTATACTATACAATTGACATCCCATTGAGTGTCTTGACTTTAAATTATTGAACAATGAATTTGATCAAACACGATGATCAAACAAACACAAATAATTTAAGAAATTAAAACAATACAAGATTTTTTCCTAACGCAATATTACATAATTCTGTAAATTGGTATGTGAGGACTTTCATACCCGTCACTCCTATCCATTTCTTTCGTTTCCATTATTACAATGCTCACATTTAAACACCAAAATAACCATGCAATTGTTTTCAATTAGTTTATTTGGTCATCTGAACTTGGGTAAGGATGTGCAATCCGTAATTTCGAAAAACAAATTGGTAGGTACTGCGTTAGATAAATATTACACTCGCATATAAATATATTTCTTCATGTTCCATAGGAGTAACACGGCAACTCGTTTAGCATACATATTATTATCGTTTACTAATATCATTACTAAAATAATGTGTAATTGGGATGTTATTACAATTACATTTATAGTACTTTAATAAATGTATGAAGTTTTTACTGTTCTTTTCACTCTCTTTTCGCGATTTTTTCAATGTCGATAAGTTGTTTGTAATTGTGGTTTCTGTTTTTTTATAACATAGCTTCATATAATATTTCGTTCGTCAATAAAACGAGTTTCATATGTTGAGCAATGAAAATTGTTTATTTAATTGCTTGCACCTTGAGCCAGTATTAATTTACTTTAGTCGTAAAGTGAAAAGGACATTGTGTCACATTTGCAATGTTTTATTTTCTAAATTGAATATAACATATAAAACACTGTAAATGCAATACAAATATGCTGAAATTTATGATGTTATAACAGATTTAGGTTTTCATGGTCTCGACTAAAATCCCTTATCATCGGCATTAAAATCGGTATTTCACAAAGACCATTAAATTTCATAAACACGGGATTCGCCATACACCAGGTGAAATTAAAGATTCGAATTTGTTGTTGCAGGTTCCTGTCAAGTGTCCTGATAACCATGGATGTTTCAGCTGTGATCGGATTTACCATTCGAAAATTCACCGATGACCAAACTGCCAATGTAATGATTCAAGTGATCAGCGGCAACTTTGCCTGGCTAGCCTATTTAATGATCGGGATAATGTGTCTTGAACGACTCGTAGTATTTACCTGGCCACACTCTTATATCAGAATATTAACCACATCAAATGTTAAGAAAATTGTATTTTGTATATTGCTTCTTATGTCGACTTTATATTACTTTGTACGTATCGGTGCATGTTACCTTACGACGCCACATTTTACGTGGCTCGACGTCATCCGATCATGTAACAAGGCGTCTTTTACAATGTTCTTTGTAGTCATTTTCAGCGTCATAGTGTTATCAATAGTTTGCTACATAAACATATTTAAAATTGTGAGAGTGGAGCACATTCCTTCAAAAGCCGGTCGATTCAAGAGTACAGCAAAGTCGCTACAACATTATAAATCAACAACGATTGTGTTTGCATATTTACTTGTAATCATTTCAACGTCGATTGCTATAACTATTATTTTATCCCTTGGTTTTAACACAACAGGATTGCAACAGCTATTGATGGACGGTGTTTATACAATCAACTGTATGCTCGACACATGTTTGTACGTGTTGTGGTTCCGTGAATGTCGAATGGAAATTCTCAAGATGGTGTCTCACTACTCTTCGGGAATAGAGGACAAGGTTGAAAGGATGCGCTTGGAAATATTTCATGTGGTCACTATAGAAAATGGGACAACCATTCCAACAAACACGGACCCAAATATCGACTGAACGAACAATGGCTTTACCCAACCTTGAGCATCAACTATCGACTTTAAGTTATCGACGGATACGCTTGTTTAAAGTGACACTCTTATTCAAAATCAATACATACACATGTAAAACAAACATAAATTTTAAGTGATACACCCTCAACTACTTACTTAATAATGCATTTATGGAAACTATTAATTAATATTCACAATATTATAAATGTGTATTTAATCTGAACCACAAAAAACTGAAAACGCCAAAATATTAAAGGATATGTATATTTCAACATTAACTTAAAAGTGTTTCCACTCTACCGTCAAAATACGTTCAAACTCTACCAGTAAAGTATGTTTCCACCCTACCGTTCAAGTATGTTTCCACTCTACCTGTAAAGTATGTTTCCACTCTACCTGTAAAGTATGTTTCCACTCTACCAGAAAAGTATGTTTCCACTCTACCTGTAAAGTATGTTTCCACTCTACCAGTAAAGTATGTTTCCACTCTACCAGTAAAGTATGTTTCCACCCTACCGTTCAAGTATGTTTTCACCCTACCAGTAAAGTATGTTTCCACTCTACCTGTAAAGTATGTTTCCACTCTACCAGTAAAGTATGTTTCCACTCTACCTGTAAAGTATGTTTCCACTCTACCTGTAAAGTATGTTTCCACTCTACCAGTAAAGTATGTTTCCACTCTACCAGTAAAGTATGTTTCCACCCTACCGTTCAAGAATGTTTCCACTCTACCAGTAAAGTATGTTTCCACTCTACCAGTAAAGTATGTTTCCACTCTACCATTAAAGTATGTTTCCACTCTACCTGTAAAGTATGTTTCCACCCTACCGTTCAAGTATGTTTCCACTCTACCAGTGAAGTATGTTTCCACTCTACCTGTAAAGTATGTTTCCACTCTACCGTTCAAGTATGTTTCCACTCTTCCATTAAAGTATGCTCCCACTCTAACATTAAAGTATGATTCCAATATACCGTAAACATATGATTTCACTCTACCATAAGAGTATGTTTCAACTCTACCGTTACAGTATGATTCCACTCTACTATTGAAGTTCGTCTTCACTCTTCCGTTAAAGATTGTTTCCAATTTCCCATACGTTTTGAAGACATTTTTAAAGCATGCCTAAAATCACGTGATATATCGAAGAAAAAGATATAAAGTAGAGTCTATAATATTACACGTTATGACACTTGGCTAAAACCAATACAAGACAACATCAGTTCCAAAATAGAGAACACAAACTTTAATAGCCTGATTGTACTGCTCTATAATATGACACGTTATTACAAAGAAATATCAGTTCCAAAGTAGTAAAAACGCATTTTAATAGCCTAGCCTCATTTAACTATTTTATAGTAATATACGTAATGACACTAGGAAGAAACCAATACTAGAAAATATCAGTTCCAAAGTAGTAAAACGCATTTTAATAGCCTAATTAAACTGCTCTACATGTATAATATGACACGTTATGACACTTGGAAAAAACTAATACAAGGAAATATCAGTTCCAAAGTAGAAAAAGCGCATTTTATTAGCCTAGCCTCATTTAAGGACTTTATAGTATTATACCTAATGACACTAGGAAAAAAAACAATACAAGAAAATATCAGTTCCAAAGTAGTAAAAACGCATTTTAATAGCCTGATTAAACTTCTCTACATATATAATATGACACGTTATGGCCCTTCGATAAAATGAATACAAGAAAATATCAGTTCCAAATATGACACGTTAAGAAACTTGGATAAAACCAATACAATAGGTTTGTATTGGTTATTAGTATTGCGTTTTGATCCGGAGGTTGTATTCGACTCAAGTGGATTTTTGCAGATTTGGATTTCAACGAGGCGCTAGCATAGATCCTAAAGCTACACAAAACAGGTTATGCTTTCTTAGTAGAAACAAAAATGTCTAATTTTGTACATGACGTCATTTTTTTCGGGCTGGTCGTCTTACCTTGAAGGGACGGCGTAAGAAAGACATTCTTAATAGCAATTCAAATCGGTTTTTATTTCCTTGAGATTTCTGTTATTCACAATGCAAAATATATATGTTTTGCAACTTAGACCTCGAGGAGGGCATCGATGACGAGTTGCTGGTCAAGGGATTTTGTGGTGTTGTCTACGGTTACGTCAAAGGTTGAAGGATACTCGATACATTCATGAATTGAAAACACGAATATAAAGTATATTAATTACAAAATAAGTAGAAATTGTTTATGATCTCAAAGAGAGCGACCGCTATATCAGCTTCCTTCATCCATGTTTTATTATATTAGACTGAGTCGAGTGATTAACGCAAGTTTCTATTACAAGTGTATATGTATAAATTAGTAAATAAGAAATTTACCAGATTCTACCGCTAGTTATTTTGTGAAAAATTTGCTTGAATCTGAAAACAAAACATTGTCTAAACCGACAAAGCGTAAAGAACCCATTTTAACAGAATATTTTATAGATATTTTTATATTCTAAGAGAATTGTCTAATTGTTTTTGCTTCCAATGGATTATTGTGTGTTGATGTTTTTGTTTTGTAATGATGTCAAGTTTAACGATATTTATTTTACAGTTAGTATCAGGGGAAATAAGACTGACCCATGTCGCATGGGAGATCAGATGCAAACTCGAAGGAAGCCACATCGGCTTTTCACGGCAAAATTGTCAACCCTTGAAAATAGTTCATCACTCATTACACAAAGGGGCGCGACTTGCGCAGCCATAGATTGAGTGCATGCGCGCTGTTGGAAGCGTCATGGTAGCTAGGAGAGCAAGAACGGCTAAGACAGATTGCGACTCCATGGCGAGGAGATCGGAAGTGTCTATATCTTAAGCTTTGTAAACTTATGCGCGGCGATTTGACCATTTTCATAACACATTCTAAATCTTGAATGACATTTTGTGTTGTTGTTTTTAGTAAAAACGAAGTAAAGCAAAAACTCGCAAGTTGCGATAGTGAAGCGTGAAATGTTTGTTTAGAGCGAATTGAGAGGGTTTTATTGTAAGGTATTGATTGGTTAGTTTTGCATGAGGATTTCATGATATAGGTGTAAAGTATCATGTGGTCATTCTTCTACTCGACTTCACGCTGTATAAATCGTTCATTAATTTTGGATTGGTCGGGTTATATTATGCGTTATGTCGTATGTAAAGAATATATTATAAAGCAGACAATGAATGAGGCTCAATATTCATACTTTTTAAGCCGAAACTTGGCATATATGCCAAGGTTTCTAGAGTTAACCGTCTCTGGCTTACTTAGCCGATCGGTTGCACAGTTTAAGACATGCGTAGCCTGTGTTTGCTTCAGTGCTAAAATTTGCTTGTTTTACATATCTATACTAGTGTTTCTTTGCCGACTGTACGTCATCGCTAAATAAACTTCTCGTCTGGTATTGTATAAATGTGTTGTTGCATTAATAATTGTCAATGATAATTGTCAATGCTAATGTTCAATTATCAACTAATCATTCTTTTAGAGAAAGCTTAGTCCTACTAAAACAAATTGTTCTACTATCAGTTAATAAGTCTGAAGCGTTGTATAGGCTTTTAAATTCATCCAGTGAATATAAACTTAACAAATACACTTATGTCGGTTAAGTGCCTTTTAATAAAGAAGGCATTTAGTCTTGATTACAGCTTATTTTATCTTAATTTCAAATGGTGTAAATTAATTGGCTGATTTGGGGCAAACTAAATTGACATTAAGCCTTTAAGACTAAGTATCATACACGTGATTGATACTTTTTGATGAATTTCTGAAACGTTATATTTTAGCAAAATTTGCCGTTGCAAATGCTGTTTTTTATTTTTTCACAAATTAGCTCGCGCGGAGTTGTTTACTGATGTTACCGTTATGACTTATGTTAATTTGAAATCAGTGACAACTTGTTTCCACGAAACGTTTTGTGACTGTTTCACAATCTTACCTTAAATGTAACACATTCCCTAGACTTGTTTCTCATCTCAGATTTCTCTCTTTATTTTACAGTTACAATGTAGTTGTGTTTGTATTACTGCGCATGTTCTTATATTTAATTGTTTAAACCTCAACCTCATGAATAAGATAAAATACAGTGTGAAAGAACTTGCTATTTACAATGCATGTGTTATTATTCGCAATAATGATTCTTTATATAGTGATAAAAATCCCATTGTCATGGAAACGATCAACATCTTTATAAATTATATTCTTAATTATTTTAGGCGCAGTAGGATTTTCACAAGCTGTATCAATTTTCTGGTCATGCTGAAATAGAAATAGTCGAGACTTGCCTTAGATGTGACTATTTGTCGGTTTGAAATTATCAGAAACTTATGGATATTCTTTCCCAGCGTATTCAACTGTCATTTATCACATAAGTTTAAAATCATATAAAATTTAAAATAATATATGGAGCAAATTTCGAACTCCGCAAGTGAAATAAGTAAAAACATTTTACTAAACATTGCATGTTGGCATCGATCATGACAATGAATAACGGTACAAACAACAACGGATTGATGTATTTGACAAATGGAATGCAACAAGTGAATATGATCTCTCTGTCCAACCTTGATGACTACAGTACGTTGATTAAGGTGTTGTTCACGTGTGTCAACATTCCGCTGATCGCCTTCAGCCTGCTTGCCCTCGTAGCACTCAACCGGACCAAGAGAACACCGAAAAACGCCAGGTATTTATTAAAAATCTGTATAACGATGTTACACATTTCAATGTGAAATACTCGATAACAACTAGTCTACAAGTATAATAATAATAAAAACTAGTCGGACAAGCCAGGTAAATCAAAACTCAAAATAAACGTTATTAGAAGCACAAGTCAAGTGCCAATACGACAATGAATTAGAGACACAAACGTATAAAAACACATACACTAGTTAACATTTTACCTACAAGAGTTCAGTGATTTAAGCGATAACAGCGAGTTTGCAAGTACAAGCTTAAATATCAATTTCGCAAACGACATTTAAAATCCAACTTTTAACTGTACACCTGTCTACACGTACTCGCATTTTGTTAACAAGCCCTCTTATTTAGAGGAGGAAATGTGACAAAATAAATAATTTAACACCGACTTTTTTCTTTCATACTAAATAACTTTTCTGAACTTAACTATTTGAGAAAATGGCGTTAACTTCTGTTACTGAAAAGCCGCTTAAATCTATTTATATCACATCCCTAAATAACACCAATACGCTTTAAGTAAGGCCGCATACTTTCATGAGCTCTTTTCTTTATAATACATATTAAGTATGATAATCCTGACCCCTTATAACTTTATCTTCATTTGAATTGTAGGTTTTCATTTCGTATACAGAAAATGATCCTCTTTCCAAAGTTGTCAGATACGGTTATTCGTTGTTTCTTGCAAATTCGCTGCACTATATATCTTTGTATTTTCTTATTTATTTATTTCTGATGTGTTTTTTTTCTTTCGAGAGGGAATGGCATTATCATTATTGGTTCAAAGTTGCAGCAGTCGTTTTGTAAGTTTATTAAACTTAAGGTAATAACGGTGACTCCGACGATAGGAATTCCATATGTTTTGTTTGTTGCTTTTTCAAAGGATTCAAATGTGTATTAATTCCAAATGAGAACAAAAGTATTGAACTCAAACAGTTTTTTTAACAACAGTTTTTGAAAAGATAAGGGGTGTGTTTACCGAACATGTCCAAAACTGCCCTGATTGCTCAAGCCGTCTTTTGCGATTCAAAATCATGCTGCTCAATAAATATAAGTAAAAGTGAGAAATACAGCCATGTGTTATAAAAAAGCCACTGTTACCAGGTTATTAACACACAGCCAACTAGAGTATTTCCTTACGTAAAATACGCTATTTCAGTGAAAAGTTGAGAATTCCCACAACCCAGCAGTCCATTTTAATCCATCTCTGTCATGATAACCAATCTCACTTGGCAAGGTGTATTTTACATCTGTTTTCTGTAAAATTAAATAAACATTTTAATTGCATAAGCTCAAGTGCTAAATTATATTTCTTTTTTAAGTATTGACTTCCAAACGCAATGTATTGCCAAATATTATTTCTCGGCAATGATTAAAGTGGCACTCGTATTCAAAATCAGTAAAAACACATGTATAACAAACATAATTTTTGAGCGTTAAACCGTTAACCACTAACCAAATAATGCATTTATGGAATAAATTAATTACTGATAGCAAGATTGTAGCTGTGTATTTAATAGCTGACGACGCACAAATAATTATTGACGGGTGAATGCTAAACTTTTTACAGTGATCATCTTTCGTCTCATAAGGTAGAAATACCATGTTATCCGAACCTTTTTTCAAAGTCAACACGGTATCCTCTATAAGAACCTTTGTTTTCGATTTTAATTCATGCTTTTCGTTAAATTAAAACAATTGTATAAGTTGTGGTATAACTTATTTGGTGTAAAAGAGTGCATCTTTAAGGGTTATTTAAACTTCGGTTAAATGTTTTAAGTGAATGGTTTTATGTTCTATTCTTTTCTCTCAAATGACTTCGCAATTGTATTTGGTATATCTGGCAATGCATTAGATCAAAAAAGGCTTGTTAGGCATTTGGGTATTTCTTCACTATCGTTTATATGAATTCCCACATATTCAAACGGGAGTAAGTATACACTTCGTTTCACATACGTTTAAGAAATATCATTTTGTAATATAATTACTCAAAAACTGTAAAACAGATATATTAATACTACCTATAATTTTGAATTCAGAAGTCATCACTGTTTTTCGTCTCCTTTGTCATATTGCTTTCGTCGATGAAACAAATTATTGGTTCATAGATTGTCTGAAATAAGCATACTTCATATATAAAGAATAAGCGTTGGCATTCAATATTCATCTTATTGTCATAACGTGTCTCAAGTATGTCAGATCGTGGTAACCGTGCTTATGAGATAACTAACGTATACTTAGACTGGTCCGATAGGCTTTTGAAAAGGCAAAAATAAAAGTGGTGTTTTGATTGTAGGATTCATAGCATGTAACACATATATTGGTAACATACGATTATATTGAGATCCTATTTGACGTGTATATCGTTGAGTGTTCGGAATGGCGTCACTATTATACTACTGGCGTCATAATAATAGTAAGCCTTTTAAAACTAGATTTTAACTGCATCTGGTTCGCAAATAGCACAATAATCATGTTATGGGGGTTAACATAGGTTATGTTACGGGTTGCTTCAACTTACTGTTTAAAATCTGTTGTTTCAGGTATCTGTCCAGTGTCCTGATTACGATGGATGTTTTAGCTGTGATCGGATTTACTGTTCGAAAATTCATTGATGACAACACCGCCAACATGATAGTTCAAGTTATCAGCGTGAACTTTGCCTGGCTGGCCTATCTTATGGTGGGGATAATGTGTCTTGAAAGACTCATTGTATTTACTTGGCCAAACTTCTATATCAGAATGTTCACCATTTCAAGAGTCAAGGAATTTGTAGTTTGCATACTGCTTCTAGTGTCGATTATATATTACTTTGTTCGTTTCGGTGTATGTTACCTTACGACGCCAAATTTTATGTGGTTCGAAGTCATCGGATCATGCAATAAGGCGTCCTTTACAATGATGTTTGTAGGAATTTTCGGCGTCATTGTTTCCTCAATAGTTTGTTACATAAATATATTTAGAATTCTGAGAATGGAGCATATTCCATCACAGGCCGGTCGGTTCAAGAGAACTACAAAATCGCTACGACGTTATAAATCAACAACGATAGTGTTTGTTTATTTACTTGCAATCATTTCAACGTCGATTACTTTATCTATCATTTTATCTCTTGGGTTAAACACCAAAGGGTTGCAACAGCTATTGTTTGACGTTATGACTTCAATCAACTGTATGCTCGACACTTGTTTGTACGTTTTGTGGTTCCGCGAAAGTCGAATGGAAATTCTCAAGATCGCGTCACACTTCTGTCCGGGATTAGAGGACAAGGTTGAAAAGATGCGCTTGGAAATATTTCATGTGGTCACTATAGAGAATAGGACCATTGGTCGAACACAAACTGACCCTGATGTCGACGGCACAAACAATGGAAACGCACGACCTTGTGTATCCACTATCGATTTTAAGGTATCGTCAGATACAGGTGTTTGAGCCAAAAGGAGGCAGCTGCCTGTTTTGATGGTTATGATGAAACCACAATTGAATTGATCTAAGTAAATGAACTCCTATTTACAGCAACAAAAACTAGAATTATATAGAGCATCAAATTAACATACAGTGAACTTAAGAAGGTGTCTCATTTCTGTCTAGAGATATAGAGGACAAGATTAAACGGATGCGCCTAGGATAAAATCCTGTAGTTACCATGGCAGAGAATGGAAGGTTTCATCCGACAAGAATACCCCGATGTCGTTTATACAAAAAATGGCTTCGCTCAACCGTGATCATTCACTAACGACTTCATGGTATCGACGGATACTATTGTGTAATACGTTTTTAGAACAAAAGAAGTTAGCCGCCAGTTACGATAGTCACGATATAAGCAATTTAACAAGTAGATAAATGTCACCAGACTCTACTTCCAAAAGAAAATACAACACTTATGAAAGGCATGACATTTACATGGAGTAGACGGCCTATTACATAAGAATAAAACCACAAGCAATTTCGCTTCCCATAAAAATAACGGACACAGTTTAGTAAATTGTTAACAGTCCGTCATCAATTTTAACCTCACCCCCCCCCCCTCCCCCGATTTCAAACTCCTTAATAACCCCATAATTACCACTCTCCGGTTAAAGTTTGTTGGCTAGTCATTTTATTACAAACTGCTCAGGAATTTCGTTAGATATTGAACAATAATTAAATACATGTATACGCTTTGGGAAAAGAGGAGAAGCTGTCAATTATTAATACACCTATTACCTTCGCATACTGTCAATTATTAATACACCTATTACCTTCGCATACTGTCAATTATTAATACACCTATTACCTTCGCATACTGCCGGATTAGCAACTCATTGCAACAATATTAACGCAAAAATCGTCGAGTCAGTGAAATCATTCACGGACATTTACATTGTGTTGAAGATATTGAACAAAACAAGGAAAACGATTAAAAATTGTGCACATATTAATTATCATACACCATACCAAAATTTAACGCTGAATGTTTAAAATGCCGCACGAAAAATCACAGAAACAACAACATTGACCGGATTATGGTGAAAACTATTTGCATAATTTCACAGCTTATTCCTTTCTAAATTTATCTTCGGGTCTTTTCGTCCGTATTTTTATTACAAAGCACGTGGTCAATACAAACAAAGTCGTCAATGTAAGTTTCATTCTTGGAAAAAACGATAGTCTGGTAAATTAGCTCAAATGGTAACGAACTTTTGTATAAACAAGCACAGTTTTGTTACAACAAATTACGTGAGATCAATCCAGACACGCGCTTGTTTTTTATTACTACTTTGTTGTTGTTGTTTTTCATTTATAAATACTTAGTTATTTTTACAGTATTTCGTACCGTATTTTGTTTCATGAAATTACTCAGTGGGATATATAACCCCATATATCAACACCATCTACTGAATAAAAAACTGTGACAGTGGTAGACAATAGACATGAATGGTAAACTAATAAACGGCTTATGTGAACGGCAATCGAACGGGCTACATAATGACAAAATAATAGTGTCGGACAATACATCGATGGCAAAAGAACTAGACACCAGATGATACAAGTGCAAAAAAGTGAAAGTTATTTTTAATCTTTATCTGTATCTATATTTAGATGCAGTTATCTCGACTGGTGGTTCGTTTCAAAGTATTAATATTAAAGGGATATCTTTTCAAATCACTACTATCTATGTAAAACATATTTTAGATGGTAAAAATAAACTTGAATTAAATTTGAAGTACATCTAAACGTTGTTAATGTAGAAAAGCTGTTCGATGCAAAAACATGCGTTCATCACTTTATAGATCAAAGTTATGGATCTATGAAGATAGAATGACTGGAAAGGATTTATATTTATTCATAAAACATATGTGTGATAAGTTACACAAATCAAAAACCAACTGTTATGAGTTATTGTGGTAGGTACCCAATGTATATAGAATATTATAAACGTTGTGTCAAATATTGTCTAAAATACTAAAAATGACTAAATATGAATTTGTAAAGAAATGTTATATTATGATATTTATTGATGACCTGCATAACATACGTAACTGGTCAACAAAAATATGTGTGTGCCTACAATCCTCATGATTTGGATATGTTTTAAGACAACCAAAAAGTTGCTTCATTTTATTGTGTCTTTTACAAATGTATTAAATGATATGATACTGGCAGAGTTGAGCTTGTACAGTAGAAAACTAACTACATATTATTCTGTCCAAATAAGTTTAGAATATGATTAACACATAGATGTTTCAGATAACAAAAAGTTTCGATTTATTGATGTATCTTTTAGATAGTAAAAGATCGATATAATGCTATTACAACAGAACTTAAAGTATGTAAAGTATGTCGATTTCAATTATGTTGAAAATGATTCCCACTTTTTTTCTGGTTTGTAATTTCTAGAATGAATCTCAATATCCAGAAAAGAATGAATTGTTTTTATTCTTATTTTATTGAATGTAGAGTTATAATGGCATAGTCTAACATGTTTGTATAACGCATTTCACAAAAGAAAATTCCGACTTTATGAATGAAAATATAAATTGATCGTACTGTTGCACATCCAATGTTGTATCATTATACTGTGTATTTGTGTGTATAACATGAGCATGTGGCCTTAATATTTACATGTCACTATATGGCAGAAATATTGTATCTTCGTCTTGAAATCAATGGAATAGACATTAATTTTAGCATAAATCATGTATATAAAGAATGAAACCTGTATAACAATAGTATTCACAGTATTTATCATACAACCTTCGATGAGTCAGTAAATTCATTTACGAACATTTTACAATATTGTGCTTTTAAACGTTTTGGACAAAGATAGGAACACGATCAATGATAATGCAATACTACGAGAGCCCGTCGAAGGCATTCTCCACCAGATAGATAATTATATGCATGTCACACTTCTATTTAGCCTTGTCGAACCTCTGATGTAAGAGAATTGTCGAAGGCAGTGCCTTATTTCATATTTCAAATATCAATAGTCAGATTACAAACAACAATGGGTGTACGTTTAATGCCAGAAAATCATTTCAAGACGCACGAAATATATTTCTAAACACAAAAATAATTTACAATTACGACATGAAAACTTAATCGTAAAGAAAATATAAAATAGGATTTATAGAAGGGAAAATAAGCTGTATAACATGATGTAAAAATTGCAAAAGAATGGCAAAATCAAATCAAAAGCAATATTGGAAGACAAATATAAGAAACATACACTAAACATATATCTTAAAATAAACTATATGATATTTTTTTGTGTTTCAAATAATAGGCATTACTTTAATGTGCCATTTAAGAACTACAAAATGCTATATTTTTCCAAAAGGGTATATATTCAGTTACGTTTACTTACAAAAAACTACTATTTTTAATGTTTGCTAGAACTCTAAATGATAAAAATTAAAACTGATGTATTTTAATTGACGACGAGATGGCATACGCCAAATTTGATTATTTTATTTTTTGACAACATTTAATATTTGTATGAAAAACTACAGAAACAAGTCCAGTAGTAGAAAGATTAAACATAAGCCGTTCGTTTAATGGGTCAAGGTCAATGACATAGAACATAAAATCAAGCACTCACAAACCAGAAACATGGAGCAACAACACAAAACTACACATACTACACACTAAATAATTTATATAACATATTTAACTAGGGGTGTTTATCAAGGATTGTTAGGTTGAAAGAAATGTAAATTTATTGGGGGTTAAAAGTTCTAAAAAGGTTAACGCAACTTAGAAAAGTATGATTGAAATAGCCTACCATATGGTACGTAATAAAACTTATAACAATACCATTTTAACAATAAGGACTAGGCAATCATTAAAAACCTTATTAAACAAATCAAAAATACTTTGTCAATTGATATAAAACATAGAATATAATCGACCATTGCACAGACTCACGGTGCGCAAGAATGAATAATTAACCTAAATGTTATTCATAATCACTTTTCAAATACGATTTTGATCAAGCAAAATATCTGAGTTACATTACTTAATTCTTTACTGACAACTTCATCTGCTGATGTTCAGATAGGAAAAGGTAGATAAACTAATAAAGCACTCGATAATAAAGAAAAGGTAATAGATTAAGAATGACAGGTTCTGAAAATGAAAACCATTTTCTTTTAGTATACCCTTTATGCAGGGAGCTATGAAAAGATATCTAAATAGTTATAATTACTGATGTTGGCGAATATTTAAATAATTTGAAAAAAAATGCGTATTTTTTCTTATGTATTTTATTGTATGTTATTTTGTTTGTATATGATGTTGAACGATTATAATAAAATCTAAGCTTTATTATGTAGTTTTCAGCAGCTATTTTTTGTTGTTTCAATTTATATACAAAAACAATAATTGTTGTGTGTGTTTCTTCTTGTGTGTATTGAAATGCTTAAAAATACACAAACAGTCGCAAATGTAATCTTATGATGAGAAAAATGTGAAAGAAGACAGTATGAACAAGTACGTATCATCAAGGAGCAATTTGGACATTGGTGTTGTTTTTACTTGCCTGTTAGGTCATACCGCTTTTTTTTTCGTCCGATATTTGAACGAAAAGGCGAAAGAATAGAGAGATGAACCTCGTTAATGTATTATCAATAAAACGATGTCAGAAAGAAATCAGGGCAGTTTTTTTTCGATAAAGATACACGCCCCTTATAAATAGTTGCCTTCTCAAACAACCAAAACTACTGACAAAAAATCGTTGTGATAGTTGTGTGTTAATTTATGGTTCAATACTGTGTATGTCGTCACTTGGATTTCATATACAGTTATTTCCCTTAAAATAGTGCAGCAAAATTGCAACAAACTTAGCATGAACTGTACCTGACAACTTTCTTAAGACTGGAAAGTTTAATGTATGCAAAATGAACATGTACATTCAAACGAAGAATGAAGATTTTGTATTAGATTTTCTTTGCGGCATTTTCTGAACAGGTTTAGCTCAAATTATTTATAACGAAAGGCCAAATTCGGGGCAATGAGATAATTTGACAGATCTTACCTTCGACATTAGAGGAATTGCAAAATAAGACGAGTACGTGTAGCTACATGTAAAGTTAAAAAAAATGCAGTTTAAATGTCGTTCGCGAAATTTGCCTATAAGATTTGTTCTTGCAGACAACTGTTGTCTCCAAATCACGGTCCTCGTGTTATCGTACATGAACTTCTTAACTTGTGATGTGGTTTTTATACGTTTGTGTCTCTAATTCTTTATCGTTTTGGCACTTGCTCTGTCTATTGAGAGCGTTTTTATTTTTAAATTTTGACGACTAATCTTGTCCCTGTAGTTTTCGTTATATTACCGTACTTTTTATCGATTCAATCACAATGACCTTTATAACATTTCAATAACGATATTGAAATAGAATACCATGCGTTTGTTGGTGTTCTCTAATATAAACGATTTAAAGCTTAATTAAGTAAAGACAGATGAATACGCTGGGAAAGACAATCCATAAGTTTCGGATATTTCAAAACCAAACATAGACACAACGAATGCGTTTCTCGATTAGTTATATTTAGGAATAGCCCGGAAACAGATACAGCTTGTAAAAACCATACTGGGCCTGAACTGATAAAACATAAAACTTATGAAAAAGGTGCAGTCGTTGCCATGGCAATGAGATTTACATCCCTATATAAGTCATTTTATTGTGAAAAGCAACATGTCTATACTGATAATTAATTAGGTCTTTCACACTGTTTAAAATCCTCTATTAGAGCTGTGGGCGTCGTGTGTGAGTGTTGTTTAATATGAAAACTTTGGTTATTACACTAACAACTACCTTCATCATGCGCTATAGATTTTAAATCATTGTATATTCAATTGTTATGGTCTAATGTTAAAATGTATTATAAAGAAATACGCAAGTTAAAACAAAACGAAAAGAACTGTAAATGAAAGAGGAAATTCTGAGATGAGAAATAAGTCTGGGATAGGCGTTACATTTAAGGTTAGATTGAGAAACAGAAACAAAACGTTTCTTGGAAACAATTCGATACTGATTTCAAAGTCATGAAGGTAACATCAGTAAGCAGCACCGCACGCGCTTATTGATGAATTAAATTAAAACAGCATTTACAACGTCAACTGTTTACTAAAACTTAACGTTTCAGATATTCCACAAATAGTCTCAATCACATGTATACGAACACGTAAAAATGCTTAGTCTTAGAGACCCAAGCCAAATATTAGGTAAAAAAACTCATTGAAGTATATAATTGTACTACATTCTGTGTGAATGGGTGGCTTTATATTTATATATCATTAAATAATGCTTCATTTACATTGAGCAATAAACATTTGAATGTGGAATTCATTATTCAAATACAACATTATGTAAATAATATACCCTGTTAATTAACGATATATATGGCGGGAGGTAGACTGTTAGAATGAACAATTTACACCTTATCATGAACTCCTTATGTAAGACTGACCAATCAATACTTCACTGCAAAAGCCTCTCGTTTTGCAATATCGAAACGCCTGAAATAGTATTCGAAAAAAAGAGTGGGCTGGAAATTGCAGATCTTTAAATGGTCTTTAAATCGAATAATATTAATAAGCAAATAGCTGCGCATAAGTCTACAAAGCTTAAGATTAACACAATTCTAATCTCATCTTTAAGGTTCTGCAAACGTATCTGTCTTTGCTGTTCTCGCTCGTGCAGTGACCATGACACTTCCAACACCAACCATTCGCTCGTGCACACATGGCGCCCCTGCGTGTAAAGAGTGCAATCCTATGATCTTATCGCAGAAATCCTGCCTTAAGCATGATAGCATACATTTACGTGTAAGTCTGTTTTACTATTCAATGAATTAATTCTTAAAACCATTTAACAATGATCTATTCGACTTTTTATCGGACGAAATAGCAATATTGTCGAAGGGTAGACATTTTGCCTGACAAATTTTGTAGACAAATCAATTCCTCAAAACGCTAAAATGGATTCTTAACGGTTTGTCTGTTTAAACAATGTTCTCTTTGCCGATTCAAGTACATTTAGTTGTAAGATACGGTGGTAAGCAAATGTGCCCACTTGATGCAATACACATATGCACTTATATCACAGGGATTGACGTGTGTTCGTCAATAAAATCAGTCAAATATTAAGCAACATAAGGGGGGGGGGGGTACGGCGGGAGAGCCCTTTGAGAGGATTTTCAATTAAAGAATTTACTCACATACTTTATATCCGTTGTTTTACTTCCCGAATGTACTTAGTATCCTGTCATCTTTGATGTCAAATCGCCGAAGACGTCACCACTCAATTCGGTTACCCGCAACTTGTCATCGATGCTATCCTTCAGGTTAAAGTCTGAAGAACAAATATGATACCTCGTGCATTACACAAATAATAAAGCAATCAAACCAAATTTTACGGGCCTGCCATAAAACAAATGCCGTTGCTACCTTGTTCTCGCTTGGTGATACGATCAGCCTGAAAAACAATGACGTTATGAACAAAATTATATTTTGTCCCGACTCGGAAAGCATAACGGCCAAACTGGAGCTGATTTCTAAATTGGAAACCGAAAAGTTGCCATTGTATTTTTCTTTCGATAACTTTATGATACAGTTGCATACCAGTCTCTGGGAAGGGACCAACCAAATGATATTCCTGAGTATCAGTACTTTGAATTAAATATGTTCTAGTTCATCAAATACAAATTGTTCTATTGCCAAATCGTCGCTATCAGTCCACCACCTTAGAAAATCTGCTTGCGTATTATTTTCTCGTTGAACCCAGTTGTGGACGAGTGTGATATTGGGATGTCAAGCCCCATTTATTATTCAGGATTCTAAATTATTCTTCACATTCGACAATGAATCAAATATACCCAGTATTATACAAGTTTAATCAACGATTTATATGTATATATAAGCGTGAAGTCAGCTGGTACAATGACCACAGAACAATTTACACCTTTGTCATGAAATCCGTATGCAGCCCTGATCAATTAAAATCTCGTTTCACAATATACAAATAGTTCACGCTATGCTATCGAAGCACATACAATAATCCAAATCAAATCATCAAACAATGCTTCTTTGGCTTAGGGAACAAGTGATCTGGTCATTGGGTCCAAATGTTAAGGAATAAAAAACAAATCTAACCTTTTTTATTATAATTCTATTGATATGGTCATTTCTTTCTAAATTTTATTTTACCATTTTTATGAACGCATTTCGAACAGCAACTAACTCAATGACATATTTATTTACAACATTACTTTGGTGTAGCTTTAGGACATATTTATTGGCAATATCAGTTTGGTGTGGCTTTAGTACATATTTATTCACAAAATTACTTTGGTGTGTCACTTGGACATATTTATTGATTTCAAATGACAAGAAATGAATTAGCCAATGATAAATATTCTTTATTTTAATTTAAAAGTTTCGTTCGCGTATAATGGTCTATATGACATACATTAAATTGCAATACAACACAAAAATGGTTTATTTTCTCTATTATTTCGTTTAAAACAAATCACCACGTCAAATATTGCGCAGGCAGCACAAACTGAGCTGAAAGAGGAATATCTCTGAGGTTGACCGATAGTGTGAAAAATGGAAGCAATATTTATAACCACATGTATTGACTAGTACAATTATATTATTTTGGACGTATGAATATATTTTCTTGATGATGAAATATAATACCTCAATATATTTCAAGATTAAGTAACTAGAATTTCGCCTTCTTGCTTCATTTTTTTCTCACCAAATGTCAGACAAACAATGTGTGTCAAATGCCTATAAAAAGAAAATCATTCCTAACAATCTCAACGTCACTTCTAGATGTCACAAATACAACCATTTTTGGTAACGAATATAAATAAAACGGGACGATAATAGCTGCTGGAAACTGCATAATTTAGCACAGTTTTGATAAGGAAATAAAAACATCATATATATTCAAATAGCATACAAAGGATTACAGGGGTACTATATTTCACTGCGTAGACATTTCAACATTACGCGTTCCATTTAAAGGCAATCGTACCAGCAAGCTAAAACGAATGAGCTAATATTGTCTACTTTTAAATCCAAAATCCTTTTGGAATTTGTTAAAAAGGTCCTAATGTAATAGAAAAAACCTCTGCGCGTAGACCCTGCTACATGGCGGAACTAGCAACATCATGTATATTCAAATAACATATAAAGGAGTACAGGGTACTATGTTTCACTGCGTATTTATTTCAAACTTACGCGTTCCACAAAAAGGCAATTGTTCTAGCAGGCTAAAATGAATGAGCTAGTATTGTCTACTTGGAATCCAAAATCCTTTTGGAATTTGTTGAAAAGGTCCCAACATAATAGAAAAAGAACCTTGCGCGAAGAGGTTATTATAAGCACTTCAAAATTGAAAGCGGCGATATCTCAGAGACCTGATGGGTTTTGAGCTGAATTTAACCAAAGCACAAGACAAGCCAGAACTCTAAGTCCGCTTCAATTATTTAATAGGGTTTTAAATACGTGTGTATTTCCTTATATTTGGAGAAAAATATTATTGTCCCAATGCACAAGTCGGGCTTTAAAGAGGACCCATCAAATTATAAACGTTATGTATAAAATATTTTCAAATATATTACATGATAGATTAGGGCAAAACACTTTGACCAAATTGGTGAAGCACAGGCTGCTTTGCAGACTGGTTTTTCGGCAATATTATCTTTGTACTTTGCAAAGTATGGGTCAGAAGTATACCAGTAAGCCTAGGAGTAGATTCGTCGATTTGAGTAGTTTGCATGAAATAGGAGTTCAGGAGTTCAAGCTTTTTCGTGTATTAACGTTTATGTTTTCAAATATACGCGGGTCGACGACGGCACAGTAACACAAGCCTTTATTTTAACGTTTTCATGAGACAAAGGGACGTCATCAGTACAATAGTTTTTAATGTATGTATTAATGAGTTATCGTCCTTCCTATGGTCAATACGGGCATTTTAAATACGGAACAAATCGTGGTTTTAATTTGCATACTTTTTAAATATGACGTGGTCAACAGCGCCGACACTGCTGTTGAACTACAATTTGAACTAAATTATATTTCAGAATTCTGTAAAACTACTGGTATCACTACCAATCAGAAGAAAACAGAAACAATCGTGTTTAGAAATGGTAGAAATCTGCGATCATTCGAGCTTTGGTCTTTAAATGGCATCCCGGTAAATGTTACATCAGTTTATATGTGTATGTGACTAAATTTCACGCCTAAATTAATGTGGACAAAGGCAAACTCAAAATTAGCTGCACATGCCCGGATGTCGATTTATGCTATAATGGCTAACCAAAGTGCATTGGACACTTTTTCCCTCACTGAATTCTAATATTTTAAATATTTGATTATATAGTTAAGCATATACTCATTTTTGGTGCTGAAATTTATCGTACGGAAATATCAGATATTATTAAACAAGTCTAAATTCAGTATTGTAGAGAATTAATTCCTTGTGGTAAATAATTATCTAAACGACTGTGGTGCATTGGGGGAATGCGGAAGGTTTCCATTATATTTTCATCATCATGTTAAATGTATTAATTCTGGTGCAAACTATTATACTTGTCTAATGAACGTTATTCAAGAAACTACTGTTCAATGCTTGAACGCCGTGGTGACATTGGGCGGAAAAAATTAGTTAAATCGGTAAATAATTTAGTATACAAGTACGGTTTTGGTTTTGTTTGGCTAAGTACGAAAGTTGGAAATGTTTGTGGTTTCATATCATTTAAACAAAGGTTAATTGATTGTAAAAAACAAAATTGACTCGACTCAACAAGATATGACATATGTAAACATTTTAAAACTTTGTTAAACCCAGATATTGCTTAGTACATTTTGATATAAAACGAGAACAAGATGAAGTTCTTGTATTCTTTCAATGTAACAAATTGAGACAAGAAATGCAATTTTTATATCTATTCGTGGTACACAAGTTGGCAAGACTTTCAAAACTTCATTATTGTTATCTAATCAAAGACAAAAAAAAATAAAAAAAATATTGAATTCTTTGTAAATGTAATAATAAAACAAGACGATAACAAACTTTATGTTTTGTATTGTATTTGTTTTCTTATGGGACGAAGGCCTTTCCGTACAAATTAAAAACTAACTTGACATGGCTTGAATTACACATGTGACATGTGAGAGTGATAATCATGACAGAGATTTAATGCAAAGAAATTGACAGTCTGAGAGTGAAAAGTCTTATTTAAATATTCACAGAAATAGCTCATATTGCGTTTGGACAAATATATTATTTAAAATAGTGTTCATGTTTTTAATTATTTGTATTGTAGGAATCTTACGTATTCGATCATATTCACCACAGAACATTTAGTTTTCAAGCGAGTTAGGTCAAATTCTAATAAAATTGTTTAGTGTTAATTTTATTTGATATGTTGTTATAAACTAGTCGCCGTATGAGCTGCAGTGTTCAAGTTTATTTATGATCGCAAGAAAGCATTTTTCACTTTTCATTAATATCAAGTTGGCACCCAGATCTAAGAAATCCATGGAAAATTAGGGCAGTTTTGTACCTGTTTACCTCTCCGGAAAGTCGACACACACCTCATAAATAGTCGTCTCTTCAAAAGTAATAGTAATAACCGGAAATATCGATGTTAAAGTTTATTTATTGTTCAATTTTGGTTGTTTCTACACGTGAAATTCATACACAGTTGTTGTTTTTTGTTTTCTTATGTTTCGTGACCACACGGAACTGTAATTTCAAACATCACACAACCACCATTTACTTTTTACACACGCAAAATATGGTTATAGAAGCGAACGCTGTTCCTTTAAATAAAGATCGAAAACAATGCCCATCCCATCTCAAAAAAAAACAAAAAAAAACAAAAACAAAAAAAAAACAATAGATAAAATAGAAAGTAAATAAAAGTCAACGAAAAAACTCGAGCAAATTTGCAAACAACAATGCATGAACGGTATCTGAGAACTGACGGAAGACTTGAACAATTACTGTATACAAACTAATTATGCACATTCAGAATTGAGAGTAATGTTATAATGGTTAAGGATTATCCTTCTAGATATGAATTGTAAAGAAGAATTTTGATTTAAGTGGACAACCGTACTTGACAATGTCTAATTGTTTGCATGTTATTGTTTCCCAATCTAACCTAAACCCTATCCTAGACTTGTTTCACATCTCAGAGTTTTCTCTTTATTTTACAGTTCTTTGTGTTTTTATTACAACATATTTCCTTATAATCAATTGTAAAAGCCTAAAGCTCATGAATAAGAGACAATACAATACAATGTGAAAGTATTTGTTATTTATAAGAATGTACACGTTATTATTCACAATAAATATGACTTATATAATAATGAAAATCTCATTGTCATGGAAACGATCGCACCATATGATAACTTGAATAATTTATCAATTATTTGAGGCGCATTTGGTTTCTTTACAAGCGGTATTAATTTTCTGGTCATGTCGAAAAAAAAATAGTCGAGAATAGCCATAGATGTGACTTTTTGTCGGTTTGGAATTATTAGGTACTGATGGATTTTCTTTTCCAGCGTTTTCTACTGTCATTACTGAAATAAAATTAAATCATTTATAATAGGTTGAGAAGCAAATTTCAACCTCCGCAAGAGACATAATTAAGAACTGTCTATTGAGCGTTTTGGCCTCGATCATGACAATAATTAACGGTACAAATATCAACGGGATGATGTATTTGACAAATGGTACGCAACAAATGAACATGACCTCTCTGTCAAGCAATGATGGCTATAGTACACTGATTAAGGTGTTGTTTACGTGTGTCAACATTCCGCTGATCGCCTTCAGCCTGCTTGCTCTTGTCGCACTTAATCGGACCAAGAGAACACCAAAAAACGCCAGGTATTTATTCAAAATCTGTATAAATATTTTATACATTTCAATGCGGAATGTGAATTAATCGATAACAACAAGTCTACAAGTACAATAATAATAATAATACAAAATAGTCGGACAAGCCCGGTAGTTGAAAATACAAAAATAAACGTTGTTAGAGGCACAAGGCAAGTGCCCAAACGACAATAAACTAGAGAAACAAACGTATAATAAAGCATACACAAGTTAGCATATTTAATACAAGAGCTCAGTAATTTGGGCGATAACAGCGAGTTTGAAAGTACAAGCTAAACATCAATTTTGCCAACGAAATTTGAACTGAAACTTTTAACTGTACACCTTTCTACACCTACTCATCCCTCTAATTTCGAGGGGAAAATTTGACAAAATAAATCATCTTTTCGGTATATTAAAACTATTTTCTATCATGTGTTTCGATGAAATATGGAGTGTTATCAGTGAAAAAACAACAGTGAAAATCACTGCAAAATAAGGAGTAAAAATATCAACTCTCAGAACTACTTTTAAAATCCATTTAGTTACTTCTCCTTGATCAAAACAGAACACTTCACTTTTGAAACAGAAAATGTTTGCAAATAAAATATTTGAAATTTTAAGAAATGTAACATAAGTTTAAATAAAGATATATTTGGAAATAAACATCTTACCGTTTATTAGAAATATGGTTATTCCGTTTTTTAAAACGTTTTCTTGATTCTTAAGCTGAATGTTCGAACGTTTGCTTTCATACCAAACAAATTTTAGACGAAAACAACTGTTCGAAAATAAATAGAATGTTATATCATCGTTGAAATGTATTTTAAACTGTTTATCGTTGTATTTACACAACAATTTACAGATTTACTGACCTTTTTATCCCACCCACTCCTCAAAGTGTGTCAACAAACCAGCGTGGTCCTCATCATTACCGGTCTTCAAGCAAAACAGACTGGTATCTGACAGTAAGATGACTGAATATCAATGTATCATGAAACACACTCTTAAACTAAGTAAAATGTTTTATATCCAATGATTATCCGCAATTGTTTTGCATCACATTCGACCTTTCAAATTTTCATTCAAAAGATGGCGGCGTAGTAATTTGGTTATGTATTCATACCACGCTTAAAATAAAAGTGTTTTCGTTATTTTTTGGAACATGGATGAACGTATCAAAAGTCATTGATAACTGTTCATAAAATCTTTGCACTTAAAACGAACGAATAAAAAACAATAAAAAAGAATATCAGTAAACTCTTTCTCAACAAACCGGAAATAGAAAATTGACAGCTATAATTTTGCATGAGGGGCGCCCCATGGGTAGCGACGTAAATATTACCCTTTTCAAAAGAAGTGGGTAATTAAGAAAATAAATTAAAATTCTATAAAACTCGGAAAATAAGCATAAAAGAAACATAAAAATGTTTATTTCAGTGTAAGATCGTATTTTATTCCACTCGTGATCATATAAAAACTATACTTTCTCTCGTGGCTTCGCCAATCGTGAAAATGTGTTTTTCTATGACACTCGTAATTTTTTTTTATAATATTACACTGAAATAAACAAATAACCTCTATGTATAAGTTGTGGTTTAACTTATTTGGGAGTAAGAGCGTATCTTTAAGGGTTATTTAAAGTTAGGTTAAATGTTTTAAGTAAATAAAATTATGTTCTATTCTTTTCTCTCAAATGACTTCGCAATTGTATTTGGTATTTTGAACTAGGGTAAGGCAATACATAAGGTAAAATAGGCTTGGTAGGCACTGCATTTGGTATCTCTTCACTATCGTTTATATGAATTCCTACATATTCAAACGGGAGAAAGTATATACTTTGTTTCGCATCCATTTAAGAATTATCATTTTGGTCTTAATATAAATACTCCAAAAATGTTAAACAGATATATGAATACTACCTATATTTATGAATTCAGAAGTCATCATTGTTTTTCGTCTCCTTTGTGATATTGCCTTCGTCGATGAAACAATTTAATGGTTCATAGATTTTAAAGACGAAAAGAGATTTACTCTTTTCTGAAATAAGCATACTTCATATATAAAGTATAAGGGTTGGTATTCAATATTCATCTTATTGTCATTACTTGTCTCAAGTATGTCGGATCTTGGTAACCGTGCTTAGGAGATAACTTACGTATTCTAAGACTTGTCAGACAGGAAATTGAACGACGAAAATGGAAGTGGTATTTTGATAGTAGGAGTTCATGGCATGTAACACATACATTGGTAACAAACAGTTATACTTAAATCCTATAAGACGTATGAATCGTTGCGTGTTTGGAATGGAGTCAATATTACACTACCGGCGTCATACAGATAGCAAAGGTTTTGTTATGGGGAGTTTCAACTGTTTTAAATCTGTTGTTTCAGGTTTCTGTCCAGTGTCCTGATTACGATGGATGTTTTAGCTGTGATCGGATTTACCGTTCGAAAATTCATTGATGACAACACCGCCAACATGATAGTTCAAGTTATCAGCATCAACTTTGCCTGGCTGGCCTATCTTATGGTGGGGATAATGTGTCTTGAAAGACTCATTTTATTTACTTGGCCAAACTTCTATATAAGAATGTTCACCATTTCAAGAGTCAAGGAATTTGTAGTTTGCATACTGCTTCTATTGTCGATTATATATTACTTTGTTCGTATCGGTGTATGTTACCTTACTACGCCAAATTTTATGTGGTTCGACGTCATCGGATCATGCAACAAGGCGTCCTTTAAACTGATGTTTGTAGGAATTTTTTGCGTCATTGTTTCCTCAATAGTTTGTTACATAAACATATTTAGAATTGTGAGAATGGAGCATATTCCATTACAGGCCGTTCGATTCAAGAGAACTACAAAATCGCTACAACGTTATAAATCAACAACGATTGTGTTTGTATATTTAGTTTGCATCATTTCAACGTCGATTACTTTAATTATCATTTCATCCCTTGGTTTAAACACCAAAGGGTTGCAACAGTTATTGTATGACATTGTGAATACAATCACCTGTATGCTTGATACCTGTTTGTATGTTTTGTGGTTCCACGAATGTCGAATGGAAATTCTCAAGATCGCATCTCACTTCTGTCCGGGAATAGAGGACAAGATTGAACGGATGCGCATGGAAATATTTCATGTAGTCACTACAGAGAATAGGACGATTAGTCGAACACAAACAGACCCTGATGTCGACGGCCCAAACAATGCCCACGCCCGACCTTGTGCATCCACAATCGACTTTAAGGTATCGTCAGATACAAGTGTTTGAGCCAAAAGGAGGCAGCTGCCACTTTTGATAGATATGATGAAACCACAATTGAATTGATCTAAGTAAATGGACTCCTAGTTACAACAACAAAAACTAGAATTATAAAGAGCATCAAATTAACATACAGTGAACTCAAGAAGGTGTCATTTCTGTCTAGAGAAATAGAGGACAAGATTAAACGGATTCGCCTGGGATAAAATCATGTAGTTACCATGGAAGAGAATGGAAGGCTTCATCCGACAAAGAATACCCCGATGTCGATTATACAAAATATGGCTTCGCTCAACCTTGATTATTCACTCACGACTTCATGGTATCGACAGATACCATTGTGTTATACGCTGTTAGAACGAAAGAAGTTAACCGCCAGTTACGATAGTCACGATAGAGGCAATTTAACAAGTAGCTAAATGTCACCAGACTCTACGTCCAAAAGGAAATACAAGAATAATGTAAGGCAAGACATTTACATGGAGTAGACGGCCTATAACATAAGAATAAAACCACAAGCAATTTCACTTTCAATAAAAATAACGGACACAGTTTAGTAAATTGATTAATCATCAATATGCCCCCCCCCCCGACCCGATTTTAAGCTACTTAATAAACCCATAATTATATGAGTACTCTCCGGTTAAAGATGTTCGCTAGACATATTATTACAAACAGGTCGGGAATTTCGTTAAATATTGGAGAAAACAATAAATACATGTATACGCATTTCGGGGGAAGAGGAGATGCTGTCAATTATTAATACACTTATCACCTTCGCATACTGCCGGTTTAACACGTAGTAAATAAAAACTTGGTCGTCAATGTAGGTTTCATTCTTGGAAATAAAGATAGTCCGGTAAAATAGCAAATGTTGTGTATAAACAAACGCAGTTTTAGTACAACAAATTACGTTAGGTCGATCCAGGCACGCGCTTGTTTATTATTACTAACTTGTTGTTTTTTCATTCATAAAATTTAGATACTTAGTTATTTCTACAGTATTGTGTAACATATTTTGTTTCATGTAATGACTCAGTGGGATATTTAACCCCATATATGAACACACTATATTGAATAAATAACTGTGACAGTGGTAAACAATAAATATAAGTGATAAAATAATAAACGGCTGATGTGAACGGCAATCGAATGTTGCTCTTTGATGCCAAAATATTAGTAGTCCTGCACGCTTACCGGTTGACTGACAGGATATAACAGAAAATTTCGTGCTTCGTTTAGATATCAAATAATTGAATAGAATCAACCATCGCCGAACTCGTCACCAAAGTGACCGGGAATTCACGGCAAGCCCACGGAAACTATTTTTCTTCCCCGTAATCACCGTATAATTCATTCGTGCATAACAGTCAGAATCAGGTTAATATTGTCGGACAATACGTCGATGGCAAAAGCACTAGACACCAGATGATACACGTGCAAGGAAAAAGTCAAAGCTTTTTTCTAATCTTTGTCTGCTATGTATTTAAACGATTTGGCGGTAGAGCTATATTAAAACGTGCTAGTGTTATAGATGCGAACACAATTAAAAAGGTTCTTTTAATGTATGCAGACGATTTTAAAAAGAGGATATGCCATCTAATTGTGATATTTTGATATTAGTAAACAAAGATAAAACTGAGATGTTGTATATAGCAAAAGTGATAGACTGCCTTTAATACATGATTTGCATTTCATTTGATAGGATAACCTGGAAAGGATTTACATTTATTCATAATACATATGTGTGATAAGATACACACATCAAAAACAAACTGTTATAAGTAATTGTGGTAGGTACCCAATGTATATAGAATCTTATAAACGTTGTGTCAAATATTGTCTAAAATACTAAAAATGCCTAAATGTGAATTTGTTAAGAAATGTTATATTATGATATTTATTGTTGACCTGCATGAAAGATGTAACTGGTAAACAAGAATATGTGTGTGCCTACAATCATTATTATTTGGAAACGTTTATAGACAACCAACAAGTTGCTTCCGAAGTCATTTTATGGTGTCTTTTACAAATGGTGTATGCATACAATTGGCAGAATTGCGCTAGTTACAGTAGAAAACTATGTACATATTATTCCGTCCAAGCAATTTTAGAATATGATTAATACATATATGTTTTAGATAACAAAACGTTTCGATTTATTTATACATCTTTAAGACCAAATTCCCATTATCTAGAAAAAGATCAATATAATGATATTACAAGAGTACTAAAAGTATGTAAGGTATGTCGAATTCAATATGTTGAAAATGAAAATCCCACTTTTTCCTTGTTTCTAATTTCTGAATCTCAATATCCAGAAAAGGATGAATTGTTTTTATTCTTATTTCATTGAATTTAGAGTTATAGTGTCATCATCAATCAATTTGTATTATGCATGCCACAAAAAAACTACAACTTTATTATACACTATATTATTGATACTATGAATTAATCGTACTGTTGCACTTCCAATATTGTATTTTTATATTGTGTTTTTGTGTTCATTGAAACGGGCATATGGCCTTTAAATTACATGTAACACTATGGAAAATATATTGTTTCTTCGTCACTTTTTCTGGTTTGTAATTTCTAGAATGAATCTCAATATCCAGAAAAGAATGAATTGTTTTTATTCGTATTTTATTGAATGTAGAGTTATTATGGCATAGTCTAACATGTTTGTATAACGCATTTCACAAAAGAAAATTCCGACTTTATGAATGAAAATATAAATTGATCGTACTGTTGCACATCCAATGTTGTATCATTATACTGTGTATTTGTGTGTATAACATGAGCATGTGGCCTTAATATTTACATGTCACTATATGGCAGAAATATTGTATCTTCGTCTTGAAATCAATGGAATAGACATTAATTTTAGCATAAATCATGTATATAAAGAATGAAACCTGTATAACAATAGTATTCACAGTATTTATCATACAAACTTCGATGAGTCAGTAAAATCATTTACGAATATTATACAATATTGTGCTATAAACGTTTTGGACAAAGAAAGGAACACGATCAATGATTATCCAATACTGCGGCAGCCCGTCGTAGGCATTCTCGTACACCAGAGGAACGATGTTATGTGTACCACACTTCGATTTGCATTGTCGAACCTCTGATGAATGAAAATGGACGTAAGCAGTGCCTTTTTTAAATACGAAAATCAGATACGAAACAAACAGCAATGGACGAACGTTAAATGTTTAAAATGCCAGAATATTATTACAAGCAGCACGAACAATTTCTATAGACAATAAATAATATACAACTACGACATGAATATAATGTAAAGAAAACATACAAATAGAATATGATTAATGGAAGAAGAAATTAACTTTTTGTATTACAGGATGTAAGAATGGCAAAAAATGGCGATATAAAACCAAAGCAATAATGAAAAATAATATTTAAAATAAATATAAGAAATA
This sequence comes from Mya arenaria, assembly GCF_026914265.1. Taxonomy (NCBI): domain Eukaryota; kingdom Metazoa; phylum Mollusca; class Bivalvia; order Myida; family Myidae; genus Mya; species Mya arenaria. The sequence continues at coordinate 37,067,855 of NC_069137.1, read as the reverse complement.
TACACCAAACATATATCTTAAAATGAACTATATGATAACTTTTTGATGTTTTAAATAATGGGCATGACTTAAATTTGCTATTTAAGAACTATAAAATGCCATAGTTTCATCAATGTGATATATTCAGTTAGGTTTATTTAAAAATACTATTATGTTAAATGTTTTCTAGAAACCTAAATGATAAAAATTAAACTGATGTTTTTTAATAATTAAATTTAATATTTAAAACTAGAGAAACAAGTCCAGTAGTCGAAAGTTTAAACATAAAACCAATTAAATAGGTCAACGTCAGTGACATAGAACATAGAATCAAACACTCACAAACCAGAAACTTGGAGCAACAACACAAAGCACCACAAACAACACACTACATATATAATATAAAAACAAAGGGTGTTTATCAAGGATTGTTAGTTTCCACCTTGGAACGGTCTGTAAAATATAAATTTACTGGGGATTAAAAGTTCTAGAATATTGAACAACGCACCTCAGAAAAGTCTGATTAAACAAGCCTACCATATTGTACGTAATAAAACTTATCACAATACCATCTTAACAATAAGGATTAAGCTAAACATTAAAAAACAAATCAAACAAATTAAAACTACTTTGTCAATTGATATAATGCTAAAACATAGAAAATAATCGACCATTGCAAAGATTCACGGTGCGCAAGAATTCATAATTAACCTAAATGTTAATCATAATCACTTTTCAAATACGATTTTGATCAAGCAAAGCATCTAAGTTACATTACTAAATCCTTTACTGAGAACTTCATCTGATGATGTTCAGGTAGGAAAAAGGTAGATAAAATAATAAAGCACTTGATAATAAAGAATAGGTAATAGATTAAGAATGACATGTACTGAAAATGGAACCCATTTTCTCTTAGTATACCCTTTCCACACAGAGCTAGGAAAACATATCTAAATAGCTATAATTACTGGTGTTGGCGAATATTTACATAATTTGTAAAACATGTGTTCTTTTTCTTATGTATTTTATTGTATGTTATTTTGTGTGTATATGATGTTAAAAGATGGTAATAAAATCTAAGCTTTATTAAGTTGTTTTCAGCAGCTATTGTTTTGTTGTTTCAAACAATATACTATAACAATAATTGTTGTGTGTGTTTCTTCTTGTGTGTATTGAAACACTTAAAAATACACAAACAGTCGCAAATGTAATTTTATGATGAGAAGAATGTGAAACGTGTCATCAATGAACAATTTCGACATTTTGGTGTTGATGGGTTTGTTTTGGCTGTAAGGTCGTCGGATATTGGCCCGAAAAGTGAAAGAATAGAGAGATGATTGTCCTTAATGTATTATCAATTAAACAGTGTCTTAAAGAAATAAGAGCAGTTCTGAACATGTTTCCCGAAAAAGATACACACTCCTTATAAATATTTTCCTTCTCAAACAACCAAAACTACTGACAACACTCGTAGTGATAGTTGTTTGTTCATTTGTTCAATATTGTGTATGTCACCACTTGGATTTCAAACACAGTTATTTCCTTTAAAAAACCACAACTCACACTGGAACTTCGTCCGTCAGATTTACCGCTTTTCGTTTTACAAACGCAAATATTTTATAGATTTTAGAAGCGACCGCTGATAATAGTTAATAGTATAAAAATAGAATAATGCCCCTAATCTTTACATAGAAAACAAAAACAAAAACAAAAACGATAAATAAATAAAATACATAAAAAGAAAAGAAAATCATTGCAGCAAAATTGCAATAAATATCGCATGAAGTTAAACTGTATCTGAAAACTTTCTCAAAGATTTGATAATTTACGCAATGAACATGCACATTGAAACGGAAAATAAAGTTATATTAGTTCAGGATTTTCATTTAAGGATTCTTATTTTGTGTGCGTTCATGCATATGAACGCTCGGCCGCGATTTTGCAAATCCATGAATCGCACTAGTTCAGCTTGAGTAAGAAAGGCCAAAATTCGGTGCAATGACAGATGTTTTTTACATCTTTCCTTCGACATTAGAGAGATTGGAAAATAAGACGAGTACGTATAGCTACACGTAAAGTTAAAAGTTGCAGTTTAAATCCAGTCGCGAAATTTGCCTATAATCTTTCTTCATGAAGACTCGCTGTTACCTCCGAATCAGAGTCCTTGTGTTTTCGTACATGAACTTCTTAATAAGTGATGTGGTTTTTACACGTTTGTGTCTCTAGTTCATTATCGCTTGGGCACTTGCTTTCTTTCTCTTAAGAGCGTTTCATTTTGTAGTTTTCGTTATATTACTGTACTTTTTATTGATTCTATCACTTTTTCGCAATGACCTATATAACCTTTCAATAACGATATGAAAATAAAATACCATGCGTTTGTTGGTGTTCTCTGATACAAACGTTTAAAAGCTTAATTAAGTAATGGCAGCTGAAAACGTCGGCAAGGACTATCCATAAGTTTTGATATTTCCAAACCAAACAGAGACACAACAAAGGCGTATCTCGATTAATTGTATTCGGCATAGCAAGAAATTTAATTAATACAGCTCGTAAAAACAACTACTGCGCCTGAAATGATTCTACATATAAAGATGGTGCGATCGTTCCAATGGGCTTGGGATTTTCATTATCTATATAAATCATATTTATTGCGAAAAGCAACATGTACATACCTACAAATAATTAGATCTTTCACACTGTTTTTCATCTTATATTTGTGCCGTTGGCTTCGTGTGTGATTATTGTTAAATATAACAGCTTTGTTTATTTGATAACAATTATCTTTTTCATGCGCTCTCGGCATTCAAGCATTGTATTGGTTTATGGTTTATTGTGGGAAAACATTTACAGTAGGCATAAGCCCATGAGTACAGTATACAAATACAATGGTTAGTACATTCATATGGTTGGCGATGAGTATTATATACATGTAGTAAGATACAGCGAAAGGAGAGTAATTTGCAATACAATAAATAATTATTTCAGGCAGAACTCAATTGTATATGGTATTATGCTTCACTTGATTATAAGGGAATACGCATTTTAAAAACACACACAAAAACTTTAAAGGAAATAGAAAAATCTGGCGTAGCTTTTGAGTAAGATTACGCCACAGAAAAAAACAACGTTTCTTGAAAACAAATTGACATAGATTTCAAATTAATAAACGTCATGAAGGTGACATCAGTAAGCAGCACCGCACGCATTCATTGGCGAATAAAATGAAAACAGCATGTACGTACAACGTCAAATACTAACTAAATCTTAACGTTTCAGATATTCCACACAAAGTTTCATTCACATGTATACATGAACGATGCTAAGTCTAAGAGACCCAAGGCAAATATTAGGTCAGAAACTCATTGAAGTATCGAATTGTACCAGAGTATGTGTGCATGGGTGGCTTTGTACAATAAAGACCATCGAACGTCAACATTTTACTTATTGACGTCGAACGCGAATGTGCATTTGATCCTGTTTCAGATACATTTTTTGGAAAGCAACCGCTTATATTGCCACTTCCATTTCTACCGCACTGTGGTTGTTCTGCACCGGAAACACATGGTTTGATGGATTACCAATCGTCTCGCTGACTTAGTATTCAGTGGCATTTACGTCGGGGCGATAACAAACGTTTGCCTTGTTGTCTGCTATTTCTGCATTAAGTTCGTGTCAATTTGTGTATGAATGACCACCTGTGTTAAGCCTAAAAATCAAAACACAAACAAATATCATCAAGAACAAATAAAGTAAAGGGTAAGACTAAAATGCCACGCATTCACTAATTTAATATTCACGAATGAAGGAAAATGAATTACTGGACAAATTCAACTGCCATCATAGCAGCGTGAGAGCTTTCTCTTAAATGTTTAATATGCAATTTACAATAACCATTTGAATGTTGACAATTGTCAATTTGGATCATGAATTGTGTCCATAATGTTAAAAAGCACATCTGTTCTACGTTATGACTAAAACAACAACACATAAATACAACACCAGCCGAGCAGTTTATTGAGTAATTACTTGCAGCCAGTAAAGATGTACAACAAGCATACTTAAAGTCTGAAGGAAACAACGGCTTAAAGGTCCTGAACTGTTTAGCCGAGAAGCCAAGCAGATCTATTGAAACCTTTGCTCATTTGCAAAGTATCGGCCCATCAAGTATGTCCAACGGCATTTAACTGTCGTGGATTCTAATTTATTATTCACATACGACGATATATGAAATATATACTGTTGAATACAAATTTAATTAACGATATATATGGCGTGAAGTCCACTGTTAGAATGACAACGAAACAATTTGCACCTTTATCATGACATCCTTGTGTAAGACTGACCAATTAATACCTGGAATTTTCAATTCTTAAAATGGTCTTTAAAAGAATCATATTAGCAATGTTAACAAGCAAATCTTCGAGCAAAAATGTACAGTGCTTAAGATTAAGACACTTCTAATACCCTCACATTCGACATTGTATTAAAAAATTCCCAGTATAATTCAAACTTAATAAACGATATATATGCATATGCAACGTGAAGTCAACTGGTACAATGACCACATTTACACCTTTGTCATGAAATCCTTATGCAAGACTGATCAGTTAATATCTCGTCTGGCGGTTGACAAATGGTTCTCGCTAGGCTATCGAAACATGTAAAATATTTCAGATCACATCTTAAAAAAGCTTGCCTCAGACACCTAGTGAACTGGTTCCTTTGTCCAAATTATAATGAATAGAAAAATCTAGCATTGTATATAATAGTTTTATTTTTAGGGTCATTTTTTTATAAATATTATTTTACCATTTTTCTGAAGGCATGTCAAACAGCAACTAGCCCAAGGACATATGGAATCACGACACTAGGAAGGTGTGGCTTAAGGACATATTTAATCGCAACATTATGTTAGAAAATGCATACTTTAATTCGTAGATTCAAGATTCTATTGAATAAGTGACCTTCATATATGTGTTCTTTTCTTGACGTACCATATTGCACTTGTTTGTACGTTGATTAGATGGCTGCATTGACATTACCATAGTTTGCACTTTGGTGATTCCTTGTCTGTTTTACATGTTTCACAAGTCTTACATTGACAGGTATTACCCATACATCCTAAGATAACTTTGTCCTTAAAACTTAATCTTTGTGGACTATCCATTTTGTGTGCGAAATATAGGTTGGTTATCAAGAAAGAAAATAAAAGGTGAGAAACAGTGAAAGAAGCTTCCTAGAATAATTTTGGCGTCGAAGGTTGCCACACATACTATTGCAAGGGACAATCTTCTTGATAAATGAACATTTCGCTATAAAAAAGTATTCTCATAAAACATATTGTTTAACATGACAACTTTGGATAATTTAAGAACAACTTCAGGTAAGAGGCACAAAATAAGCGCATAATTGGTACATTATAATATTAACTATATGTAAGTAATGGAAATGCTGATCTTAGAAAGATTCTTTTAAGAAATACAACTTTGAAAAATTGACACCAGAAGGTGAAACATTTAAATCTAGCACTTAAAAACGTTTTCAACTATGCTTCTTAAGCATTGTGTATTCGATTTTTATGATTGAATGCTACAATTTATTACATCGGAAAAAATATATTCGAAGATAGAAACAAGCAAGTATAGGTTAGAGTTTACATTAAGGGAGAACGCGACTCATGAAACAAAACGTTTTTTCGGAAATATACGGCATTGACTTCAAATTTGACAAGACAAGAAGAAATAAAGTCGATATCTCACTGAAACAATCATTTGTGTTTCTTTTATGCTTCAAGGTTTAAGCGTTTGTCCCTTTTTAATGTCCATGACCATTGACCTATGCATCCCGTTGAGTGCCTCATATTTTGACCGCATAACTGAACTATGTGCATGCCGTAACAAATAGGGCTAAATTGCAATACACAGTTATTCGCAGAATCCCAGTTTATTAACACAATATTGACAAAAGAAAATTACATAAACAGTACATACTGATATTTATACAACAAATTGGTTTTGCAATTGGTCACAAAACTTAAAAACAACAACAACTGAATTGTGTAAGAATACATTAATCAATAATTCATTCGGCTGCTGTATGAGCTTATGTAATTGGTCGTTCATGTTAATATGATCTTTTACATAATTTGTAGTTCTCTTTTGCCCTAACTAAGAGTCTGTTTATTTGGATGTATTTAAATGTGGTTTTGAATGTCATCGTAACAATCGAAAGTGGCAGCTTCCTTCTTTTGGCTTAATCGACCGTATCTGATGATACCTTAACGTCGATGGTAGATGAACAAGGTCGGGCGTAGCCGTTGTTTGTGCCGTCGACATCGGGGACAGTTTTGTTCGACAATCGCCCTTTTCTCAAATGACCACATGAAATATCTCCATGCGCATCCGTTCAACCTTGTCCTCTATTCCCGGAGAGAATTGAGACGCCATCTTGAGAAGCTCCATTTGACATTCCCGGAACCACAACACGTACAAACAGGTGTCAAGCATACAGTTGATTGAATAAACAACGTCAATCATTATCAGTTGCAACCATGTGGTGTTCACACCAAGGGATATAATTATACTTATAGCAATCGACGTTGAAATGATTACAAGTAAATATGCAAACGCAATCGTTGTTGCCTTATAACTGTGTAGAGACTTTGCTGTACTCTTGAATCGACCGGCCTTAGACGGATTGTGCTCCATTCTCACAATTCTAAATATGTTAATGTAACAAGCTATCGATAAAACAATGACGCTGAAAAGGACAATAGAGAACATGGTATGGGTAGCCTTGTTACATGATCCGATGACGTCAAACCACGTGAAATTCGTCGTAAGGTAACATGCTCCGATACGTACAAAGTAATACAAAATCGACATTGAAAACAATACGCAAAATACAATCTTCTTAACATTTGATGTGGTTAATATTCTCATATATGAGTGTGGCCAAGTAAATACTATGAGTCGTTCAAGACACATTATCCCGACCATTAAATAGGCTAACCAGGCAAATTTGATGCTGACAACTTGAACTATGATGTTGGCGGTGTTGTCATAAATGAATTTTCGAGCGGTAAATCCGATCACAGCTAAAACATCCATGGTTATTAGAACACTGGAGAGAAACCTGCAACACAAAATTTGAAACATTCATTTCAACCGAATAAAGGCATTTGTTATTGACATTTATGGTGTAATACTTATGTGAAAAATTTCAGATACATGCTCAGTAGCAAAATGTTTGAACATAACAATCCGAGAATTTGGGGCCCGTTTCAATGTAAGATTCTACACGTTACTTTATACATCCTTAACTTAGTAACATAACGAATGACATCAAATTCTTATTCTTTGATGATCTACTTTGTTTTCATCTATAATACTGGTTACATCTCATATTAGAGTTTAGAAAAGGATCATTCTACTTAACGTATAATATTTCTATTGAAACAGGTCCCAGGTGCAAATAAACGTTTTTATTTCTGAGCATGTTGTTACACGTTATATTGGTATGACGCCGGTGTCTTTGTATAATCCCATTTTACCCCCGAAACAACAAGAACATTATACGTAGAAAAATATCAATATGGCCAAGACACAAACATACATAAACAAATAATACAAAGATGATTCAATAATTACATTTAAATAAATAAAATATATAGTAAAAGCTATGAAAAACAATATTGGCAATTTAAATAAAAAATAATCGAGTTATACGATCTATATCATTATTAATTATTAGCATTACTATTATTGCTACCATTACCATTGTCATCAGTATTTTGGTCATTACAATTATTATAATTTTAATAGAATTAAGAAGCAGCGAATATTCGGAGTTTTTCCTCTCGAAATAGCATGTTTTAATAAAACATTAAACATAAGTAAGTCTCGGTTATTGATGATGTCGTTGTACATACATGTATATCCACACGAACACGCACCAATTCTCAACTCAAAAGGGAATGAAATACTAAGGATATATTCTGATGTGCCAAAACTCTGATGTGCAAAAAACTTTTTTACATTACCATTATGTGTAATCAAAGAATTTATCTCAAATTGATTATCCGAAGTATAAACTGTATTTTATTTAAGGTAGCCCACCCCTAATGGGCACCATTTTAAACTATGATCAATTTGATTATTTCTTAATGTGTATCATTTCATGGATTCAAAAACAAAATTTAAAATAAATTTACCGTCAAATAACAATTTAATTTAGGTTTGAATTACCCTACCCCCCATTTCAGAATTATCGAAACGACATCACCCTAGAGACAAGAACAATCCTTTATTTCATTTATTTTACATCATTTTGGTAATAATTTAATCAGAGTAAGAAATATATCTGCTTTCATAAATAATACATTATTGATCATATCACCAACAAATATAATAGCCATATGGTATTTCAATTTTAACATACTGTTTTGACCGTGTTCAATTGGAACATCGATGTTTAAACGCAACAATAACAAGTTCTAGAAATACTCATGACCTGTTCTTTATTTATTATTATCTTTAATCTTTTGGGAACAATATGCCAAAAAATCAAAATGTTTTACAGTCTCATTTAAAAAAAAATAGTAATTCCCAACCAACTATTTCAGCCGTGCCTGCAAGTTATCAAATCTTATCAGAGGCCAATATGCATGTGTAAAAATGTATTTAATTACTTTTTAATGAAAATACAATATTAACTTTTGTAAAGAAATGTTAGCTAATGAAAACAAATAAAATAAAAAAGTATTTGTGTTTCTGGCTGGATTCGATCAGGTCAATTACCAGGTACAATTTCAATTAATCTGTAAACTTATTATATTTTCCTCTGAACTCATGATCTTAGGTTATTTTCTTGAAAGTACGTTGATAAAGCGGTCGCATTGAAATGTTTAACATTTTCATAACATTGTAATAAATACCTGGCGTTTTCCGGTGTTCTCTTGGTCCGGTTGAGTGCGATGAGAGCAAGCAGGCTGAAGGCGATCAGCGGAATGTTGACACACATGAACAACACCTTAATCCACGTACTGTAGTCATCAAGGCTGGACGAAGAAGTTGTGTTCAATGCCTGCGTTCCATTTGTCAAAAATACCGTTCCGTTGTTGTTCGTACCGTTAGTGATACTCATGAGCGACGTCATAATGCAATGTTCAAAAATAGTTCTTATTTAGTGACTTATTACAGAATTTGAAATATTTACTACGTTTTTACTTCTATGCCGGGAAGCCAGCACATTTACGATATATTCACGATGCTTTACATTTATGTATTTAACATGAGAATATTTCTTTTGTTTATATAATCCATTCATATATTGCAATTCGATTGTTCCCACCAATATATGCTAATCAAATATAATAGTTGTCATGGTATTATGTTATATTCTAGTTTGATTATTTGCAATGTTCATCATTGTTTGTGACAATACTTCAAACGTCAATACAATTATTTGTAATTTATGTATATGTAACAGAACAAACCTATACAAAAATACGTGTAACAAAGCTATTTGTTCTATTCTGATATTTCCAAACAATCAAATCAGCATAACTCAAGCGTATCTCATTTTATAGCTAGATATTTCACTGCTGCCTACAATGAAAATTACCTTAGTTAGTTATAAATGCAGCGCTTTTGTCTCTATGGCAATGGGCGTTCCCTTTGATTATATAATACGTAAAATCATTGGAGCCACAACATTTTGTTATGCGTAGAAAATGATTTAATGTTGTTTTATTCGTCGTGGTTCGCTTAAGTTCAAAATGTTGGTTATTGTTGAGTATGGTATGTAGGTTGTCCTCGTTAATTTTACAGATCAGGTCATGAGTGTGATTAGCACTGCACGCTATCGGTAAGTATTTTGTTTTTTAAATGCTAAATGTACTTTTTTATTATAATTATAGTAGTTTGATTTCGTTTTTATACTTAGTAATATGAATTCAGAAGGATAATTATGTACTTCTAGTCGATGGAATATGCCTTTACTTTGACAAAATCGACAACGATTGCACAATTATAGTCGTTCAAGTATGCGAAAGTGTTACCTGTTATTACCTTATCATACACATAGGTTAAGAGACCATCTGAACAAACAAAGCCAATGTAATGATTTGATCCTCTAATGACAATCGTCATTGTCAAAATTTATTTGTCACATTTCATTGGCAAAACAAAGGCCTCTTCTATAAATTGGCCTGTGTAAAGGTTAATGTTTTATTTAAGAAATAAAGGTTACTAAGGTAACACCTCTATTTTGTGTCCCGTATACCTCAAACATTGCTCCATCTCAGGCTTGTACATTTTTTAAATATAGTCATGATATGTTTAATATTTTGTCTATGTGCAATTGTGGTTTTTGATTTTTGTACCGCAAAACAAGATCATTGAACTTGTTAAGATAGCATTTATGTATCAATAGCATTATTGACACCTAGGCACTGTTATCGTATCTACACATGTATTGTACTATCCATTTTGCACTTATATATACCTTTAATATATAAAAAAGAATTTCATTTGATGTTGTGCCCTCTACTTTTCTTAATACATTATGTCAATGAAGTTGACGGTCTCGCGGTCCTTAAAACTGAAGAACTTGGCCACCAACTTCCGGGGGTACCTGCTGTTCGGGTAGAAATCGCCCATTCTGTGCACGCGCTCAAATTGTTTAGCATCGACAATGGTCTTGGCAAGTTTCAGTTTATTCACTATAAAGTCACGTACTTTGGTCTCACTCTCGGCCTAAGATTCTTGTTCATGTAATGGACCTATTATTTTGTAAAAGTAAAGTCTGTTCGGAAAATAATTACGTTGAGTTGTCAAATTCATTGACTTTTACAAACAGTTAAACTTATGTCCTCCTACTGTTGTGTTTATTTATTCATGAAGCATTTGTTAAACGTACTTATATTCACCTGTTCACTTTTCACTTATATTTAAACAGGTCATTTGACACTTCATATTAGAAAAGGCATCATTTTATTTGCAGGTTCATTAATTCCTATTGAATCGGTGACCTTTTATATATGGTTTCTCCTCTTGGTTGTGCCATATTCCACTTGTTCGGCCGTTGATTCGATGGCTGCATTGACTTGTGCAGCATTTGAATAATTATGATGATTAAATACCTGACGTTTTTCGGTGTTCTCTTGTTTTGGTTGAGAGCGACGAGAGCAAGCAGGCTGAAGGCGATCAGCGGAATGTTGACACACGTAAACAACACCTTAATGCACGTACTGTAATCATCAAGGCGTAAACATTTACTATTATACCAATCATGCGTCCAGGTACTTACATACCAACAGCATATACAAACAAAAGTACAACCAATGTACATATACATTTTCATCGGAGCAATTATTCAAACCGCGAACATTTACATTATCGAAATACAGAAGTAAATCCATGTTATATTACAGTATTCGAGTTAAAAGCGTAATATTCATGACCTTATATTTTATAAGGGAATACATCTTAAATATTTTGGAATTTCATTGAGTATCATCTTTGTATACAAACTTCACGGTTGATCGACTGTCAATTTCTTCTATAAATATGATCAAGTTTTACAATTTGACACTGGTATTGTACATGTGGATGAGTTGCAGTTGTTTAATTTATGATTTATTGTAGATTTGTTTTCATATCCTTGCCTTTTCAAACCTTTTATTTTATAAGGCAGACTGTGTGCGATATTTGTAGTTTCAAACAATGACTGCATCGTTTCTTTGAAAAGTTTTTGCATTAAGTGCTCTGAATTGTATTCCTCCGTCTGCATATAGAGTTGGGATCTCTAATCATAGAAGTACTTGGGGTTTACCAATAAGTTTATTATTATTTGTTGTTTTTTTGTTATGTTTTCTCAAGTTAATGCATACCATGATAAGATTTACCCTTTGTACTTGTGTATAAGATACGTAATATTGGTTTCGCTAACATTCGCCAGATTTGTATGGAGTTTGTCCAGATATTCCACGAACGCTGATACCGAATGTTTTAGGGAGCTCACCGTTCCATGCATGTTTACTTATATACTTTCTAATTTTATATACTTACTCATTTTATTATCAACTTCATTGACATAATGTACTTAGAAAAACAGAGGGCTCAAGAGGATCAAATGATTTTTTTTATATATTAAAAGGTTGGTATAAGTATAAATTCTGGTCTTTGATATTAATGGATATTATAATGTATACTTACACTTGATTAACCGTGGAATAAAATCTGTCGAACCTCCTTCTAACGTTCTTTTTTCGAAATGATACGGCGTCTTTTTTGTATTCTGTATACAGTTTTTTTTTTATAATGATCATCGATTTCTAAAATCGGACTATTCTCAAATAAAACATTGTTTACCTTTCCGCTTCATATTGATAGAAAACCTGTCATGTATCTAGATGTACCGCAAATGATACCATTTAATGGTGCAATGTTATGTGTTTAACGTTCAATGTTCCGATGAACATAACCAAGAGTAAATCTCGGTTTTTGTAAATCTTTTACAAAAATACGCAGTGCAAATAATGCCGGATTACAAATTACACTAGAATCATAAGCGAGTTTACAAACCTCGGATTTACCCAGAGTTAGTTCGCCGGTAAAAAACTGGCAATAATTATAATAAAAGTAGTGCGATTTTTTTTAATCTCATCCAAATATTCCTCAAAGTTTAACTCGTGTTTATTCAAGCAATATGATTGAACTTTAGCTGAATTGTTTATTTTGGCAAACCTAGTTTGTTTATATGTATCGTTAATTCGTTAAATTATGAGCTCTATTTGGACGTCATTAAAACTGATTTCCCAAACATAGCTCAGCTCATGCAGGTCAAGATTGCAACGCCCAATTGTCAGCGTGGGTTGTTCCATTATCAACTAAAGATCTAAGTATTGAATATGATTTATAAAGATTTAAATCTGGACTCGATTTGAGTAGTCAATATAACTAATATGTTATTTATATCTTTCTGTTTGTATTTAGTGGTATTGATCCTAGTTTTCCGTGTAGAGCTTCTAAGTTTGTTGATTTATTTTTACATTTGATAATTTTCGGCAGAATTTTGTAGTTATAAGTTCTATATTTTTACGCTCGTGGAATCCAAATATCTCAGTTTAATGTTGGGGCCACAAGCGAAATAATGATCTTTACTTTTTCAGAGGTTGGTAGTTCAGTTGTGAAGAGAGTTCGATGCATGCTATACGATTCGCTTAATATGTGTTCTTGACCACTTGTTGTTTTAAAATAATTGCAAGCCAGGATATCTATATGTATTAACGATTTCTATTTCATGAGTATTTATAAAAAAACGAAGGTTATGGGGCTTTCTTCTCGAAAATCATGGTTTTGTACTATTGAGAATTAAGCCCCATACATGGCAATATTGGTATATTTGCGTTAATGAATCTTGACGAGGCTGTGGGGAATATGCAGTCTAATTTTGATTTAATCGTTTGGATTCCAAGTTGATAACTAGTATTGTTTTAAATTGCTTAAGGCCATTTTCATAGGCTATACTCGAAAGAAGTCTGGAATATATCTTCGCATGAATGTTGACTAATCTTATTCCTCTAAACATTTTAGCATATCCAGGATGACCGTTTTTAAAATTAGGTACAATAATTCCCTTTACCCCAGGACTCTGATTATTCAACCCTGCTATACATTGTATTTTATATTATAAGTAATGAGGGAGCAATAATATCAAAAGAATTTGTGAATAATTATGCTGTAAGTTTATCTAAACCTTTGCTCTTGGAGTTATTTTGTGAAAAGAATCAAAATGATTCCATTTAGTAAATGGGTGGTCTAGAGCCGCTGTCATTTTGATCGTTATTTTTGTGTTTGTTGCTGTTATGGAGCCATAAAACGATTTAAAATGGTTATATAATTCATTTATTGTTGGTTGATTTGGGCTATTTTCTTAATTTTTAAATTGTTTTTTTTTTATATATTTCAAAATGCTTTTGGTCTGTTTTATAACATAATTTAACTCTCCGTCACTCTTATATGTATTGTTTACATTGAATTCTATTTTAGTTTATATCGTTTTATGTCTTCGTTGGAAGTCTTTCAATCTTTTGGGATATTTGATTGAATTTATTTGCTTGGTGATTGATCTTTCTTTTTTTTTTTAAATGTTTCTGTGTTTTTATCATGTTTTATATAATAGTAATAGTCTTCGTGTGTTAAAGGAGTGGGTTATTTTTTCGAGGTTAAGCTTTTTTGCTAGTGTGAATTTTATTGGCGAAAGATCGGAGTATTCCGTTGGTTCAATTATTTCAAATTATTAAATCAGTTAAAATCATTAAAATGAAGTATAAAATAATCGACAGTATTTTCCCCTGTATTTCAATAAATGTGCAGTTCCCTAATTTGTTATCTTGGCAAGGTCTGCCATTTGCTATAAATCGATTGGTCGACTTACACAGAGTTAACAGTTTCAATTGATCATCATTTGTTTTATCCTCATTAGATCTTTTACATAATGGATCAGTATATAAAACAGCATGATTAGAATAAAAAAAAAATATCATAATTTATGAAGTTATACTGATTTCTGCTGTTAAAATCACCAGTTATAAAGGTTATCCCTTTTGTTTGTATTTGATAAGTATTCTATATCGGATTCTAGAATATCAAAAATGATCCGTATCATCATCATCATGAAATATGTTTTTGGTGTTATATAGACACAAAAAAATATAAACATTATTATCACACTCAATAGTAGATTTACAAGGTTTTAGCCATACCTATTCTTTTTCATTTAATAAATATATAAAATATATACTTATTCCATTAGACTTATATATGACGTCCTTTACGAGTCTGTTTTGATTTGTTTTCGAACAGATGGTGAGTGTCATATTCATTTATATTAAAATTATAAAGTGTTCTTTTTGATAGACATGTTTCGTTGAAAAATAATATATCATACTTGTTTATAAAGTTTAAAAAATCTAGTGACGTAATTTTCACTTGTTCTGTTCCATTGTCAAGTAATTCTACCTGTTGTTCTTTGTACCGTTATGTATCGTTATGAACGACCCCAAAATGCAATGTTCAAAAAAAGTTCTTATTTGGTTCACTTGTGGAGTAAGAAATGTGCTCTTTTTCCTTATATAAATGATTGAAGGTTTAATTATGTTATTTTAGTTTAATACGAAAGTCAATCCATTTGATTCTGATATTTTCAAATCATCAAAACAGCACAAGTAAGACATTTCTCTTTTTAGTTCTTTGATCATATTTTTGCTCAACCAGAGTTCATAAAGCTCGAAATATTACCACTGCCTGAAATGATTAAACATATAACTTCCAAAGGTGGTGTGATTGTTCCCATGACAATAAGCTTTGCCTTGTCACGTCTTTATAAGAGCCATTGTCGGTTTCACAGCTTTACTGTGAATCACAGCATGCTAATACGTATTCTTTATTTTGTATAACTTCACACTGTATTTCATCTTGTCTCTGAGCTTTGAGTTCGTGTGTGGTTATTAGTATGTACATTTATGACAGAATTCTCTAAATAACTGGTTCACAAGATGTCGGTGATTTTGGACCTTTGGGTGAAATTCAACATACGTTAATTTTAGGCTACATTCGCTTTATCTTTCTGTAGTGGTTTTAAAAAATCACAAATGAATTTGTCTTTCAATTGACAACTGTTGATCTTTCGTACATGCATGTCTCTGTGTTATGTTTTAGCATGTTGTTACCGTTATTTGCATTTTAGTAATTCCTTGTTTGCTTTACATGTTTCATCAGATTTACATTGACAGGTATTGTCCGGACATCCTAAGAAAACTATTTACTTCATACTTAATCAACAAATTTGTTGTCTATCCATTTTTTGAGTGAAATATAGGCTAACCAGCTAGTTCATAAAAAATGAGAAACGGTAAAAGGAACTTCCTTAAAAAGTGTTAGTGTCGAAGATTCCCACACATACTATTGCAGGGGACAATCTTCTTGATAAATGAACAGTTCGTCACATAGAAAAGAAATCTCATAAATATTAAAGGAGGGGTGCACAAGTTGTTTATAGGTTTTAATCTGCACTTAAAAACATTTTCAACTAGGCTTCTGATTGAATGCTACAATTAATTATACCGGAAATATTATTTTAAAATACAGATATAACAGAGGAAAATACTCTGGGACAGAAACAAACAAGTCTAGGTCAGAGTCTACATTTTAGGGAAAAACGCGACTTTAGAAACCAAACTTTTCTTTGACTTCAATTACTACTGACATGACAAGATAAAATAATGTTGATATCTTACTGAAATAATCAATCTTTCTTTAATGATTCAAATGAAGGTTTTAGCGTTTATCCCCTTTTAATGTGGATGACCATTGACCTACGCACCCGTTGAGTGCCTCATATTTTGACCGCATAGCTGAAATATTTAACTGCATGCCGGAAACAAACAGGGCGTAATTGCAATACACAGTTATTTGTATCATCTAAGTATATAAACACAGATGTAACAAAATGATATAAACAGTACATACTGATATTTATACAACAAAGTGTTTTTGCAATTGCTCACAAAACTTAAAAAACTCATTTGGATTGCGTAAGAATACATATATTAATATTTCATTAGCTTGCTGTGTGAGCTTCTGTAATCGGCCGTGCATGCTGATGCTTTACATAATTGTTGGGTTTTTTTACTGTATGTATTTAAATGTTGTTGTTTTTTACTATTATCGTAACAATCGAAAGTGGCAGCTTCCTTCTTTTGGCCTAATCGACCGTATCTGGCGATACTTTAAAGTCGATCGTTGATACACAAGGTCGGGCCCAGCCATTGTTTGTGCCGTCGATATCAGGGTCAGTTTGTGTTCGACTAATGGTTCTGTTATCTTTACAGACCACATGAAATATTTCCAGGCGCATCCGTTCAATCTTGTCCTCTACTCCCGGACAGAAATGCAGTGACGCGATCTTAAGAAGCTCCATTCGACATTCCCGGAACCACAACACGTACAAACAGGTGTCGAGCATACAGTTAATCGAATAAACTATGTCAATCAATATCAATTGCAACCATGTGGTGTTAACGCCAAGGGATATAATAATCCTGATAACAATAGACGTTGAGATAATTACAAGTAAATATGCAAACGCAATCGTTGTTGCCTTATAACTGTGTAGAGACTTTGCTGTACTCTTGAATCGACCGGCCTTAGACGGATTGTGCTCCATTCTCACAATTCTAAATATGTTAATGTAACAAGCTATTGATAAAACAATGACGCTGAAAAGGACAATAGAGAACATGGTATGGGTAGCCTTGTTACATGATCCGATGACGTCAAGCCACGTGAAATTCGTCGTTATGTAACATGCACCGATACGTACACAGTAATATAAAGCCGACATAAAAAGCAAAATGCAAAATACAATTTTCTTAACATTTGATTTGGTTAATATTCTCATATATGAGTGTGGCCAAGTAAATAATATGAGCCGTTCAAGACACATTATCCCGACCATAAAATAGGCTAGCCATGCAAATTTGATGCTGACAACTTGAACTATGATGTTGGCGGTGTTGTCATCAATGAATTTCCGAGCTGTAAATCCGATCACAGCTAAAACATCCATGGTTATTGGAACACTGGAGAGGAACCTGTAAAATCAGATTTAAAACATTCATTTCAATTGTGGCATGTAAAATCTTGTGTTTAGCATATGTAATAATAGTGGAGCAATCTAAGAGCCTTGCCCCGTCTCAATGTAGGATTTGGTCGTATCTTGAAAATATTAAATCAGCAAATTCCATTTCACTACTTAGATCTTAAGCATGTACAACTAAAGATTCAATGTTTATTACCCAACAGTTTGAAACGCGTTTCCTTGACAAAGATTATTCTATATCACGCTAATTCACAAAACTATTCTCATAAACACAAACTTTATCGACGAAGAAAATATCCCAATCAGAAAAAAACGTGATCACTTCATTCATATATAAAAAGTATTTGACATAGTATGTAAATAATTGTATCCCAATAAACGTAATGATTTCGTAATGCAGTAAAGAAACGTTAATAAAAATGTATGCAAAACCAAGTATCAAATTACTCCTATTGAACATGAAGAAATATATTTATATACGAGTGTAAATGGATACCCAATACAATCCCTTCTACGCCCGCTTCGATAATACTGGTAGAAAAAAAAACATTTTTTTTTTAATTTCTGATTTTTTATTTTACTTTTGGATATGCGTTTGCCCAGTGCCACTAAACCGGGTTTATGTTTAAACTTTTTTCAACTGAGCTTGTTTCTGTAGCTTTTTGCATAGATATAAATATATATATATACATGTTTCATCATATTGACGTTTCCAGCAAGAGATGTACCCTAACAGATTGACCGCTTTGACAACCTTTTTTAATTTGTTGTCTTGGAATGAGCCACTTTTCTCGCGAATGTCTGGAAACAAATGATATAAGATTCCTAATAAAAACAGATCGCAGTTTTTATCATATTTTCGGTCGAAAATTGATGTTTTTCTTTAAACCCCCCGCCCCTCCAGAAAATAAAAATAAGTAGATAGATAGCAGACACACGCACACACACGCACACACACACACGCACACACACACACACACACACACGACAGTGATGTCCCCTACACTTAGATATGCATACAAGTAAAAACTACAATAGAGATTTAATATTTGTTAAATAATTCAACAAATACATACATTACGAAAATAAAAAAATAAAAAATAATCGTTATGGCTATTTGTGTCTTTTACTGATTATGTTAGTTTCAGTATTTCGCACTTTTTATTGTGGGCTTCGTACTTATCGTTTTTTAAAGCAATTTGCTCTTCTATTTTAATCCTTAATTTAAGATACATCATATATGCATTAAGGATAGATGTATATTGTTGCACTTGGTTGAGTTTATATAAAATTTCATTAAAACAATAAGGAAGTTGAAAACATTACTATATTTGTTTTTACATACTATTCCCAATAAAGCCTCACGTTTATTGATTACGATGTTAATTGTTGTTGAGGCAATAAAATTATTTAATTTGTTCCACAAATGTTGTGTTTCATAGCATAGAAAATATATAACTAATAACACACAGGGCATTGTTGCTTAGGTGTTCCTATATTATCGACAGACTTTCCGAAAAATATGCAAATGCTTGTTGATTCAAAAGGTGATAAAATATTGTTTTGTAAAATTTGGTCAGTTCCTTATTAACCCAAAACATGTTGCAAAGGATGTTTGTTTAATCCCGAAAAAAAATGTTCATCAAAACAAAATAAAACATAAACTTTGAAACGTTTTAATTTTAGACATTCCCTACCCCATTGTGAACCTTAAAGGCCCATAAGGCTAAGTTTGATTCGCATGAACATATTTCTATAAAAAACATATCGTCTGATATACTTTCTCTGAAATTCTTGATCCTAGGATTTATCTTGTTCGTCCGTTGATAAAGCAGCCGCATTGAATTGGGTAACATCTTTATACAGATTTTGAATAAATACCTGGCGTTTTTCGGTGTTCTCTTGGTCCGGTTGAGAGCGACGAGAGCAAGCAGGCTGAAAGCGATTAGCGGAATGTTGACACACGTGAACATCACCTTAATCCACGTACTGTAGTCATCAAGGCTGGACGGAGAGGTCATGTGCACTGCCTGCGTTTCATTAGTCCAATAGGTCGACATTTTGTTATTTGTACTTTTATTGAATGGCATGATCGACGCTTCTGTTAAATGAATTAAAGTTTAAACAACCAACTATGCACAACTATCTTATTTTTGAACAACTAGAAAGCTGATACGGCTCGTAATGAACCTATTTAATAGTTATAAAGGTAGAGCGACTGTTTCAATGGCAATTGGCGTTTTCTTTTTTCACTTCTTTATAAAAGCTATTGTCTGTTTCACATATGTTGTGCAAATCACAACACATATTAATCATCAATTATAAAGTTCACACCCTATTTGATAGAGTTTCAGCACTGTCGGTTTCATCTGTGAAAGAACAAGGCACCTAAATATGCACATCATTAGCACTCTTAAACAGTCAAGATATGTAAGCAATAGTTAACATAGCACAGACACCTGGGGACAATACAGATCAGGACCAATCATCAACCTTGTCAAATAACCCGGACATGGTGCTTGTGTTGAGGGTCAATTAGTATGTTTAAACTAGGCTCTTGAGCATTGTATATACAATTGTTTTCGTTATATGCTACAAGTGATTATAAAGGATTTATAATTTATAGAATAAATATAACACAAAGACTTTACATGAAAGAAATGAAATCTTAGACAGAAACAGGTCTAGGTCTAGGTTTGGGTTTACACTAGGAAAGACTGGCAATTCTGAAATTAAAAGTTTGTTTGTAACTATATTACATTAAATTCAAATTCATATAAGGCTTGGCTATGACGTCAGTAAAAATATTTATACCCGCGCTATTTCGGATAGTAAACAAAACAGCATTTGCAATGTCAATCAAGACGCAAGCCAATTATCAGGTCAAAAACATCCAAGTGTTTATTTCAAACCCTTTGAAGCATAAAATTTGAATCACACTATGTGCAAATGCATGAATTAATGGCATCGAGCATTGAGAGAGTGAGTGAGACCCTCTTTGGATAAGGAAACTAAAAAGAGGAAACATTATTACCACTGAAAACAATTGTCCTCAATAAAACAATACAATGGCAACTACTGGGACAAGCCCAGTAGCTAAAAATCCAATTATAAAACCCTGTTTAGGAGCAAAAGGCAGGGCCAAAACGAAAATGAACTTGGGACACAAAATATTAACATCACATACACAAATATAAAAACCACAAACATATCACACAAGCCGAGCTATCGGAGATATTGTCTGTCAGCGGTTTCATTTTACCAATACGTGATTGTGATGTAAACAATTTGAAAGCCTTCAATTTTGATTTTTTTATAGAAAATTACGTGTCGTCAGTTTGAAACTTCAAAATTTAATGCCAAATTTAGATGAGATAGAAATCATAGTTTATAGTTTAAATATGGATGTTTCAGGACTATGTAAGAAATGTTTATGTAATGGATTTTGTAATGGAGATGTAATTGATAAGAAACTTTTTTATTATGGTTTGACCACTTTCCAGTCAGTTTTTCTCTGGATACCCACAATGCAGTGCCAATTATATATAAGGCTTGTCGACAATTTGAGAGCTTAGATGTACAAGTTTTTCAGACATAATTAAAACATTAAGATTATAGAAACTCTACCGAAACCATGATTTTAACAAAGCCTTGAACTTTCTTACAAGTACGGTACATACTATTATTTTAAAGACCGCCCCCTATGAAAATCTTACGTGTAGAATCTATCAATTACCAGGGTGGTTCTTTTGGGAAAATCATAACTGCAGTAGGGTTTCGTGATGACCTAGAGAAAAATTTCAATAAATTTAGTAAATAAAAAAAAAATCACAAAATGTTATGAAACAGTATGAATGCCCTAACTAAAACACAAACTATCTGACTTTGCGTACACTGATATAATGTTATAATTACACATTCATCGTAGAAACTGTCGTCATAAAACTTGCTCTCGATTTCAACTTCACTAACATTTCAAATACATGTTATGTTAAAAAAAAAAAAAATATGCCGCCAGTAAATTAACAACACTGACGAGTGTTTCTGACATTATATTTTTCAATATCGACTTAACTTTTAATTCTAAAGTTTGTAAGCATAGATAACTAAGAAGATTCTAATGCCTCTGGACTTGATCAAATAGGACCAAAGACTTTCAAATAATGTGGATATGTTATTTTAGACAGATATATAACCCAATAAACAGCAACGTTTCGAGTGATCAACTAAAAGTTGAGAAAACTGTATTAAGACTCAGTCAAAGAGATCTCAACAATTATAGAGCTACAGACGAAACTCGTTGGCTCGATATTCTAGGGACCGGCCACAATACTTCGAGCCTCGAGAATATCGAGCCAAGCGGGATTGCTTACAGAATGTGATTTTTCCTTTGATATGTTACAAAAAGTCTTGTTTACCACGTTTGGTATTTGCTTCGCTATCTTTGCAAGAGAAGATTATTTATTGTATATAATAACCGCACACACGCCGTACAGTTCGCACTATTACTTATACGATACTAAGATTTTTTTTATATTTTTTTTATTTAATTACGCAATAATATTTGAAAAAAAATACATTTATGCGAAAACAACAAAAAGGCCAATCTTATACAGTTAGTAACATATAAACATAGCTCATACGATATGAACACAGCACTGGAAATATATGTATCACATGAATAAAACATTAAGCACATCTCACTGTTGAACCATTTTACTAAAATAAAATGCATATTACATGTTAAACAGCTTTAAAAATGAGGTGATCGGGGAAGTTTCGAATGTCACCTTTTCAAAATTTATATATTGAAAACAATTAAAGTGATGGAATGTTTGTTCAAACTGTTAAACCATTTAGATTGTATAACAATTATAAAACCAACCAAGCAATTGTAATCGATTTGCGCAATGTGCCAAATGAAGCCAAGCAAACAAATCAAGATGTCAATTTTTTACCTGAACCCGCCAAAATGAAATCGACCCAAGCAAACAAACCAAATTGTGATTTTCTTACTTGGGACCGCCAAAATGAGCGTGGAGATATATCGACCCTCAAGATATCGAGCCATCCGATCGATTTTATTATGAACAAAGAGCAAAAAAATCGGACCATTTAATTTGGTTCGAGGATATCGAGCCAACGAGTTTCGACTGTATCTTCATAAAATTTCCAAAGTGTAAAATGTCCAAAGTGTTGGACAAACACGTTGCAAATCAATTTACATTTTTTCTAGGTAATAATCATTTACTTTACAATCTTCTATTTGGTTTCCGATAATACCATAATGTCATTCAACACTTATATATTATGTGATTCCTGGTTAAGAGGCCGATTCTTGGCTAAACTGCTGGAACCGTTTTCATAGATCTTCGAAAAGCTTTTGATCTCCTAACAAAGAAGGGGGGAGGATAACAGGGGAAAGAACTGTGATAAGATGATAGCGGACAGAGAAAGATAGAATGAAGAGGGGGAGGGAGAGGGGAGAAGTGAAGATAGAAAAATGAGGGAATGGGGGATAAGAAGGAGGGAATGGGGAATTGAAGCGGAGGGAATGGGGGATTGAAGAGGAGAAGAATGGGGGATAAGAAGTAGGGAATGGGGAATTTAAGAGGAGAAGAATGAGGGATCAGAAGTAGTGAATGGGGAATTGAAGAGGAGAAGAATGTGGGATAGGAAGGAGAGAATGGGCAATTGAAGAGGAGAAGAATTGGGGATATAGAAAGATTGAAGACGAGGGGAAATCTGAAGGAATTATGTGAGACGATAGATGGAAAAAGCAGGAGATGCAGATATAGCTGAGTTCAGAGGGAATGGAAGCAAAGAAAAGGAGATGAGAGGAAAGGGTGGCGAGAAAATGGAGGCTGAAAGAGAAGGAGAAGAGGAAACAAGTATTAGAGAACAGTGGTTTGATTTCGTAACATGCGCGACCACATACACATGTACGATGGTGACTCTGGGAGTCAATGGAAAGACAGAAGAGAAGACAGATCTCGTACCATGCACGACCACACGTACGAGTGGAGGCTCTGCGAGCCAGGCTCGGAAACCAGCACCGCTGGTTCCCGTACAAATTCGTCCAAGACTGGACACCCTGAGAGATTGTGTCATAATATAAAATTTGGAGGTTTAAATGGCAGATTTATACATCTCTTTCCGTAATAATGTTATTTGTATAAATGTTAACAGTGGTGCACTGAAAACCTACATGTTAAAATATCATATTTTTAGAACCTTATTCTGTAGTGATACTTCTTGAAAGTTGAAGTGTTTGTCCTATTTCAGCAATTTAGTAAAATAATGATGCCTTCCGGTTTTGTTTTTTTCAGCTGGTTTATATTATAAATAAATTTGATAAATATTCTATAAATAACTATATTAACAATGCTTTACTGTAGCGTGTTCGGCCATTACAATAAAAGGTGCAAAAAATGGCTTTGAATGTAAAATGGCTTGAAACTTAGGTTGCTTAGTTTAGTTTTTATTTACTCTCATCCCATCATACAAATATGTGTTTTGGGGTCATCAACATGAAAAATACAAAATGTTTTATATAAATATGCAAAAGAACAATAATATATATTGACCAGACTGTATGGTTATTAATGTAGTACTAAGTAGGTTCAAACAAAAGTTTGAGTACATAAACAGATAAATCTATTTATAAGGACAGTGGATGCTAAAATTAGACAAATAAAGTAATGTTGGTTAAGGGTTGCCAGGTGGGGTTTTAAAAGCTTGACATATAATTTTGACAAATTTGCTTAGGTTATTCAGCTTCAAAAGATCATTTTCACTCTTATTTTTGAAACAGCCTCATTTATTTTTACCTTATCAAATATAGTATTGCTACTATCAAGAACATTTTTAAATGTCGTTTATTTTCTGCACATCTAGGTTTGTTACAAATTCTTCACACTTGTCATTTTGCCAGTGACGTATTCTTTCTCAGTTATTATGTAGATCAGAATCTTCGACATGTCTGAAAGCAATGGACAAAAGTCAGCAACTTCAAAGTGACTAAACAGTTTAAGACATTCTTTAGAGGCAATAATATAATCTACCACAGAAGCATTCTTACAAGTAAAACTACCAACATTTTTATCAGAAAATGCTCTTCCATTCATTATTAAAAGATCGTTGCTTTTACAGAACTCTATAAGGTTGGAACCTAATCTGTTCACAAATGTATCTTTAGAAGAGCGGTTTACAGCCATATTAGAAGAGGTTAACAATTGTGCAATGTTTTCATCAAATACTTCATTTGGATTGATATCAACTTCCTCAAAAATAAAGTTGTCAACAATTGTTATATCAGACAGTGAGCCGGTTCTTGCATTAAAATCCCCTAATAAAATCACATTTTTATGTGATGTGCTATATATATCAATTTCTTGGTAAAAGGCTTCATATATTTGGAATTGTCTGGAGGGACATAAGTTATTCCAAAGTAAACATCTTCATCAGTATTAACCAGAGTGTTAGCAATTTAAACCATTGAATGTATTCACAGTTGTTTTCTATAGTTTTGAAATGAGGTAAAATATCATCTTTAATAAAAACTCCTATTCCTTCAGATTTTTTGGTATCTCTATGGCATTCTATTTTTTGGTACAAATGTATAGTTTTCTACTTTAACTTTATCATATTCATCAAGTTTTGTCTCAGTGCATGCACAAATATCAAATTGCGATAAAAAAAAAACTACAAAAATCAGGTATATCTAGTTTTGGCTTAAGCCCACAAACATTTAAACAAGAAAATGATAAATTTTGTCGGTGTGATGGGTCTCCACCATGGCAGTCCTACAGTCGAGAGCTGAGTGGTTCCTGTCGGGAGGTCTCTGAGGGGCAGCTGATCAGGTCGGACTGGTGCTCCATTGACGAAGAGTTTGTCTTTGACGAGCGTAGCCTTGTGGTTGTTCCTCTTTAGCTGACGTAGGACAGAGTAGAGCTGTCTCCTCTTCTTCTCAACTTCTCCTGGGAACTGCCCCCTAATACCATATTTAGCTTAAATGATGACTTCCGTACTAGTTCACGTTCTTTGAAGAGATTAAATTTGGCGATAATTGGTCTAGGGCCGTTTTGTCCTCTTTCGGGGGGTGCCAGCCTGTGTACACGTTCAAACTGTATGTTTCTTATTTGTAATATGTCAGAGAGGAAGCAGTTTAGTTCATGTTCTGTATTTTCAAAAGTTCGTCCACCAGTGTTTTGTACTTTTTCAGGAATATTTGTGAATATGAGGTTGTCACGCATACTACTGCATTTAAGGTCAATCAGGTCTTCTTTTAGAGATATATTTAGCTGGTTCATGTCAGTTAATGTTTGGCGAAGTTCATCATTGTTTGTCTCAATGCGCTGCAGTTCTTTTTCACAAATAGATATTCTGGCAGAGTCTGTGTTGCTGTTTTGGATCACTTGATCATATTTATCATTAAGGAATGCGTATCGGTAGTACATGTAAAACTGATGTTTTTACTTCAAATGTAAGTATAAGTGTTGAAACATGAAGAGTGCTTGCTGTGCGTCACAAAATTTGTATTCAACTCTATGACATGATTTTGTTTGGTGTGTTTTTGTGTGTAAAAATCTGATATATGTCTATACTGTTTACATTAGTATGTTGTTGTTTTTCATATTTGATAATATTTTGAGATGGTCACTTAAAACTGTTTATTAGACAGTCATATGAGATTTAAGTTAAATTGGGTATCATTTTAAATGCGTTTAACATATTAATATCAAGATGTAGGTTTATAAATGATAAACTATTCGGCGCGAGGAAATGTGAAAATCTATGAAGAAAATATCTATGAAGAAAATAATGTAAAAAAACTCTAAAAAATGGCTGAGAAACAGTATGATTTTCTTCGATCCGGACAGCGGATAAATAGACACTATATTATAAGCGAACCTTTAATTTTACCGCATAAAATAATTGAAGCAAAATTATACACATGGATGTCCACATGAAATAGGTACAAAACATGAAAAATGTAGTGATAAGTTTGTCTCAATCATTGGTACTCAAAGTACTCAGGGGGGTGGGGGGGGGGCGTAAGACGACTGCGGCCGTTGCGCTGCGGACAACCCGATGGAGCGCAGGCGAAGTTGCGGTGAGTGTGTAAGTTTATTTATACTCGCATTCGGGCAAGGCCCATTCGGCGTTTTCTTCTTAATATTAGATTGTTAGTCATGTAAGATTTTTGTAGCATAGTGCACAGATAGAATGTACCCTTGTTATATCTACACTGGTCCTTAAACGTGCACCAGTGCATAGCACTGTCGCACATTGGTTCCCCATTTAACGTCCCTCCCGGAAGACGGTTAGTTCTGCGGGGTCGTACCTGCTACCCCTGGATGGACAGTCATGTGTTTTACCACTAGACCACGGATCCGCAAGGGTGGTTGCGGTGGTGGCAGATCCCACGCAGTGCGGCTTTTCGGACATGCGCACTGCTGACTGTCTCCTGGTGGACGATATACTTGGGAGCATAAACTTCCAGGAGCAGGAGCTACGGGCATGGAAACTTTGGAAGTTTGAGCAGGTGCCGACATTGTCAGAGTGTCATCACAGGGGACATGTTGTTGTCAGAACAGTTACAGTTTCTTTAACGTGTTCGGTGTAAAGCTCCAATACACGGGATACAAGTTTCATGGATTGAACCAGTACGGACTACGCCATTTTCTCGGTACTATCCTTTTAATGCCGAGCGCTAGGCAAGAAAGCTACTGCATGGTACCATATTTTAACGTCTTTCGGTTTGACGCGACCGATGTTTGAACTCCCGACCCTCCGCACCCGAACCGATCGCTTAACCACCGAGTTATCGGGGCAGTAAGCTACTATCGGGGCAGTAAGCTACATCTTACATCTCTACAGACAAAAAGTACTTGTTGTTTGGTATATTAACGAGTTTGCATCCTGCATAATTCAACCAACTAATTTTAAGATCATTCAACCAACTAATTTTAAGATCATTAAACCAACTAATTCTAAGATCATTCAACCAACTAACTTTAAGATCATTCAACCAACTAACTTTAAGATCATTCAACAAACTAATTTTAAGATCATTCAACCAACTAACTTTAAGATCATTCAACCAACTAACTTTAAGATCATTCAACAAACTAATTTTAAGATCATTCAGCTAACTAATTTTAAGATTTAAGAATTTTGATGCAACTCATCCAGAATATTTTAAGAATGTTAGTCCGTAATTATATTGAAATTACATGTATACTTGGACGATTTTAGGCGAGGGGGCGGGGGGGGGGGCGGGATCGACGGGTGCCCCCCTTGGTCCGCTAGCCTTTGTATTTTTCATAACTAAAATGTTTTAAAGAATTTGAATTGTTACTAATTATCAATAGTATTTCGTGTTAACATTCTAATAAAAAAATCAAACTCATTAAAAGTTTTGATGTCAATCATTTAAAAGTATAGTATTATGCTCAAATAGCTGTAAAAATGTGATTTTGTGTTTCTTCATAATATGAACAATAGAAAAAAATATTTTGAATTTTCTTGAAAACGGCTGCTAGGTGGAACGTTTAAATTTTGTGAAGTATTCCTTTATGTTATTATTTTGAGTGTATTACCGTAGTTAGAATATTAATGAAATGTATTTAAAAGTTGTACATGCCTATTTTGATGTAGTTTACATGACCGTGAAAACTCTTGTAAGTCTGTGTGCCGGTAAGGGGTGCAACTCTTTCGGTCATGTTTGATTTTCGCGGGGAAACGTTTCAATCATAATCAGTGTCGCGAGAGGCATGCCAAAATCACTGGGGCGTGTAAAAGATGCTATACACAAAAGAAATGTGATAAAAATTAGGAAGTTAGACTTCACATGATTATAATCAGAGTTAACACAAGTTTTCTTTGTGCGAAGAGAATTGAAATAAGGTAAGTTTTCAAACTGTCTTTGTGTCTTATTGAAATTTGATTGCGATAGTTTGGTCAAGTTACAGAAGTTTTTAATTGATAATGATCAGGGTGAACAGACGCTTATAAAGCATATTGAGATTTATTTTAGTCGTCATTATCTTTTCTTTTTCATCTAGTTTAACTGTTCGTCAAGTGAATTTTCTTAAATAAAATGTAGAAATTCTGAACAAAATACCATGGTGACTACATTTGTTTGAAAATGATGCCATGATCTGTTAATGATGGTGGCATATGGAACAAATTATTTTTGACGTATACATTGATCATTGATTATTTTTTGTACTTGTATGTATTAAAATTACTTGTATATCATGAATTGGATTACAACAATAACGCAGTATATCGCAATGAGCAAATATCTATTTATAATATAAACAACAAACAAACAAAATTCTGCAGTTCTGAGACGAGTCACCCGATTTTCAAGATGATGAAAACAGGAAACATGTGTCTGTATTACTCATAAGCATTTAGGCTGGCTATGCAGAAATATTTATTTTAATTAATATTTGAACTTTTTTTTATTATTGCAGTAGTGGAGTATCCTGTCCAAATTGTTCATTCATGTAAATTCTAGATATTTAGAGAAACAAATGAGTTTTTCATACAACAGTACATGTACATTGTTTTACAAATCTCTATCATATTTTTTTTAAATGAGGCATAACAAAGAAATGTTTGGTTCTGGTTTTAAGACATAACTTATTTTTTTAACCTAAAGTTATTTTTTTATGTCCAGCAGTCACTTTTTTCTGACTATTCTTTTTATCAAATTATCTCCTTAGAGATATTACTATACATGTAAATAAAGAAATATCCGCACCTATTCTGACCCTATATTTTTTGGCAGTGAAATCAGTAAACAATTTCACATTGCATAAACTGGTCAACTAAGATAAATTACAGTAAAAATAGATATTCTTACTACTAAAAAATATTAATTTGAAAAATTGTACCAAACAGCAGGGTTCTCAATTTAGAAGGTCTGTAAACAGCCCAGTTGGGTTATAGAGCACTCGCCTTGTCAGGGGAAGAACACAGGTTTGAGCCCTGGTCTGGCTGCACATTTTTCTCATCCAATGACAATATGACATACATATGTATTGCTAAGTTAGCTTCATTGATCCTTATGCAAATTACCAATGCATAAAAAAAGGTTTGTTTCTGGTTATATGCCCCCAAAATGTGTTGTTAGGTATCTGTGTTTTTAATAAGGCATGTTAATTTACAGTCAAAGGGCATTTTTTGTTGACATATGGAACTTAGAACTACTGCAACATTTAACGCTGAACTGAAGTCTAGTTTGTCCAAAAAAAAATTGGTTACCACATTTTTTTGCAAAATGTTGATAGTTTACTATTTTTCAATATTTAATTTTGGAGTCAGTGGAAAAAAATAGGGTTCCCTCTGGTTACCAGGAACATACCTATTCTTGTTGGACCCAAACATTTGAAGCAAGCCTATTTCCAAAACAGCCGTAAATTTCTCAAAGCTTAAAACAGATTGTGTCAAACTTTTCAAGGTTTGTTTACACTCAATTTCCCTGACATGATTGCTTGGAGTTAAATATCGGTGCTGCAGCTCAGATTCGTGAGCTATTGGGAGATATATTCACGCAGAATTTTGGAATAGCAATTTAAATATCACATGGATGCTTTGTTGTGTTAAAATTTCAGGGAAATACTAGTCTATTTAGGATAAATAATTAACTGTCTCCTGTAGAGAAGGTAAATAGTCTGACAGTTTTTTAAATGTCATGATTGTTTGCTTGTAAGTATAAAAAATTAAAATAC
The DNA here is from genome assembly GCF_026914265.1 of Mya arenaria. Classification (NCBI taxonomy): domain Eukaryota; kingdom Metazoa; phylum Mollusca; class Bivalvia; order Myida; family Myidae; genus Mya; species Mya arenaria. The sequence goes on along the minus strand of NC_069137.1, from coordinate 37,037,460 downwards.
AGGGTTTCCTCTGGGTTTTGAAAAGTTATGGCAATTTTTTTTTGGCAGGGTGTTGAGGGGGCCATAGCAGGCCCCATTGCTGGTCAAAGGCGCTGTCTGTGTGGGATTTAATGCATTTTAAGTTTAAGCATTCTAAAGCATAATAAAAAAATTGGTTTGGTTAGGTTTACATCCTTTTCACAATCAGGTAGTGAAGGTAGGCTTTTTAAAAAAATATGATATATTTGTATTAGGCTTTATATAAGAACTTTATTTTCGTAACTCGAGAATGGTTTTCAAGAAATCTTCTGAATAAAGCATTTAAGGTGTTAAACTACATATAAAACATTTAATTTTTTATTTTATTTTTTACCAACTGACTAAGAAAATCGTAGTGTTGGTGCCTATTTCGTTGGTAGTGTCGGGTAACCGGAACCAAATGTATTTTATTAGGCCTAAGTTTGTATCTAAACATACCTAAACATATTGATGCAAGACCGAAAAGTGAAGGCGGTTAATAACCTGGCAGCTAAAGGGCTTTAAACATTTCTTATATATATAGATAGGTATTAAAGTTTTTTTGGCAAGTGATTTTTTTGCAATAAGTTTTTTGTATAGACCTAACTATTTGGTACATGTAATTAAATCAACTATTTTACAATATATTAAATGGGTTTGTTATATATACAAATAATTAACTTATTAACTCATCATTCTTTCTCAAAACTGTCAATCAAACAAAGTACCCAAGTTCAGTATCCACTCGAAGAGTAATTAAAAGAAGTTATGCATTTATAAGTTATAAAACATTTGGTTAGAAAGCGGAAAATAAAGTTAATGGAGAAAAGTGTCTAGTATATATTCTAACGCATTCCAATGATGACAAATTATCCCGCATGATATTATGAGTACATTAATTACTTTACACAAGCAGCGCACAAAACTCCAATCCTCCAATAATAATACTCCAAATGGATGTTTTAGATTTAACCAAAATGCACCATTTATGAGCGAGTTTTTTTTCAGTCCTATTTTGGGCTAAAAATTGACCCGATTACCCTTCTTGAAAGTTTTTTGGAGCGTTGTCGTTCAAGACCCTGGTCTATGCTGCACAAATTAAATGTTTTGTTGTACCAATTGTGCTGTAAAATATTTGAGCAAATATTTTTTGTCAATTTCGCTTCAAAGCACTACTGAGCGAGGGAAGGGTGTATAACCATTATGGAATATGAGTGATATAAAAACAGAATTTTCCATTACGCTTAAAAGCAGTTCTGAGCAAGCGAAGGGCGTAACCATTTATTCCGCCCCTGCATTATGAAATATCATTGTTTTTCTCATTTTTTCAGGAGCAAGGCAATTATACACCACCATCACCATGCCACATACATCCATGAACCTGTTGGGGAGGATTTCGTTACATTGATGAGTGAGTTGGATGTATGAATGAGCTGGAGTTCACATATGTTAGTACTTAGTGTACAAGAACTCATGACACTCGTATGGTAAGAGTGGAAACTACCTGATTCATGGCAGAAATGTTTTAATGGGTGATATATGAAGATACCGGGAGATAAGTGGAAGTTCTTTGTTCATTCATTTACTTGTACTGATACTGGAAAGTGTACATGTTTCGGGCGGGATTTTTAATGTATACATGTGGAAAGTGTTCGAAAACTTGAATTGACCATTATTCATCTGGAAATTGTACATGAGTTGATGGGGATTTTTGAAGTATACATTTTAATAGTTTTTGAAACTTTTCATTGACCAAATTTTGTCATGAAACTCATTAATTCTGGAATTGCGTCAGGAATGTTTTATTCCCGATGCATGACAATTTCGTAGATACATGCAGTGAACAGTGGAAGCTTTTTGTTCATTTTTACGTGATATCTATAAATTGTACTTGAAAGAGAGAGTTTAAACACTGCTAATTACGTGGTAAGGGTATAAGGTTTTGAATTTGATTACCAGCTTGTTGGATAATGTTTTCTGACAATACAAGATACTGAAGTGTTTGGTTCCTTAATAGGAAAACGCGAGTGTTCAGTAATGCTTTAGGTGAAGGGGAGTTGAAAAAATAATGTCAAAATGTTTGTCTGGAGATACATGTATAAGTGTCAAGTCTTCATAAATTAAACATGGCCAATTCTATTTATAGCCATTTACAAGTGTTGCTTGGCTATGATGTACATGTTGATGCTATGTACATGTAGTCGTGAATATACAGTGAGTCTTTGACAAATCGTTTCGGAGTTTGACAGAACATTTTACAAAATGAATTACCATGGCAACCATAGAGGTATCACATAAAACAACGCCAACAACAAACAAAAACAACAGCGTATTTCCATCTCATTCTCAATATTCCAATCAGTTTGAACGAGGACCTTTACCGAACGTGACGTCCCAGAAAGATTCAAACATGTGCGCCGGACGATTGTGGATATTCCTTCTCCTTGGCGTAATTTTGGTTGTACTGGGGATCGTTTCGCTAGGAATATACATGAATATGGAAAGCGTGACGTCTTCGAAGGAGAATATGGAGCTGATGCCACTGTATATACCCTCTGGAAGTGTGAGTAAATTGTATAATTTATTATTTAGTCTACTAAATGTTTGTTTTGATAATATGATTTATATAAGATGGAAGATTGCAGGAGAAATATAGTGAGAGAAAACTGGTAAAAACTCTTAAAGAGACTTTTTCATGGTATGAAAAATGCACTTTTTACAGATTTTTTTTATTTCAAAATAAAGTGTGGCAAATCGTTAGGAGTGTTCAAACTAAGATACTGATGACTGGAACACTTCAACAAATGTTGATATTTATGTATACGCTCAAATTTTGTCTTTGAAACCTCAATTAAATAGAAAAACTCACAGTATCCTGATTAGTTAATTGACATTATACCAGATGTTACCAATGTATTCAATAAAGGTTAAAACATCCATCAGCTTATTATGAGCCAATGTGGGCAAATGGAAATGATATCAGTTATCTAGCTTTTTCAAAAGAACAATGTATATTTTCTTGAAATTAGAAAGCAACCACCATTTCCTAGCATGTTTAGTCAGACCTAAAAAAAATCATTTGGTTCTAGGGCAACATCCTAATAATTTTGCCTATAATTTCTGACCAATGAGATGCCTATAATTTCTGACCAATGAGATGCCTATAATTTCTGACCAATGAGATGCCTATAATTTCTGACCCGTGAGTTGCCTATAATTTCTGACCAATGAAATGCCTATAATTTCTGACCTATGAGATACCTATAATTTCTGACACATCAGATGCCTATATCTTCTTGTCAAGAGATGCCTAGTATAATTTCTGACCCAAGAGATGCTTATAATTTCAGACCAATTAAATGCCTACAATTTCTGACCAATAAGATGGGTCAGAAATTATAAGCAACTTATAGGTCAGAAATTATAGGCAACTTATGGGTCAGAAATCGTAGGCAACTTATGGGTCAGAAATTATAGGCAACTTATGGGTCAGAAATTATAGGCAACTTATGGGTCAGAAATTGTACGCAACTTATGGGTCAGAAATTATAGGCAACTTATGGGTCAGAAAATATAGGCAACTTTTGGGTCAGAAAATGAAGAGAAGGAAAGGAGAAAAACTTGACCTTAAAAAATAATGATGAATAAAGAGCAGATAAAGAAAAAAGAAGAGAAAAAAATACATGAAACCACTTGTACATGGTTTACATACAGGACATAAATAACAGCCCTTAAAAAACTTTATATTATGACACAAAGGGCCAGGCCTTTAAGGCTTGAGGACCGGAATTGCGACATTCCTGGCTCTGCGCACCCGTTCTATTTTGGCAAATGAAAGATCAATTGTGATGGTGGCTAACTAGTGAACAAAAATATTTCTCCAAAAATAAGCCTGCTTTGCTTTGAATCCAAGCTAATAATTTAATTACCCAGATATTTTTCCTCAGCCATGGTGGAAGTCAGATTCCCACGGTAGTTGCCAGATATTCTTGTCTGCGAAATATTGGAAGATTTTTCTTAGAATTTTCAATTGGGCGAAAAGTTCTGCTTTCATTTAAAATGATTTTAAGTCAGTTTGATTTATTCGAAAAGCAGTTTACTCTTGTATTTAATTATTTTGTTAATTGGTTCTTGAAGAATTTTTAATGGTAGAATGGTTAATTTATATTGCTTCAAAAGTAGATCTAATTTAGGAAAGTAATTTGATATTTAAATCACGAAAGCTCTTATCAAGGTATTAATTAATATTTCAGACATCAAGAACATGGTATTATCATTAAGTATTGATAAGCCAGAATTTAGTTTAAACTTTAATTATTTTACAACAATTGCGAAGAAAGTTATATTATTAAGTTATAGTTAGATGACATGAAGTAAATTCTTATTCTTAATGATTAAGATTGGGCCGAGTGAGTATTATCAGTATAGCTAACGAGTCCTTCTTTATCATTAAGGAATTACTTCAGGTCTTGTAACTGACTTCGAATACATCCTCATTTGCTGATACATTGACTACGCATAATCTGGCATCTAAGGAGTATGTATCTGATGAGTGGCAGTAGGGGGACCTTTAAACACCAGCGAAAGTTGAAATTCTTAATGATTAAGCCTTAATTAATGAATAACCTATCTGCAATTTCATTGGCTTAAGATGTAGGTTGTATTCTAAGTTTCTAACTTAGATTAAGTCACTCTTGCAGGTGGCACTTTTGCGCGAGAGTGTTGTCTTGTGTTGTGGGGAAAACCAGAGAACCCCAAGAAAACCCACTTGTCTGGCTTGGTGACCAGTCCAACCAAACTCACATTCTATTTATAACTATTAAGTGTTAAGGAAATATACTTTTCCCTGCCATAATGAAAATAGTTCCTGCACCCACAACTAGTAGTATTTCAGATTAATTATACATCTGTGAACGCTTCCATGCAAGTGTTTAATTCAGTATTTTTAGGTAGTGATTCAAATTATTGTTGCTTTTACAATATTGTCAAGGACATCGTTAAATAACTAGCGTTTAGGTTTAAATGAATAACATTATGATTTCCCCTCATGCTTGTTATTGAACAGTGCTATTCCAATGTTGAGGTTAATGTCAAGTCATGTGAAGAAAGGAAACACTAGACATGGTAAATTCTAGTGATGTTCTGATGATAGATTATCATCGAAAATTGATTGGTTGCGCCTGAAATTGGCGACAATCAATTGTATAATTTGTTAATCATCGATTCAACTGGCGAGTTGTTTTTCTTCTTTCCTCTCGTTATTTGTGTTTGGTTTTATCTTTTCACCAATTTTCTTCTTTGAGTTTATTTATTCATTTAAATTGGAAGTGTTCAGTGGTTAATGTTAACAATATATGGCCGAAAGCAACAACAACACTAGATACATGTAAATTAAAACATTTATACATGATACTTATAACATTTTAAGCATAATTAAGGAGAATGAGTTATGGTACAAAATTAAAACTACTATTAAGGAATTGTTAAAAACCGATTGTTGAAACTATCGATAATTGGTTACTTGAGAGGAACCGATTATCGATAGTCAAACTGGAATCATTGGCGCGCTTTTCATTCCCACCACTTGTAAATTCAGTAAAAGTATCAAATTTAGATTTTAGCAGCTGAGTGAAAAGCATTTAAAAGAACAACATTTCTTGGTTTTGGAGCTTAACTTAAGCTGATAACTGGCTGAGATTTCCTTGTTATTGAAAAGTGTTTTTTTCTCTTATGACTTTTCTCCTGTGAAAGCACAACACTGCAGTTTCTCAGATATAAAATCTTGAACCTTGACTGGTGAAGTGAAATACAATACTGATTCCTGCAGATTAGGCGTGACACGATTAATGTTGTGGTTCCCGTTACTCTATTGACTCTATTTTTAAAGCTGCACTCTCACAGATTGAACGTTTTTACAACTTCTTTATTTTTTGTCTTGGAACGAGCCAATTATTGCGAAAATCCATGGAAACCAGTTATATAATACTGGTGACAAAAAACAAGATCGCAGGTTTTTATATTTAAGTTCAAAAATTGATGTTTTATGCATTTTTCTTAAACCGTTAATAAAACATTAATTTTCAAACGGAAATATGAAAATGTACGATCTTTTTTTTTTTGCCAGCAATCTTATACCATTGGTTTGCAGATATTTACGCAAAAATTTGCTCTTTCCAAGACAAAAAAAGAAGTTGTAAAATGGTAAATCTGTGAGAGTGTGCATGTACATGTAGCTAGTTTAAGTCCAGTGACCCTAATCATAATTAAAAGAGAAAAAAAAGTGTAACTTTTGTATATGATTTTGTTACATTTTTGGCAGAATTTATTAATGTCAGAATGTGTGTTTGTAAACAGTTTGATGATATTCATACTTTATATGCTATTAAATAATTTTCCAAGATAAAATGTTAATTCCCTATAGATAAAGCTGCGCCTGTTTTCTGTCAGAATGTAATAGAAACCAAATCATTATTTTTGATTAGCCTTTAATATTATGTTTTTTTATGTGTGCAGCATATGATAAAAAAAGGTTCAAGTTTTCCGTGAAATGAAAACGTTAACAAGTGTAAGTGCCAACCCTATAATTTCATATTACTTCCGAAATGTAAAACTGCATCGCACTTGTAAGAATAATGAATATTAAGCGAGTTCATACTATACTTGTTTTTAGAGCTTATTTAATTGTATCGCTGTACTCAAGAATGGTTACAATTTTCAGACTGGAAACTTAAGAAACCTTTGTATGAATTTGAGATACAATGATATATTATTAAACCTTTTTTCATTGGTATGTTACTGCCAGTGGCTATTTCAATTTAAAACCCCATTTTCTCATGATTACAGCTATTGTTGTGAATTTTCCCCTTTTTCTTTATCCCAATATTTTATTGTTATAGTGTGGGTTTAAAATCACTGGCCATTTATTTTCTCCTCAAAATGTCTCATCGGGATTTCAGCTTCTTTTTTCAATTTTCGGAAGACTTCCAAAGTAAGTTTAGTACTGAATTATGTCATTTAATTGACTTCAACAGATAGTTCTTTTTTGTCTCCTCAACTTGAACTCAGAATTTGAATTACAATTGATTTTAGAAGCTGTATTCGGAGCATTGTCAAAATAAACTATCAAAATAGCTGGTAGGAGTTACTTGGTGTGTTTTAGTATGGAACGTAAGGGATCATTAAAGATAATCATGTCCATCTGAAATTGAAATTGTAATGATTGTACCTGTCATTCTAGTGGTTTAGTGGTTTTGTATATGTTGTGTCAAAGTAAAAAGGATGACTTTGTGAATCTCACATGTAACAGGGGCCATACAAGTATAAAGACATTATCTTGTTTTGTCCATCAGAATTTGAAATTGTAATAATCGTACCTGTCATGCTTGCTGTTTAGTGGTTTTGTTTATGTTGTGTTGAAGTAAACAGTATGACTTTGTAAATTAATCTCCCATGTAACAGGGGGGAGGGGGGTACAAGGAAATTTGTCATGCTTGCCGTTTTATAACGGTGGTTTTGTTTATGTTTTGTTTATGTTGTGTGGGATTAACAAGGATGGCTTTGTAGCATTTTTTCACCATTTAAGTGGATCTTCTGGCTCCTGTGACCCCCCCCCCCCCCCCTCAAAAATATGAATAAGTAAATATTGTTTTGCTTCTTATTTGAAGTCAGGAGGGCCCTCAAAAGAGCCTCTAAACCTACATCATCTACAAACAGTGGAGAACAAAAGCCCGTTGAGGGGAAAGGGCGAAATCCTTTATGAGACATATTCAATTAAGATGTCTTACACTTGAAAATAATAATGTCCCTAAAGTATTTTGACATTTAAACTCCCCCGCCTTTTACTTTGGAAATGCAGACTCAAAAAGCTCACTTAAACCTTTGCAGACCCCCCCCCCCCCATATTTTAATCGCCAGTGTAATACCACTAGACCACTGTTTGATGTACTGGAGTCTGTTTCATGGGAAGGAACTTGCGGGTGGGGATGGATTGGGAATTAGGCAGGGTTGGAAGTGGGGTGTAAGTGGTAGGGGTTAGGAGTGGAGGGGGAATGGATGGGGTTTGGGGATGGAAGGGGCTTCGAGTGGAGCTGGTTGGCATTATATGAAGATTTCCTAGATGAGAATTTGACCATTTTGAAATTTTCCCCTACATGTAGGGACGAAATAGCTCGTATTGATTCTTCATGAAATGGCCCTTGAATTGACATCCCAACCAGGTATACATGTAGGTACTACTTAATTCTAGGTCTAGCTGTTAAAGACATGGGACAATCACCTCAGAACCATTTGCCCCTTTATCTGTGTCACAAGCATTAAAGCCCTCAGAGTCACTGCCAAATATCTAGATGTATGTTCAAAGTAGCTAAAACTGCTGAAATTATCATTCTGCTTATAACATCTCAAAATAATAAAACAAAAACATATCAAATTTAGTCCAAAATATTACATTTCTTGATATCATTGATTCATGAACTGGATTTGATTACCAGATTTGAGTCAATTAACACACAAGTAGTTTGAGCTATTTATTATAAACAATACGGTATTTAAATGATAAACATCTTGGCTCATTATTTAAAATGGGTGGGTTTACTATGAAATCTTTGATAAGATTAAAACTTTAGATTATTTCATTGTCTCAGTGTAATTTAATTTATTTTGAGTTAAATATTTAAACATGTTTGAAAGATTTGTTTTTGCAACTAAAATTGTTTGTACATAAAATTTTAAAAAATCTGAAAATGAGCCCAAAAGTTGAGTCTGTATGATTATAATAGCAGGCAAAGTACAAAACTTTAATATAGCTAGGTGCACATTAAAAATGAATGGACAATTCAAACAGATCACTGTTGAAATATTATTATTGGTTATTATTATTATTTTACTATTCATCAAAAAATATTATGAGCAAATTAAATAATTTAGTTATATTGATTCTGTTAAAAAAATCGATATCTGTAAAAAAAAGAATTAATAGAATATCTGACTAAAGACGCCAGAAAATCTTGTCGAAATTTTATTATTTATTTACAATATTCAAAAGCCTATTCAGACATAAAAAAAGCTTTTTAAATCATAATTAGTCCCATAAAAACTGAAAACCGCTACAAAAAGTGGTTTGTGCTCAAAAGAGCTATTTAAATGTTCAATGCTTTTAGGACAAGTTTTTACAATGAAATATGACCACTTCTAAAGGAATTTTAATACTTGTAGCTTTTCTATTTTATTCTCATATCAATGTGTTTCGCACAACCAGTGTGATCATTAAGTGCAACCATTCAGTAAATGCACCTGCTCAATTGTATGGTCATGTGACTGTCATGTGATTGTGTTATTTACATGTAGGCTATATTGTACCTGGTTTGACAGGTTGCAATGTACTATTAAATTTAACAAGGTCTGATGGACTGTTGAATGTTTTAAATAAATTGATTATGTTTTTGTCTATGATGGTAGTGAAACAAATATCTTTTATTTAATACCTTCAAAGACCAATTTAGTACTATATTATGTGGAAATAATTGTATAATGAATTTTTAATACCAGTAGTTTTTTTAATAAATGGGGTTAAATGTCCACATACATTGTCTTTTTACATCTTAAACAAATCTATCACATTAAATGAATCTCATGTATTGATGTAGTTTTCAATTTCGTTATATACAATAATATATGATGGTATTTGAAACAGTATTTTGCGATAAACATTAATTTTGCTGTTGTTAAAACAATAAAATAGTCGATAAAAACTAAATTATTTGTTTGTATAAATTAGGGATGGTAACGAGTAGTAAAATTAATACTCGAGTACTCGGACGATCGTTCGATCGAGTACTCGGGTACTCGATTACTCGGAAATATTGAATATGTGTTCGCAAAGACAAGATTGTGAATACATGTATCGTTAATGACGTATATTGTGCGTTGGTCGTATTATTGGTCATTTTCACCATTAAAGTAAACTTCCATTACGTATTTTAACAAAAAATGATATAAAAAGAAAACAAATGTTGTTTCAGGCTTTTAATTTGTCTTATTCGTTTCATTTTATTCAAGTACGCACTGCAGAAATGAACAACAATCAGAATTACAATGAACGAAAATTAATAGCATACATAAAAATAGTCAACAAAATTCAATACGAAGTTCAGTTGTTGTTTACTTAAACTTATTATTTTTTAAATGATAGTTTTTCGTACTCTGTAATTGTTGTTTATCTCATTAATATTCATAATTCTTGATTTAAAATATCAACCAATCAATTGTGATTATCATTGCAAAAATAGTTAAAATACGCCCATTAAGAAATCTATTCTCGGTCGATACTCTTTCGCTCGTTAGCGTCCATTGTTTGGTGAAAGGTCTCTAATTGGTAAACAATAGAATTGTGTAGGTGAAAGTACCGCTATCAAAACTTCACCAATTGACATCAGTGCTAATTTGAAATAGGGGTCCTTTGTTGACAGTTTGCAACTTTCGCAACAAATGTCAACTAATTGATTGAGGTCAATTGTGTACACAGCGGGGATTAGAGGGACCGTAAATTGTCCTATTGGCAACTAACCAGATCTGATATTTTTTTCTGTAAATCGTGTATTTGGTGAATTTTATAGATTTTTTTGATTTTTTTTCCGAGTACTCGAGTAGTGATTTGGTACTCGAGTACTCGGACGTTCGATCGAGTACTCGGGTACTCGTTGCCATCCCTAGTATAAATACAAAAAGTGTGTCATTCTACAACTGCTTCGATATTTTCCATTGATCCGTCCATCCATCTATTGATCTGTCCATCCATTGATCTGTCCATCCATTGATCTGTCCATCCATTGATCCGTCTATCCATTGATCTGTCGATCCATTGTTCATTGATCCATTGATCCATCCATCCATTGATCCGTCCATCCATTGATCTGTCCATCCATTGATCTGTCCATCCATTGATCCATCCATCCATTGATCCGTCCATCCATTGATCCGTCCATCCATTGATCCGCCCATCCATTGATCTGTCCATCCATTGATCTGTCCATCCATTGATCTGTCCATCCATTGATCTGTCCATCCATTGATCTGTCCATCCATTGATCCTTCCATCCATTGATCCGTCCATCCATTGATCCGTCCATCCATTGATCTAACCATCCATTGATCCGTCCATCCATTGATCTGTCCATCCATTGATCTGTCCATACATTGATCATTCCATCCATTGATCCATCCATCCATTGATCTGTCCATCCATTGATCTATACATCCACATCCATCCACATCAACATCCACATCCATCCATCCATCCATCCATCCATCCATCCATCCATCCATCCATCCATCCATCCATCCATCCATCCATCCATCCATCCATCCATCCATCCATCCATCCATCCATCCATCCATCCATCCAATCCCATCCCATCCCATCCATCCATCCATCCATCCATCCCATCCAATCCCATCCCATCCATCCATCCAATCCCATCCAATCCCATCCCATTTATCCCATCCAATCCTATCCCATCCAATCCTATCCAATCCCATCCATCCATCCCATCCAATCCAATCCAATCCCATCCCATCCCATCCCATCCATCCATCCATCCATCCATCCAATCCAATCCAATCCCATCCCATCCCATCCCATCCCATCCATCCATCCATCCATCCATCCATCCATCCATCCCATCCCATCCCATCCATCCATCCCATCCAATCCTATCCCATCCGATCCCATCCGATCCTATCCCATCCATCCATCCATCCATCCATCCATCCATCCATCCATCCATCCATCCATCCATCCATCCATCCATCCATCCATCCATCCATCCATCCATCCATCCATCCATCCATCCATCCATCCATCCATCCATCCATCCATCCATCCATCCATCCATCCATCCATGCATCCATCCATCCATCCATCCATCCATCCATCCATCCATCCATCCATCCATCCATCCCATCCCATCCCATCCCATCCCATCCCATCCCATCCCATCCCATCCCATCCCATCCCATCCCATCCCATCCATCCAATCCAATCCTATCCCATCCATCCCATCCTATCCCATCCATCCCATCCTATCCCATCCATCCATTCATCCAGATATTTTGCAGTTGAGACCTATCAATACTACAATTTAAGAAGTATTCCTACTTGTTTGTTAAATTTACTTTGTTCAAATTCTTCACTGCCATAAATAATATGCCCTTTTCTCCCTAAGCACCCAGTGTCTTTCATCTACAATACCATTTCCTTTTAAAAACCTGGTTACATATTATATCTTTAATTAAATATTAAAAACTATGTTTACATGAACCAGAACCCTTTTCATTAGATATTTAGAAGGAAATCCCTTCTCAGGGATATATAATTTCCCTTTAAAAACAAATTCATTAATTTATCAAAGTAAATTTAAACTTCAAATATGCACTATCATATTGTTGACGATAAATAACATCTATCGTTATTAACCACGTAACCAGAACATGCATAAATACTGACATTACGCCAGGCACACTTTCATCGCATGCCAAACCATGAGCGCGTATCAGATATCGTGGCAAGCTTGTGTCAGGTTTTAATGCGATCTTTCAAGCGTGAAACCGAGCTTAATTTTATCAACCTGTTACCGCAGTTTTGGTGAAGGTATTTCATCCATCATCAAACCAAAACAAAATGCTAACGGTAATGGAAGTTTTATTTTAAAGTAAACAGATTGTTACTTGTTATTAGTTTTGAAAGTTTTCACCGAGAGGTTTTTTTACATTTATATATATATAATATTATATGTGTAATAGTTAGATGACATGAATAAAAATCTTAATGATTAAGAATAGGCAGAGTGAGCAAAGCAAACGAGCCCTTCTTTATCATTACCATTTTAATTCAGGTCATTGAACTGACTTGAATACAACCTCATTGGCTGACACATTGTTAACACAAACTCTGACACAGGGAGTGTGTATCACATGAGTGGCAGTGGGTCAACCTTTTTAACATCCACGAAAGTAATCTTTAAATGATCAAGCCTAGTACTTGATACCTATCTACAATTTCATATGCACATAAATGAATGAATCTAAATGTATCTAAATGAATATTATGCTAGGCCTAAAAAAAAAGGATGTAACCCTAACCAAACAATATTTTTTTTTTAGGCCCTATTAAAGAAACAAATTAATAAAATTGCTATTTATATATCATAGTAATTATTCTGTTTCATTACCTCCCTTTAATATACACGATCATAATGGTGGTGTCGTTATGGTGTTATTCAAAGATATAGTCCATGCAAAAATTATAATGGTTAATCAATATAAACTAAACATAATAATAATCTTGATGTTAATATCTAAAATATACTAAGGCCTTACAAAAAAATGTCAGAAATTACCAGGTAGGGATTTTTTTTTTTTTTTTCAATTTTTAAATATTCTTTATGTCAAGATCATTTTCTTGAAAAAGCGCTTTTTCCTTCAGAAGTCACTCATATATTCTGCACTGTAATGGAGCTATATATTCTGCACTGTAATGGAGCTTAATGATTCATTAAAAATTAATTATGGTTCATTTTTAAAGAAAAATTTGGTTTATAGTGGGAAGACCATTTTTTTTTCTTTTTGAAATCAATTAATATTAAGGTTGGTGGCATTCATTAGGTAGGATCTGGTTACCTGAAAGTTAACATTTTGTATTGTTAGCCCTAACACATCTTTGCATCTTTTGATGGATGGCTTACCTTAAATATAAGTTTACATTTCCTTAAGATTGTATCTTCAAAATTGACTTAATACATGATAATTACATTACTAAAATGCTAAAATTCTTTATGCTTACAAAACATAAATAGTCTAGCCACCTGTATTTCATAAATAAATACAGCTCCAATTTTTTTTAAAAATATCCAACTTTTAGAATTTCAACAATGAAAAAAAAAAAATTATTACTATTTTTTTATGGTTTATTTTAGGAGTATGTATTCGTTTTTGGATATTTATCAATGCACATCAACATTTATAATATTTTATGTAGATATATCGCTAAGCTTATAAATATATCATTTTTCACTCCTTTATTGTATTTTGACATAATTTTTTTTACATAACTACTGGCCTTCAAAATGATGTTACAAACCCTGCTAAATTTTTAGATACATGTATGTAAATTCAAATTTTGGACAAGATTATTAGTGAAGTGTTTTTTTTCACTTTCAAAGGCATGGTGGTGGGGTCCTTCGATAGAGGAAAATAGGGTCATTTTGGCAACAAGGTGAAAAAGACTGATTTATATATTTTTATGTTCAACTTGTTTGCTAAATCTTAAGGGGTCTATGCACTTCCAAAAAAAGGGCGGGGGGAAGGGGGGGGGGAATAGGGCTGAAAAAAAACACACTGCAGTGCATGGCTTGCAGGCTTGTGCTAATTTCGACCACTGCCTAAATTGCCTGAATTGAATTCTTCTTATCAAACATAAGAAAAATAAGACTTAATATCTCTAGAACATAAAATATATAACTTGATCTGTGTCTCCCCTTCTTTCTACAGTACCAACGCCGTTATTCATTTACTTATTAATGTGACTGCATTTGATACTTTGAAGAACAGGTGAAAAGAAAAAAATGCTTGGGGGAATAAATCATCCCGGGAAGGAGGGAAGAGGGGGTAGTACATTGACAGCTGAACGGGATTTAGATGCTAAACATTTATGAAATACAAGTATTCAATTTTAGGGTATGATGAATTAACACAAACACTTATTATCATATTGCAGGTTCAGATTCTGTACTTGATCGAGGTTAAATTTCTCTTGTGTAATAATCAGGGATGTGATTTGTCCAATCCGCGGATTTCCGCGGATATAATGGATACAAAATTAAATGTTTGCTGTTATAATCGGGGTTGTGATTTGTGTTATCCGTTAATTTCCGCGGATCTAATAGATACCAAATTAAAAGTTTGTTGTTTAATAATCGGGGTTGTGATTTGTGTAATCCGTGGATTTCCACAGATCAATCATTGCTCCAGGGACCAAAAAATAAAAAATATATGTTTAACTTATTATGAAATGTGAAGTGGTTGCTTTTGGTTGTTACATATATTTAACCCTTTGCATGCTGGGTAAATTGTCGTCTGCTCAAAAAAGTTGTCTGGTTTATTCTAAATTTCTTTCAATTTACTTGAAACTTTGGGGATATATTGACTGAGTGGCAAACAGCTTGGAACCTGACCAGGCGCCGAATTACTCGGCGTCTGGTCTGGTTCCAAGCTGTTTGCAAAGCCCTTAAAATCGCCATCAGCAGCCTAAGGGTTAATAATATTATTTATTAATATTTAAAATTCTACTTTCTATGTGTTTTCAGGTGCTGTTGGCTGGTCTGTGTGTGAGTGGTCTGTTTTGGAAGCGATACAGAGGACTGGTAAGAATCTGATCTTGTATTGTGGTATTCAGTGAATCTAGAAAGCCCTGTAACTGGTTCCAGATATTTATGCAAGACCTGAAGTGATTTCCGGGCTTTGCTCAAATTCTCTGCACAAGACAAAATTTTATGCTTTCAGGTCTTGCTCGAATTCCCTGCACTGGTAAAATACTTTCCGGGCTTGCTCGAATTCCCTGCACTGGTAAAAAAACTTTCCGGGCTTGCTCGAATTCCCTGCACTGGTAAAATGCTTTCAGGGCTTGCTCGAATTCCCTGCACTGGTAAAATGCTTTCAGGGCTTGCTTGAATTCCCTGCACTGGTAAAATGCTTTCAGGGCTTGCTCGAATTCCCTGCACTGGTAAAATGCTTTAAGGTCTTGCTCGAATTCCTTGTACTGGTAAAATGCTTTCAGGTCTTGCTCGAATTCCTTGAACTGGTAAAATGCTTTTAGGGCTTGCTCGAATTCCCTGCACTGGTAAAATGCTTTCAGGTCTTGCTCGAATTCCTTGTACTGGTAAAATGCTTTCCAGGCTTGCTCGAATTCCTTGTACTGGTAAAATGCTTCCAGGGCTTGCTCGAATTCCCTGCACTGGTAAAATGCTTTACGGTCTTGCTCGAATTCCTTGTACTGGTAAAATGCTTTTAGGGCTTGCTCGAATTCCCTGCACTGGTAAAATGCTTTCAGGGCTTGCTCGAATTCCCTGCACTGGTAAAATGCTTCCAGGGCTTGCTCGAATTCCCTGCACTGGTAAAATGCTTATAGGGCTTGCTGGAATTCGAATTCCCTGCAATGGTAAAATGTGTTCAGGGCTTGCTCCAATTCCCTGCAACAGTAAAATGCGTTCAGGGCTTGCTCCAATTCCCTGCAACGGTAAAATGCATTCAGAGCTTGCTCCAATTCCCTGCAATGGTAAAATGCGTTCAGGGCTTTCTCGAATTCCCTGTACTAGTAAAATTGGGGTGATTGTTGGCATATAGATTTGCCCTTGGCTGTCCCTGGCAGAATGATATTTAGGTGACAGAGGTGCACACCTGGTGTTTTATTCCTGCTGCACTTAGTGTAACCAGAGTTTTGGCCCTTGAATGAGCAAAAAATTGAAATTGGGACTTTTTCAACTTGTGCACATGTAGCTCATAATTTCAAAATTATAAGTCATACACTCATGAGATATTCCAGGAAGGTATTTGATGTTATTAATTTGTACATTTATTGAGAATGGACAAAATAATGGCAGATATCGATATGCTTTGTGACAAACACGTCATGTTGGGCTTTCCATGTCATATGGACACATTTCCAGTTGTTCTTCACATGTTTCACCTAGTCTGTTTTCAGTGTGTGTATACCACGTGATAAATTAATTCCGTCATAAATGCTATGTCGGAAGGCAATATTTTGCTTCGAATAAAGACTTTAAACAAAGATAACTTCATTATTTTTTTCATCATTTTAATTCAAACATAGCGCAGTCTACGTCGCTTACGGATTCCCACCTTTCAGGTCTTTCACTAGAGGTAAATTGAGAGTTTTGTTTCTTAAAACACTTCGACAAACCTTTTCACAATATAGCTGTCTGATGGAGCACTATCAAAACATTTTGGAAAAAGGTTTGTCCAAGTGTTTGAGGAAACTAATCACCTTATCAAACTTCGGTAATATAACAAAGGCGGGGCCGGCTCCTTAAGCGGCATAGACTGCCCTTTGTTTATTTAAAATGGTGTAGTAAAAGAAATGCTATCTTTGATTTAGTCTTTATTTTAGGCAAAATGTTGCCTTCCGATGTAGTATATATGACGTAATTATCACGTGCTATACATACACTGGTTCTTTATTGTCTAAAATAATAGTTTGAAAAACGCAACACTCAGCCTTGAAAAACATCCTTTTCAGGAGAAGTTTTATCTGAATTGGGGACATGACATTCTTCGTTCTGTGGAGATTTAACTACCCAAATGTTTAAGCTTTATTTTGTCCTCCCCCTTGACCAGAGGGCTTTAATTTCAAATGATTTGGGGGTATGATTGTGTAAAAATGCAAATTGCAGAAATTTTCTATTCAGAAATAATAGTTGCTATGGTAACTTAAATTACTAGGGGCTGTGTTCACACGACCCTAGATTGACCTTTTTATTGTATTCTGTTTGTACTTAAAAGGGTTGTTTATGCTAGAGAAATTTAGTTTTCAGGTTTCAAATTAACATATAACCGTTTTTAGTGATTTCAGGTCAATTTCAGGAACAATTTTTAAAGCTGCACTCTCGCAGATAGACAGTTTTCATGTGTGGAAAAGACTAAGAATGAATCCGTATCATGATAATGCCTTTAATTCTGTAATGTAATATAACTCAAAATAGAACAGATCTGAACTGCTGGGAATATTGCTGAAAAAATCATTGTTAGTAATGCTTTTAGCAATAAAACATAAAATTTTTAACATAAATATGAAAAACTTGGATCTGATATTTTTCAGCTGTCTAATATTTTGTTTTCCACACATTTACCAAAAAATAGCTCATTCCAAGAAATGTTTTTAAAAAGTTGTCAAAACGGTAAATCTGTGAGTGCAGCTTTAAGGTGCATCCTGAGCATAGAAACTTTTGTCAAAACTAGGAAAAATAAGTTTTTGGTAAATGTTTGGCCACCCACAGCTTGCCTTTGTAGAATCTATTGTACTTCTAGGTTTTATTCATGTAAAAAACATCTTCCATGTTTATATAAATCTACTCCTTGTATCAACAAAACCTCAAGGCTGGTGCGGGCTATTACGCCCACATGCTGCAAGTTTACATTGTGTCGGCATCTATCATTTTTAAAACTGTTTCTATGTTTGTATACATTTCAGCCAAATATTTTAAATGATTCATACAGGTTCTAGAGCTATATGGGAATCAACATAAGTTGCAAAAAACCACATTGATGCATAGAAATGATCTATAATACAACCGTTGAAAACGATGACGATGTGTCATATTCTTCGGCCATATGTTTTATCACATTTTCAGGTTCAAGCTACTATGGGAATTAACTCTGCTCTATCTTTCTTATGTAAACTTAAAGTATTAGCTAAAGTCATGGCCCAGATTTCTCGAAACTTCTTAAGTCCCTTATAACAGGATTAAGCTAAGCTCACAATTTTTGGTTTACAATAAATTGCGTAATATTACTTTCTTTAAGAGTTTTTATACTTTAGATAGGAATTATCATTATAATAATCACAATAAACCATTTTTCATTTATCAAAATTCAATTTAAGTATGTATTTTGTCTAATTGAAATAAGCTACTTAGGCCTGTAAGGCTTAAGAAGTTTCGAGAAATTGGGGCCAGGGCTTTTTCCATATAGTACTCATGTGTCTGACTATCGGGCCCATTCCCAAAGCAAAATATGAGATATTTTTCCCAGTCTTCAGAAAAAAATCACAATAAAAAAAGAACTTGTTTTAGTTGTACTGGTTTATTTTCAACATCCTTATAAATTAGTTTTTTTTGATAATTGAACTCGGAAATCATTTATTTTCATCACATTCAGAGATCAGTATGAAATATTATCTGTCATGATTTATTGCAATAGATATTTATACACCCCAAGGAATGCTATTTTAGCCATTTTGGGTCTTTTAAAGGGAAAATAAACTAATATTAAATCATTTCCTAATTGGCTGGAGACTTGACAGCTTTTTCTTTTACCTGTAAAATTTCCCAATTTCGGCATTTTTCATGACGCAAAATTTCCAAGAATGTCTAGGGTCTTTTTCCCAAAATGGACAGAAAAAGCCCTGAAGTCAGTTATGGAAGGGTGTTGCACTCTGTTCTTTTTCTGTAGCACCCTCCTGGCCGTATGGAGACCAGCGCAGCATCAAGTTCTGCCTTCATAGCATTATAAATACATAAAAAACTTAAAGCATGTCTGACTAAATTACTTCAAGTAAACACAATTTCAAACATTATTGCCAAATTCATAATG
Source organism: Mya arenaria (assembly GCF_026914265.1). Taxonomy (NCBI): domain Eukaryota; kingdom Metazoa; phylum Mollusca; class Bivalvia; order Myida; family Myidae; genus Mya; species Mya arenaria. The sequence continues at coordinate 37,018,083 of NC_069137.1, read as the reverse complement.
TTCAAGTTCTTCATAGCCCGATTTAATGTCCCCTTTTTATCCAATCACTAGAATCCTATCCTTTTCTGCAGCACCCTGCTCTTCTTACATCCTGGCTATCCCTAGTATACTTGTATCATTGTATTTTCCTATTTGAGCTTGCAGCCCTTTTTCCCCAAATTTTGGGAGTATGGCGGGGCCTTTTGACAGGGGAAATTTAACTTGTATATTGCAAAAATCATGTTACCATCATGCAAGCTAGATTATCGATTGTTTGAAACTTAACATGGTGCCCACCTGATCTTTACCAGTTTTCACAGTCTGACAATGAAAATATGACTTCTACAGATAGTAGTAAAATAAAATTTCCACAATGGGGGAATTTTTGACACAACCTGGGGAAAAATATATACTTTACTCCATGGGGAATGGGGCCCAATATCGGCCCCAAATTTGCCATAAAAAAAGGGCTGGCTTGATATGTCTTATACTTTCTCATGATGTTAAATCATTTATGTTTTTTTCAGGTTTTTACTCTTGTCGGTATCATCATAGCCTCTCTGTATCCTAGTTTGAATTAAATAACGTTGATGCCATGAAACAATCTTTTCATATGTTGATGATACGAATGTGTCAAATACTTTGTTATTATTTTAAAAATTTATTACATTTTCAGGTTCTAGCTACTTTTGTATTAACATAGCCTCAGCATTTCTTTGTATCCTAGTTTAAGTTATAACATTGACGCCATGTTACAACCTCTGCAAATGTTGCCGATACAATGTGTCAAATACCTCGTAATGTTTAATATATTATAAGGTCCTAGCTTCTGTCAGTATCAGCGTAGCTTCAGCTTTTCTTTGTATCCTAGTCAGAGTAATAACGTTGCATGTTACAACCTCTTTGAATGTAGATGATGTGATGTGTCAAATACTTCGTTATTATTTAAAAAATTTATTATATTTTCAGGTCCTAGCTAACTGTCGGTATCAACGTAGCCTCAGCATTCCTCTGTTTGCTTGTTGGGGTAATCACATTAACTCACATGTTAAACCTCTGAGAACGTTGACGATGTGATGTGTCAAATATCTTGGCATTATGTTTAATATTTTACTATGTTTTCAGGTCCTAGCTACTGTCGGTATCAACGTAGCCTCCGCATTCCTCTGTCTGCTTGTTGGGGTAATCACGTTGACCCACATGTTACAACCTCTGCGAACGTTGACGATGTGATGTGTCAAATATCTTGGCATTATGTTTAATATTTTACTATGTTTTCAGGTCCTAGCTACTGTCGGTATCAACGTAGCCTCCGCATTCCTCTGTCTGCTTGTTGGGGTACTCACATTAACTCACATGTTACAACCTCTGAGAATGTTGACGATGTGATGTGTCAAATAACTTGGCATTATGTTTAATATTTTACTATGTTTTCAGGTCCTAGCTACTGTCGGTATCAACGTAGCCTCCGCATTCCTCTGTCTGCTTGTTGGGGTAATCACGTTGACCCACATGTTACAACCTCTGAGAATGTTGACAATGTGATGTGTCAAATATCTTGGCATTATGTTTAATATTTTACTATGTTTTCAGGTCCTAGCTACTGTCGGTATCAACATGGCCTCAGCATTCCTCTGTTTGCTTGTTGGGGTAATCACGTTGACCCACATGTTACAACCTCTGAGAACGTTGACGATGTGATGTGTCAAATAACTTGGCATTATGTTTAATATTTTACTATGTTTTCAGGTCCTAGCTACTGTCGGTATCAACGTAGCCTCCGCATTCCTCTGTCTGCTTGTTGGGGTAATCACGTTGACCCACATGTTACAACCTCTGCGAACGTTGATGATGTGATGTGTCAAATATCTTGGTATTATGTTTAATATTTTACTATGTTTTCAGGTCCTAGCTACTGTCGGTATCAACGTAGCCTCCGCATTCCTCTGTCTGCTTGTTGGGGTAATCACGTTGACCCACATGTTACAACCTCTGCGAACGTTGATGATGTGATGTGTCAAATATCTTGGTATTATGTTTAATATTTTACTATGTTTTCAGGTCCTAGCTACTGTCGGTATCAACGTAGCCTCCGCATTCCTCTGTCTGCTTGTTGGGGTAATCACGTTGACCCACATGTTACAACCTCTGCGAACGTTGATGATGTGATGTGTCAAATATCTTGGTATTATGTTTAATATTTTACCATGTTTTCAGGTCCTAGCTACTGTCGGTATCAACGTAGCCTCCGCATTCCTCTGTCTGCTTGTTGGGGTAATCACGTTGACCCACATGTTACAACCTCTGCGAACGTTGACGATGTGCCGCTTCTACAAGAGTCAACAACTCTGTCAGTGCTTCTCCGCGTATAGTCGGGACGTCTTCTCGCTGAAGTTTGATGATGAAGGTATTATGCCGTTGGAATGGTTAACTATGGTTAAGAAGAATTATAATGTTATTAATTAGGTGTTTCCATATTAGCCTAGTTATTTGTCCAAGGTTAGTTTATTTCCCTGAGCCCGAAAGGACAAATAACTCCGTCAATATGAAATCACCTGATTAATAATGGTTTTATTAATTAACTGTTACATATGGTTCGATATTTTGGTTAAAAAAAACAACATTCTAATAAGTTACCTCAAATTTATTTTTAAAGCCTGTTAATCGTCTGTTCTTCTCGGCTTAGGGAAGGGACATCTTTCATTGCAGTAATTGACAATGAAGCTATAATACTGTTAAATCTGTTAACTCAGCCTTTTCATGGTTACTAGCCAGCCACTCTATTGTGGGTGCATTTTGCGTCTGCTCTGAAACCTTGTAGCATTACCATAGCGAAAAAAACATTGTCCCAAAACATTGTCCCGGTAGGGTAGCATTTGGGTCACAATTTTGTTGTGACTGGGGCTTTTGGCAGTTTTAGGCTGAACAAGAACCCTTCATAAAATGTCTCCAGGCTGGGCATTAAACCAGGGTCCTATATATGTCTCACTATATTAAACACCCCTGACTTTGGTCCTATTATATTCAGTAATTTTGCACATCGAATATAGAAAGCTTACACCTTTGAAATGTCGAGTTACTTGTTTCAACACTTTCAAGAAATATTGCTTGCTAAATAAGTTTAATTTTTGTTCCGTCGTTGTAAAATATCTTAAGATCATAGACTTCAAGTTATATCATCTGGCGACAATTTTTCTCGAATCTTCCCTTATAACAGGATTTTAAATAGGAATTATCTTTGTTATTATCACTATAAACAATTTTTCATTTATTGAAATCAAATTTATGCATGTATTTTGGCTAAATGAAATATGCTATTTTTAAAAGCCTGTTTATAAAGTTTCGAAAAATTGGGGCCATCATCTTCTTGCTTCATAGGTAATTGGGTTTTAAATTGATAAAGAGTGTAAAATGGTGGAGCCAGATTTTCTTCCATGTTGTTTCCCCACAAAGCAAGGATAATTGATTTTCATGGGGTATTTAGTTAATTAATTATTAAAATGCAGTTTCGTGGGGAACAGATGGCTTAAAGGCACAGTATGAATTAAGGCAAGAACATCTGGGCTTTATAATATTCTAATTATTGATATGCCTGATTTTATTAAGTCTACTGGCCAATGAATTTTAAATTACAGGCCAATCAAAACACTCAGATTATAATCTTAAATTTAATTTTAATCTGAGTTGGTTTAATTGAAAAGTTCCATCAGTTCCATTAAGAATTAATCATAGGAGCATTTTCTTACTATTTAGGCTTCAAAAAAACCCAAAAAACATTAATATGTACGGGTTACCCAACGTTAATGTACAAAATAGTTGCCGACTCTATTCTTTTAAACAAACAAAAAATTCTGTATGCACGTGTTATGATAAAAAGTAAAGAGTTGTTTATTATAGTGTCACCCCTCTTAGTTAAGGGCCAGCCCTTCTGGTTATGAGACACCAACATTCAAGAACATCTTTACCCTGATTCTTATCCCATATGCCAGGCACCTGGCGGGCAATCGGTACCCCTCGATTTTACTAGCTGCTCAGTCGGCAACCGGCCATGTCAGAACAAACCTGTTGAAGACTCAAAACCTTCGACCTCCCTTTCCGTAGGCAGACGCCTTAACCACTAGGCCACGAAAACAGTCATATATGTTATTTAAAACCTTTGATTAAAGATTTATAAAGATGATTAATTTTACACAATTCTCCAATGATGACAATATATTACAAAAAAGCCTAATAAAAAAATAAGCATACTTTAACCTTACCTGTTTCTGAAAAGGCTGTAATTTTTTGGCCTAATAATTTTTTTATCAACAATAGTAGTGAAGGCATTTTTAAAAAGAATTCTAGTAGCAATTTTGTACTTTATAAAGCGAGGTTTCCAGGAAAAGAGTTCTGCACTGTTTTAAGTCCTTTACATATTTCCTCCTAAGTATAGATTTTTGATGACACGACCCCCTGCAATGTTGAAATGTCCCTTTGGTGTCATAAATCACGCATAGAATTCTTCTTGAACTGACCCCCTGCAGGCCCTAACTTCTCGAAACTTCTTAAGTCCTTTATATCAGGATTAAGCTAAGCTCGCTTATTTTGATTAACTATGATTTGAGTAATACTTACTTCTTTAATAGTTTTAAGAAATTCAATAAAAATGATCTGTATTAAAATCCCAATTAACCAGATTTTCATTGATCAACATTAATTTTAAGTATGTATTTTGGCTAATGCCTGTTATGCTTAAGAAATTTCGAGAAATTGGGGCCAGGTTATAATCTAAGAGTAAATCTTAACATTGTAAGCCTAAGACAATACTCTTTTTTTCTCATTTATTTTTCACATAGATATATATATATCAGTACAGTTTTAAATTCTCAACATATACAATATATCTATGTATTTTGATAGGATATACATATATTCAGAAACAATAATGCTCTCACACATGCACACGTACAAACACTCGCTCCCACACGCGCACACATGCACGCACACATACACATTGCATACACACCCGATCGTATGATGTTTATACGATCGGTGTCCCTTGTATTAGATTCCATTAATGTTTTTGTTTTTTATTTTTTAAGTCTTAAGATTTCTTTGTATGGCTAATTGTGTCTTTTATTATTAAATTATATTGTATGTTTAAGTGCTTCCCATTTTTTTGTTGTGGGTTTCAAGTTTGTCATTGTTCAAAGCAATTTGTTCTTCTATTTTAATCGTAAGACAAGACTTGGTGTCCCTTTAAAAAGCTGTGTCTGGACAATTGATTGTTATTCATTCTTTCTCACGGATTTTCGAAAATCCTTTTAGGCTGTGTTAAATAATTGGGGGTTTTCTAGTTGAGTCATTATAGCAGTTTTATGTATTAGAAGTACATGTACGTGTCCCCTACATGAATTGAATCCCTGTACCAGTACTCTTTGTATTAAAACTAAATGATAATGACTAGGCTTTGTACAGGAAATATACTTTCAAGAAAAGCTGTAAAAATGTCTCCTGCAATTCAAAAATGCATTTATTTAGATCTGCCACTTTTCTTTTTGCGTTTACTTAGATTTAATCTATATGTTGTGCTTAAAATGTTATGCCTTTCTCCAAATCCAAAAAATATCTTAGAATCCATTATTCAAACCACTTGTCTTAATAATTTTGATTTTTGCAGCTCACTATAAGGCAATTTTAGGTGTAATTAAGTATATTATATCTTTGGCCTAAGTGTTAAATAATTAATATGTGTCTTATTGACTTCTGCTTAGTTACTGCAAGAAAGCTAAGAGAAATATTTGGTTTCTAGCTAACTGGAAACCGGTTATCAATATCTCTTCGAATCTGAAATTTAAGTTTAAGATATAAAACAGATTATTGTCTGAGAGTCAGAAATAAGCTGGAAATATAACAGTTTTTTATGGATTATAAGCTAATCTTAAAAATGTGGAATATGTAAGAACCTTTCTTTTATTGTTGTAAGATGATGAGTCGGAGATGATTCATGTTTCTAAATCAGGGTTTTAATGTTGCTTGAATGTCTTATAAATATATAAATATCTTGTTAATGGTTGTTAAGTAGTTATAACAAAACTATTATTAAACTTACTCACTTGTAGGTCTGCTCTTTTTCAAGATTATGAAATATTTTGATTTTTCATGATAATAAATGACGGCTTTTCCCAAAACTTAATTTTATTGAAAAATATTTTCGGAAATACCAACTATTTTTGGGGCTTGAATGTATTTTAAAGAAAAAAGGTCCAAGTTAAAAATCTTGGTCACGATTAAAAAGAACATACCAGGATATTGATATGGAACTTTTTATTTACACATGTAAGGAAGTATGCATCCTTGGCACCCCAGGGTATTCATAACATATACACCCTGGGCAAATGGGCTGTATCTCGTACTCATGGATGAGGTGAAATCCAGCCTTTTGGTTGGTCGCATAAGACACGCCTCATTCTGTATGGAAATGGCCGAGAAGATAAGGATGAATTTTAGTTCTGAATGATCCAATGAGATTTCGGCTTTCAAATCATTTTAGGCAGGAAATAAAATATTTTTTTCAAATTTGCTTATAGCTCTTCCAAAAGGAGATTCTACCTTTTTGCAATCAGCTTTTTCATTGGTCAGAAAATGCTTATAAATATTCAAGCTTTAGGAAGTTTCCCTAGCCAATTTGCCAAGGGAAACATAAATGTTATGAATACACTGGAGTATCGAGGAAGGCAAGTATTTAGCAAGACCCATAACTCTGGCAACAATATTTGTCAAATCATGCCCCTTGTAAGAAATAAACCCCAACCCAATATATCGGCATCAGCTTGTATTTCTCTTATTCTATTAATATTGTGTAGAAATAACAAAAAAGTACCTTTTATTTTCAGATCTCACGAAGTACGACTTTGAAGGTGCCGCCAACTGCGAAGACGTACAAACGTTCCTACCGCAACTTCTCTACACAGTTTCCATCATATACTGTCTGGTGTTTGTTGTGGCGATTGGAGCGGCTGTGTTAGCCCTTTTGATTTTGCGGGCGGAGAGCGTTAAACGAGGCTTCCTCTCGGTAAGTTTAATACATTTCCTACATAGTGATCTCTTTTGACGAGCAACTATCTCTGCCTTCATATAAGGAAAGCAAATGCATTTCAGCGTAATTTTCAGCATTATAGCGAATGTTCTTATCAAAGTATTTCTCAAGGTCCCAACGACTTTGAGATAGCGAGTTTTGACTATACGAAAAATTATGAGCTCCTTAATATCTTCTGTCTTTTCAGGCCGATTCTTATGAAGAAGTGTATACAGTGAGTGGCTCTTCTCAGGACCAATCAGATAGTGAATCGGACGACATTCCTGATGTCGTGACCTCTGGGCAGTGTCAAACACCTGTTACTATAAATAGCCAAACAGTACTGCCTAAAAATAGCACCAGTCAGACACCTTTGCCTAAAAATAGCACCAGTAATTCATTGAACCAGAACAGCACAAGAGAAAGTACACCAATCAGTCATTCTTCTATAAATAAGGTTAATACTGTAGGTCGAAGAGCTGTCACTCCTCAGTTGACCAATCAGGAGCCAGTGTCAAGGACACAAGTTCAAAGGTCAAAGACACCAGGACTGAATGACCTTGAACTTGGGAAGGAGAGTTTAGCAAATAGATATAAAATCAACAAAACGCCCGACCGAGAAATTAATGTCAGACAAAGATTATCGAAAACCCCGGATAGAGAGATAGGCTCTCACAGGAGAAATAGCTTTACAGTGTCAAAGAGGTTAAGCAAATCGTGTGACTCTCTGGATTCATCAGGAAATGAAGCTAGGGAGAGAGCTAAAAGTTTCGGTACTGACGGGAAAAAGAAGGGAAAGTTAAAAGACCATCGGAGAAAAGGAAAAAGGGCCGCAACTGTGCATACCTTGGACACAGATCAGTTATTGTTGATCTTGAATCTGCAGATGAGATATTTGCAGGAATCTAAGGAGCAGAAGACAACTACTGACATTTATGGTGGTGGGAGTGGGGTTCAAGGGAATCGAAGGGCCGTAACTCCGCAGCCAGTATCTCAGAAACAAATAATACCTCAGAAAATACGGTCGCATACTCCTCAGCCTAGAAGGGCTAACGGTAGATTTCGGGACCAACGTGCGTATGATTCTTATGCTCAAAATTTACCTCATAATAATGGTGGTCTAAATCAGGCATACAGACAGCCATTACGAAGTGATGGGAAAAGTTATGTGAGCGACAGTGCTGCAAGTTCTAGAAGGACTTCTCAGTCGAGCGAAAAATCCAACGACTTGTTAGTGAGTAATGGAAATAATGACTTTGTGTATTATCAGGGTAATCGAGGCAATAAAACATTTGGTGCAGACAGTTATTTACACTCTCAGCAAATAAGACAATCGATTCAAACGGCTCCGAATATCAAAAACGGGTACAATCCATATATCCATTCAGCGCAAATTACACAATCGGTCGATAGTGTCAATTACGTGACATACTCTGACAGTATGTTAAACAATCCTTCAAACGCTCCGATTTCCCGATCGGGACCAGCTATTAATTTAAAATCGGGACCAATGTCACGACAATCGGTTCAGAACTACTTTCTCCCGTCGCAACCGGTTCAAAGAGGAAAGCATCAAAATTTGCCACCAACTCCGATTTCCCGCCAAAAAGTAACTGATCGACAACTTCCTCCACAGCCTGTTCATCGGGGTCAATCAGCTTTTCACATTGTCGATAGGAAATCGAAATCGAGATCTTCGTCAGTTTCAAGCGATCTGAGTGGACAACTGAATATGGAGATACCAAAAAGGTTGAGGTCCAAAAACAACAGTCCACATGATCCAATCAGGGATAACTTCAGCATGCAGCCCCAGATGAGAGACGGGGGAAGAGACAGCAGGAGAGAAGGGGAAAATGAGAATAGCAACTTTATTCTCAGAGACCCTCAAGGGAGCTCTGGGCAGGATGAGGTAATGGATTAAAATAATATTTTTAGCTCAACTATTCGAAGAATATGGAGAGCTATACTACTCACCCAAGCGTCGGCGTCGGCATCACACCTTGGTTAAGGTTTTGCATGCAAGCACACATAGGTTAATATCTCAGCAACTACTAGAGGTATTGCATTGAGACTTGATACAGTGGTACTCAACCATCCAACCTACTTAATTAACCAAGTTTGATAACTCTAGTTTGCATTTAATGTAAATAACTGTCCTTTATTATTCAACTTAGAAATTTTGGTTAAGGTTTTGCGTGTAAGCACAAATAGGTTAATATCTCAACAACTACTTGAGTTATTGCATTGAGACTTTATACAATGGTACTCAACCATCTAACCTACTTAATTAACCAAGTAAGATAACTTTAGTTTGCATTAAATTCAAATAATGGCCTCTTTTTTTGACATAGAAATTCTGGTTAAGGTTTTGCATGTAACCACTTTTAAGTCAATACCTCAGCGAATACATTATGTATTGCATTGAAACTTTACACACAGGCTCCCAACCATTTAACCTTCTTCTTTAATCAAGTAAGATAACTCTACTTGTCATATTTTATAATTTTTGCCCCTTTATTATGCGACTTAGAAATTCTGCTTAAGGTTTTGCATGTTAGCACACATAGGATAATATCTCAGCAACTACTTGATGTATTGCATTGAGACTTTATAAAATGGTATTCAACCACCCAACGTAATTGAATAACCAAGTTAGATAACTGTATTTTGCAAATAATGGCCCTTTATTATTAGACTTAAAAATTCTGGTTAAAATTTTCCATGTTACCACATTTATGTTAATATCTCAGCACATCATGTATTGCATTGAAATCTAATCTAACAGTGATCCATGCATGTTTCGCCAAAACTTTTCAATCCTTACACTGAAAAGCGGCGAAATAGTCGAGCGCGCTGTCTCTGTGATAGCTCTTGTCTTACTTAAAGGGACTAGACACCAAATGATACAAATGCAAGAAAAAAAAGGAAAATTGTCAAAAACTAACACAAAATTGACATCGCTGTGTACAATACATTGAAACTTACTGATGGATCACATCAATTGTAACTCATGATCTTTCGCAGTTTTTGAGCATTTTCCAATTCAAAGTAAATCCCAGTAAGTTTAAAAATAGCGTTGGTATATATATTTATCTGTTCTCTTAAACAGATACGATTCAAACTGGGAAACCATTATGCACTATTTTTAAACCGGGGAAACTCAAATGAGAGTTGCTGTCATTGACAAATCTAGGTTTGTTTTGAGGAAATGCTGTATTTTCCGATTTTTGGACCATCTGGTGTCTAGTCCGTTTATATGTAAAATTTATTAGAGAAATAAAAAAAAAAGCTTGTCTGT